>NC_090265.1:774619549-775219549 GCF_040414725.1 Anabrus simplex
GCTGAGCAGCGGCCGCTTGCTAGCGCAAGGTCCTTTCGGACAGTGGTGCCATGAGGAGATCCAGCAGTTAGGATGCATGGTAGTTCTGTGGCATCGAACTTAATATGCCTCTACTTCAGTTTCCACGCCAGACGTTCGACACCCACAGTTATGATAACAAACCCTTATAATAGGGAAGCTTTATTTATCTGGTTTTTCTCCGCTGTAATAGAAAATGGCACTTGTCAGTGCTATGTTAAAACAATAGCAATGCAAATAATACAGGAGATAGATATGACGTTATCCACGTTTCAATACAGTACAAAAAGAGGGAAAACAGATTTTTAGACCATTTTGCAATTGCGACGTAAAACAACTAGCAAAAAAAAATAAAACAACTAGCATTTTGCAATTTAAAGGGCTGGTTCAAGCAAACCAGGGGTAATCCGAAGTGTTATAATTTTAAACGCCGGCAAGTTATTACCATTAAAATCCGTTACAGATGTAAAACCTTATACGTATTCTCCTGAATACACGTCAATGCGGATAAAACATGAAAATAATTGTCACTTGTATGAGTGGGTGGAGATGTTAGAATACGCCCTGCCAGTTCTAAGATACCACGGATATGGAACCAGCGGTTCTAAAGGGACTGTTGATACTTGAAAAGTACCGCGGAGTGTAGCCAATGATTTCACACCGTAAGGTGTTTTATAGCATTTGCTTATGCATTGTACTGCATTTCTTTTCTACTTCTGTTTCCTGCTTTAATTTCTTGTCTCTGTCTTGCCTCTTTAGGCTTAAGTAATATCACCATAAGCCATCTTCTTATGCCTTTACCCAATAATCTCTGCCCCTATATATCTCCTCTGTTACTGCCTTCTTATTTCCGTAACTCATTTCATCACAATTTAGTGAGGGACATTTCATTTTACAATACATCCACTCGGTAGTTACATATGTGTCCTATTCGCCTGTCCCCACTTTTAATCCTGTATGCTATTAATTAACTTTCTTAAGTGTAATACCTTCTTCCTTAATTACTGCATATGTATGCGAGTGCTAATCCAGACCACGGTTCTCCTAGCTGAGTCTGACCTCATCGAATCTAGGGAGTCCTTAATTTTCACGCCCTTCATGGCACTTTTGTTAATATCTTCATTCTTTTAAATGCGAGACCTCTTACATATTCCCTTTGATTAGTGATAAGTTGTTCATCCTCTTAAAACAATAGTCATCACTACCATCAAGAATAACGCGATCTTATACAGAGTGTATGCCATTGCTGGCAAGACCTAGTGTTTACACTGCACTATGTCTTCTGGTATGGGCTAGAGCAATTTTGTTACTTTCATAGATCTGTCTCTGTCTTATCCTTGGCTTTGACAATATGAAAGCGACCGAGGTATGAGCGATGCTGGTAATGCCAATCCTTATGCAGCCAGACCTTGCTGTAAATGGTGTGAAAATGTTGCTCTTAGGGTCGGTTGGTGTATGCATTTCAGTGGGATTGGCAGATTGATATGTAATAGCAACTTCTGGCTCGGTGAGGAAAGCAACGGGAAACTACCTCACTCCTCATTTCCCTAGTACGACTCTTCAATGATGCGTAGGCTATCTATGACAGGTGATGGCAGAGCTGTTGAGGATCCCACCAGCGGCATCGCTGACGGACTGAACATACATACATACATACATACATACATACATACATACATACATACATACATACATACTTACATACATACATACATACATACATACATACATACATACATACATACATACATACATACACACATATAGGACACATCTTAAGACACCCAGGACTTGTTCAGTTGGTTTTTGAAGGAAGTGTAGGTGGTAAGAACGGTAGGGGTAGACCAAGGTATGAATATGACAAACAGATTAGAGCAGATGTAGGATGCAATAGTTACGTAGAAATGAAAAGGTTAGCACAGGATAGGGTGGCATGGAGAGCTGCATCAAACCAGTCTATGGACTGATGACTCAAACAACAACACATACATACATACATACATACATACATACATACATACATACATACAGAGTGTACCGGAACCATTCCGCAGGGAAGCTCTTCGTGTTAAGAACGATGGTGCAATCGGAGAACCAGAAAAAATATTTCTGTTCGCGATAATGGGGTTAATTTTTCTACTTCCGGGCGTGCGATTTAAATTCCTTTCCCTTCGTGGAACGCCACTTATGTGCATGATAACTTAGCATTGTACATAGTGCTACGGTTTTCATTTTTTTTGTGCGTTTTTATAGTAGTAAGAGCTATTGAATATGCTGTATTTGAATGTACTGTATACATACATAACTTACCAGATAATTTTGCAACACCATGTGACCATCTGAGTCTTTTATTTTCATAACCATCATTATGATTATTACTATGTCATAGAATTACATACAAGTACAGAAAGTTATTGTAGATAATTTCCCAGTTCTCTTCAATAACACAATTTCCTACTTTCCTTTTCTATTAAAGGAAGTGATTTTTACAATTTAAAATATTGAACCAGAACGAACATTTCATTCAAAAACTAAATAAAATCTCCTTAATAAACCACAACCGAGTGCGATATTCCTGAAAATTTATATTTTTTCATATTTTACCCTTTGGAACTCCCCTTTTAAAGTACGATGTTTGAAGACTTAACATGAAGAGTAAATTGATTTTGTGTTACTTAATCACAACTGATCACCGAAATCTTTTATCACGCATTTCTCCTGTATGTAAGCGTTTTGGCCTTTGTTTCTGCTGAACAGAAGTATCACAACTACACTGTAGTATCTGAGAAAATTGACATGCGAGAATTGTAAACTATGTCAATATCCACACAGTTTTGAATGTTCTCTAAATAACTAACCAAAACTAACCCCATGGCACTAGAGCTCTGAAGGGCCTTGGCCTACCAAGCGACCGCTTCTCAGCCCGAAGGCCTGTAGATTACGAGGTGTCGTGTGGTCAGCACGACGAATCCTCTCGGACACTATTCTTGGCTTTCTAGACAGCCGCCGCTATTTTACCGTCAGATAGCTCCTCAATTCTTATCACGTAGGCTGAATGTATCTCAAACCAGCCCTCAGATTAGCGTGGAAATCCCTGACATGGCCAGGAATCGAACCAGGGGCCTCCGGGTAAGATCCACGTATGCTACCCCTACACCACGGAGTCGGCTTTACATATTCTCTATTTACATTGATGAGTGCAGCGGAGGGAGCTTTTTTGCCAAACAGCTGAGATTTGAACATACTCCGTTCGCTGAAGTGATTGTCTCGCAGACGGTGGAACCGCTGCTACCTACTGTACAGTGCATTATTTACTAACTCCATGGATTAACTCGCCTCATATCAGCCTCCTTGTTAAGGATATTCCAGTAATTGTCCTTCTAGAGTGGAGGAGTGTTGATCAGATCTTATTCATAATACCGGAGTCGAAAGAGCACCAGACGTCAAATAACTTTCTAATGTTTGATTACTAGTAGAATTATCTTCATGTTGTGTGTAATGGTAGCCTGCATAACGTTACTTTGCTTACGTACAGCTCCCTATACTTTTATGCCTTAATCAGAGTGTGCCACTACACTTCGAGCGTGCGATTCTCTCTCATGTTTCCTCGTAATTAAAATGGCTTGTTTCGTTGCCACTTGTTTTATTGTTACATTATTCTTTGTGTTGTGCAGTCCATGATTTACACGGCTTCTCTGTTTTCACTGCTGGTTTCAATTGAGCTACATAATGGAAGCTGCGTTTGTCAAACTTCAGTCAGGACTGGTTCGTTTATGACATGCTAGAGATTATTGAAACACTTAACATAAGAAACTTCAGCCTTGGAAGAAGATTGGTAAAATTTAGGATTTTATATTAACCAGTGGACTTATGCTGCTCCGCAGCATTCCTTATGATCATGATACGCCTGCCGCAGTTATATTGTTTTGCTTGCCCTTTACAATAGTTTTATGAAAGTTTAACTTCGGTACATAACAACTGAGTCATTTATTAATTTATTTTATAACACTTCTTACCATAAAATATTCTTTGTGCTTCGACTATTCGACTGTATATTTTCAAAGGATTTTGCCCGAGATAGAGCATGCAACATGCAGTACAATCGGCCGAGGCTGAATACTTGTTCGGGTAAGTAGACTACCCACTTTTTTCAATTGTTTGTCCCTGCGTTTTATTAATAGTAATACATAAGGCTAGTTGACTGTATACATTCTCACCTGTACATACGTAGACTGTTTTCTCTTTGCAGCATGTAAATTATTAGGAACGCTCTGAAATCTATTGAGCCTATTCAGAAGCTGGCGAAGGTCAGAGAATCCAAGAGTATCTAGCAGAGAAGAGTATTCTTCCGCCATCAAGTGTTAGTCGCTTAGCAATATGCTAAGTACAGAATGTATTGCGGGTTAGGGTAAGCCTTCGTCTGCAATTATTGGAGTGATGTCCGGCTCCATGGCTAAAGGGTTAGCGTGCTGGCGTTGGTCACAGGGGTCCCGGATTCGATTCCTGGCAGGGTCGGGAATTTTAACCATAATTGTTTGATTTCGTTGACACGGGGGCTGGGTGTATGTGGCGTTATCATCATTTCATCCTCATCACGACGCGCAGGTCGCCTACGGGTGTCGAATCAAAAGACCTGCATCTGGCGAGCCGAGCATGTCCTCGGACACTCCGGGCACCAAAAGTCATACGCCATTTCATTTCATTGGAGTGATATACGTAATTTAATGATTTGATCTTGAAAATAAATACATTTCCGTTAATTTACAAGAAATGCAAGATCTTTCCTTTACTATTGAGACGATTAGGAAGATTTTGGTAAAGACCGCACCTTTTAACTCCCTCTGGTTTTAGAGCTTGAGTTTTGTGAAACATACATGTTAGCGTTTTATGTTACTTCTATAGATTGAGCTCACGGTATGGACAAACTCTTGAAAAGTGAATGCAAGTTGAAAACAAATAAATCCAAAACAAAAGTAATGGAGTGCAGTCGTACGAAGCCAGGTGATGCAGGAAAAATTAGAGTACAATGTGAAGTCTTAAAGGAAGCAGATGAATAATGTTACTTGTGTAGTAAAATAATTAACGATGGCAGAAGTAAGACGGACATAACATGGACAACCAATCAAGGCCTTTGTTAAGAACATTGATAAAGGAATTAGAAAGATGCTTCTGGAAACTTTCGCCTGGAGCGTGGCATTGTACGGAAGTGAAATCTGGACGATTACGACATCAGAAGAAAAATAGAAGCTATTGAAATGTGGTGTTAGAAAAGAATGCTGAAGATGTGAGGGCTTGATCAAATCACGAATGTAGAGACTGAATCGAACTGATGAGAGGAGATCGATTTGGTTAAATTTGACGAGAAGAAAAGATAGTATGATAAAACACATCTTAAGAAACCAAAGATTTTTTCAGTTGGTTTGTGAGGGAAGGGTAGACGTAAGAACGGTAGTGGTATAACGAGGTATGGATATGAAGAGCAGATTACCGCAGCTGTAGGAAGTAGTAGTTACGTAGATATTAAAGGAGCACAGGATAGGGAGGCATGAAGGGCTGCATCAAACAGGTCTATGGAATGATAACCCACACAACATTAATTGAGCGGTAACTACTTATTTAACAGAGTATTATGTCTTTTTCAAATTTAGCTTCGCATAGAGGTACGTGACCCACATCCACTGCTGTCTTTGTGCGTACTTCCATATTAAACGAAATCTATGTAAGTCTTCCGGTAGGTGTAGAAATGAAACTACACATACACATTTTTCAACGGTCAGTGTGCAATTCTCTGTGAATTAAATAATCACCCCCCGTAAACCACTATTTGTACCTAGCTATTTCGCCCCGTTTTGTTCCATACCTCTTAACATTAAAACAAAAACGAGTTAAAGCATCGTCACCATGGCCTTCTATACATTTCTCACTCTCCATGGTCGAGTTTATAGCATTTGCCTGGTGTGAAAATGGAAAACCATCTTTAGGGCTGCCGATAGTGGGATTCGAACCTACTATCTCCCGGATGCAACGTTTATTAATTCAACCGCGTCATATGACTCTAATCCGTCTATTTAAGAGCAAAGGAAAAAAACACATTTATTAATATAGGCTACATCGTTTTCACATACAATATTGGTCGCTGTCAATTATTTTATTATTTCACGCGCTTTACCCCCAAACGTAGGGGTGTCTGACACCACAGTCGTATGTGTATCATGGTTGATCGAGAGCTATGCTGGAACATGCACACGTACATCCATAATCCCTGTCATTTTGGACATTCTTTCTACCCCCGTTCTAACCCTCTTACCGACTGGGAATGAACTTTGACTTAGACGGCATCGAGAGTGCCACAGTTCATCTGAGCTTCCCCAAAGACTATGGATTCGCTGTTTCACTCCCTTCCCTTATTGGCACTAGGGGTTCCTTGTCACTACAGTAATTTTTCCAGGTAGTAAGTTATATGTGTATCAAGTGTGGTTGAGAGCTATGCTGGAACGTATACACATTCACCCTTAAGCTCTGTCATTCTCGACATTTAATTTTTTCTTTCTTCATCCGTTATGCCATTATATATATTGTAGAAGATAGGAGAAGAATATTAGCTTTGAAGGGAACACATCATAATCTTCACACACTATTGATTTGGCAACCCGCTGAGCAGTCTTGTCTTGCGACATGCTTGCCATCCCCTATTTACTTTTTCAACCCTTCTCAGCCACTATGCCGAACTATCGATCGGATTTCGTTCAAACCACTTCCTGAACCCTCTCAGGAGTAATAAGAACAAATTGTGAAATTCTCAGCGAAATTGGTCTATTAGTTTTTAAGTCTATAAAGAACACACAAAGAGACATTTATTTTTATATACAGAGAAAAAGATAATATGAAACACAGCACTGATAAGTCGAATTGCAGTCATTTTGGTGCACGCTAGCGACATTCGCCACGGCTTTAATTTACATTGTATTAATGAAGGACCGTTCCAGTGTCACTATTTGCAGATATACAAAATCACATTCTATGCCGGGTTCTTTGAGTAAATGGTGACCCGTGTTTGGTTCCACGTGTCGTTTGACGTGTCTGGTTCATTCCTCTGAGCCAGAGACTACGCGACTGCGTTAGGTTCGTTACACACCACGGAAAGGACATCGGGCAGTGAAACTGTGCCATGGACGCAGTTCACACCAACTACTTCACCTGAGTGACAAAAAGGCGATAAAAACACATTCTATGACAAGGCTACTTCGTTGTTTTGGTTCTCGTTCCCATTCTAGTTCCCCTCGCTGATCACGTTCTGGTTCCCGTTCTTTTTTTCTTCTTGTACTAGTTCCCGTTCTCTTTCAGGTTCCCGTTCTCGTTTTCTTTCTCTTCTTGTACTGATTCCCGTTCTCTTTCAGGTTCCCGTTCTCGTTTTCTTTTTCTTCTTGTACTAGTTTCCGTTCTGGTTCTGGTTCCCGTTCTCGTTTTCTTTCCATTGTTGTACTAGTTCCCGTTCTCGTTTTCTTTCTCTTCTGGTACTAGTTTCCTTTTTCATTCTGGTACCGGTTCTCGTTTTATTTCTCTCCTTGTACTAGTTCCTGGTTCTCGTTTCTGTCCTCGGTACGTTTCTCTCTCCTGTTATAGTTTCAGTTTCCGTTCCTCTTTTGGTTGCCGTTCCCATTTTAATTCCAGTTCATATTCTCGTAACTGTTCGTTTATTTTTCCGATTTCCGTTTTTGTTCCCCTTCTCGTTCTTCTTGTTCTTTTTCATGTTCATTTTCTTCTTCTTTCCATTGTGATTGCTCTGTTCTGAACAGTTGTAGCTACAAAGAAATTATAAGCAGAACTCTTCATTTCAATCAATCACTTCATTAAGCAGAGTGTAGCCAAAAACTTGCGTGTGATGGCGCTCGCTTTCTCTACATTAACTTTTACAGTCTGATTCAATTTCTTAATTTCACAGTGGAGTCCACACTCTTCACACCCAATTTTCCTTTCATTCCTTTACTGTACAGATGGCCTGATCATGAGTTAAAGTACTCGCCGTAGAGCTTAGCTTACACATTGTCATTGTTGGACTATCACAAAGTAAAAGCAGTGGAGTGTGGATACACTTAATGTACCCTATAGGGCATAAACAACACTGCATAATCGATCTTACCTTCTTACCTGTTATTTGATGAATGCGCCAGCCCAACTGCAGTCGGCAGGAAAGGGTCATTTACAGGGTTCTTGTGAACGAGAGTAGGGAGATAAAAAAAATTGTTCTATAGTGATTGATTGAATTTATTGAACTGAACATAACAGGCTTTCGCCCAGTTACAATGTTCCAATAAAATAAACACTCACAGACTATAGCTAGACACTAACTACTTACTACTTAACTACTTCTAAATCTACTTTGTAGCATCTTGCACATGGGCGGATCGCCAGCTCCACATGCAACACACCACCTAACTAAACTAACTACTTTACTACATAAATATACTACTTAACTACTTCTAAATCTACTTTGTAGCATCCTGCACATGGGCGGATCGCCAGCTCCACATGCAACACACCACCTAACTAAACTCACTACTTTACTACATGAATATATACTAAATCTATCCTAAATCTGTCTGGCCGCGACATCACCCCTGGTGAGGAACTGCTACCACCCTTCCCTGGGATGTCACGACCAGACATGTCTCACGAGGCTCGGAAACCGATACCTCATAGACCCTTCAAGCTGTCAATGTTATTTCCTCACCACTCCTTCCTGTAACAACCCACATGTGTGCGGATTGCCTAGCTCTACATGTAGGCTGTCACACCTGTATTTCACTGCCGAGACGGATTCCATAACTCGGCTCATCTTTCACTGTCTCATTGACAACTTAATTCCTCTAACCTAACACTATTCACTACTTTACTCTACTTTACATGTGCAGACGTACCGAATCAACACTTTAGCTTGAGATAGTTCAGGCCTATCCCCGCCTCTTCCAACTCTACTGTACGTCAGCAGCCAAAACAAACAAACTAACAAAACCAAACTAAAATAAAACCACAATAAAATAAAATAAAACGGGCAGACAAACAACCAAAATTGTTCTATACGTATGCTTACGAAATGAGGAACACAAACGCATTTACTAACATTTTGAGCCAAAGTTGTGTATTCTTAAACCAACATTTTCTTTTCTTTTATATTACAATTGATTGCACTAATAGTGCTAAAATGGATGCCCCAAAGGCTCACATCATAAATCCAAAGATAAACATCGAAAAATATAAAATAGCTGGTTGATGTCGTGCGGGAGACGATAAGTGAACCAAAGAAACAAATGTGTCCTTACACGGAACAGCATCGGTGTACCTACAAATAAAGTATATGATGCCAGGGTGAGAAATTGTCCTGCAGAAATAAAGCCACAAAAAAAGGTCCCCACTCATATTTGGGAAAAAGCACACAACAAAATAGTAAGTTTGAACCTACAACTACAGGCATATCCTTTCTAATCTCGCATGAAATATATATTTTATGGATATGAACCAAGGTCCATTAAAACAAACGTTATATTTACAAAATGTACTGATTAAGCTATTTTCCTTAGTGCCCAGTTCCTACCTGTCTCAATTAACAAAAAAAATTAAAGAAAGAAAGAAAGAAAGAAAGAAAGAAAGAAAAAAAAAAGAAAGAATGAATGAATGAAACTGCCATGGCAGCTTGTCTCGCCTACAAGAGAATTCCTCGCACCAGCGGTCCATATAAAAATGGCGTCGAGCCTCCCTGCCGTGCAGGCTGGGGGAAAATGACCTCCAAGACTCGACCGTGAAACACTTCACAACAAAAAAAAAACAAGATAAAAAACATAGCCTAGTTTCCAAGCATGCAGAGACCTTTGCCCCTGCTCCTACCCTCTTCTACACATGACGAAAAATAGCCATATAAATGAGTGAGGAATCATCTACTTTTTTCTAACTGTCCAACACCCGTGGCAGACCGCCCTGGGTCTCAATTATAACATACGAAGTATAACATTTCGTTATTCACATCAACCTCGCCGTCAACCCATGCGACGAGTTCCAGCTACCCTCAAGTCTAGGGTTCAATCCCTTACTTGGCAGAGTATGAGGGGTCGCAAATATACGTGACATAGCCTACGGTGTAGTTTCATTACACTCACAGTCAATAAAACTCAATACAAACACGAAGTAAACAATTAAATCCAGGCCGCATGCGTGCTCTACATTATGCAGACAGATTCCCTTCCCAACATAATGGTACTCTATCATTAATAACCCATAATTACAAGCAGATATCGTCTGATGCCGGGCACTAAGAAACATTGATCTAAGCTCGTAATTTAGCTTCCCTACGACTATGTGTACAGCAAAACTATCATTTAAACTACCTTAATCCTTGCTTTCTATAAAAATAAAATAAAAATGTATATGACTTACCCTAAAATATATAAAGAAAATACCTCAATAAATGGCCTAATGGGCCGTAATCATACTCCCTACTATATTTACAAATTAATCACCGTATTTCTGCATAAAAACCCCCCGACCCTACACATATATATTAATTATAGTTCACTTATCTATCATCTTGGAGACCTCTTCCTCACCGTCCGGGTTGACTGCGAATGCTTAAGCAGTCATGGTGGCAGCGTTGTCCCAGATCGATCCCTTAGGTCCAGTCTTCCAGTGTTCCATGTTCATGATGTCTTCTTCCGCCTGGGTGGCCCGTTGGTCGTCTTCTTGGGGTCGTGGACGGCAGTTCGTAACACCAGTCTCCTGCACACCTCACCGCTCTTCACTAAAATGAAATACTCAGTTTATTCACAGCACACCACCTCCCGATCTATTTATTCCCTTTGACATGGGAATCAGTCCAGGATATCTGGAACCTGACTTTACTATTCATGCTCCACTAATCTAGTCTTCTACGTCTGACCGGAATAATACCATCTATCCTAGCTTATTGTTATTGGTAATTTTTTCACCTGTCGCCACTCCTCTCTCATCGCCTCATAATGAAAGTCTACACCGGTAGCACTCTTTGCGTCACATACTTAAACACTCGCGGTCTCACCGCACACGTCTACATATTGTCATTTACTTAAATTGCTACCGGGAATTTCACAAATCTCGAAGCTACTGAATCAAATTATCGCCACAACACTTATTAGTCACAATCTTTGTCTTAGACAAAGGTTTCTGGCGCGAATATCAGCAGAGACGCGACGCGCACGGACAGCGATCTTATCATGGACTGAATACCTCCTTCCACCTTTCTCTGCTCTTATAGAATCCAGGAACTCACGCGACGCGCTGGGAAGTCCCGGGAAACAACTTGAGATTGGCATGTGGCCTCGAAATTTTTTCTCACGGTAGTCGGCCTCCCACGTAGCTATTTATTCGATTATATATTAATAGACTTTGATGTACCTATGGCTTCGTAAAATTCTGGCACTGATTTCCCTTCTTTTACTTTCCTGGGAAACCTTCAAATATAGGAATTACGACTCAATTTCCGTAATGTGGTGAGCCTGTCTGTTCCCGCTGAAAATCTCTGTTAAGATGGCAGGTCTCTCCCCCAGACAAAATCCCATCTCTCTTTCTTTCTTCCTCACATACTCTTTCTTCGTCACACATGACCACGCCATGCCTCGGGAATCCCTTTCAGTTCCCGCGCTTGGTATAGCATCACGCCTTTGCAGCTAGCGTCCTGCTGCGCATTATTTTATCAGCGTTAAATATCCATTCTTATAATTAACGTAATGGTACAGTAGATCGTATTCCAGGCTATTGGTGGTGAAATGTGATATAAGTAGAGTTATTTGCTGTCAACATGGTTTATATTTATCATGCATGTTCTGCCTTAAAGACTTTTTCTTTACTTCAAAAATTTTAATCTAAATATTTCCTAAACAAAAACCACATGTAAAACTCAATCACTGTTCACATTATCAAACGAGTCTGTCTCTATTCGAACAGCACCACTTGCCAGCTGATGTGGAGTAAGTGAATGAATATTTCCTTTCTGTGACTGTTATGTTCACATTGTAAAATATTACTCGTGCAAATATCTCATTCCAACTGGACCACGTAAAGTACAGTGCTGTAATAAATACGGGAATAAGTAAAAAATAAATACCTTTCAACTGCGTCCTTGAAAAGAGATACAGGATTGGCGCAAACAGAAATCGATCCTGAAAATTCACTAACCAATCACTTTAGGCAGAGGAAAATTAGCGATAGATAGCCTAGCATTTGCGGAAGACCCAACAATATTAACCCGAGACGTTTCAAAAGGCCAAATTCAGATCGAACTCCTGAAAGAAATTGTGGAAAACGTCGGACTTCAGATATCTTTTGAAAAGACAGAATACATGAACTACAACGAACATGCACCTAAATTCATGGAGACGAAGTATGGCAAAATTAAATGAGTATAATCTTTAAAGTATCATCGAGAAACAATTCAGAAAAATGGACTCGAAACAAAAGCCAATGAAATTAGTTGCCAAAAGATGGAAACCGCATATTGACTAACCTAAAATGTCTATGACAAAAATATATCTCCAAGCACAGAAAACGAAGACATTACAATACAGTCATGAAACCAGAATGTCTTTGTGGATCAGAGACGCTAATTTTGAGTAGGAAAGTAGACATTGAAAACATCGAGAAAAAGAAACGCAATATCATAAGAAATATTCTAGGACCAAAACTCACCAACAGACAATACCAACTTAGAGTCAGAGGGGAAATCAAACAATACACAAATATTCACAGTTACATTAGAAAGCGCAGGCTTTCTATGGATATATTAAAAGAATGCATCCAGACAGACTTACCAAACAAATAGTCCAATTCTATGAAAACAGGAGTAAAACTAAAACAGACACAATGTAATGGATTGGCGAAATCGAAACCGATTTGAAGCAGACAGGAAATACACCAGCAGATGTCCAAAACAGGGTAATCTCCAGATCCAAAATTCACTAATGGCAAGCTGACCAAGAGGAAAGACCAAGGAAGAAGACTGGAACAACATGGTCTGAAGACAGAAAGGAAGCCCACAGTAAAACAACGACGGAAATATGCGCACAAAGGAAGGCAAATACGCGCCTCTAAGTACTTTGCGTAGTCTTAATGGGCTCATTCGCATATCTACATATCTATATTGTAACCGTAACTTTGCTCTTCGTGGCTAGACGCGCATAAGACTAACGCAGGGCGTGTGCTCATCTGGAGTGTTACAGAGGGGGAGAGGTTTGCTAGAAATAAGTATAATGGAATTCAAAGAGGGCTGATGAATTTATTAACAACACAAAAGAAAGAGTTCAAATTTCATATCACCTCTGTACAGAATATATACTGGATATGCCTTCTCTTCGCCCTGGGCTGGCAAAGTTCGTTGTGGTCCAGCTGCTGTTCTTGTTCGACCCTGGGACGCCTTCCGATGGAGGTCTAGACGGTCTAGATGATCTGGAAGTTCTAGAAATTCTGGACGCTCTAGACGTTCACGTGATATTATCGTTGGTCAAGCTTATATACTCTGCATTCTCGCCCTGGAGGTTTTGAGTTATACGAACAGCTTCTGCACAGATGAAAATGATTAAAGAAATGGCCTCAAAATGATTTGCAACATTTATAGATCGATACTCGAAGAATTAATTAATTAATTAATTAATACATTTCGCTCGGCAGAATGTTAATATAAACCGACCCGTGTTTTGAGATTAACCACTTGAGAGGAATATCATTGTACTCGACTTAAGAATTGATACAAATAACGCGATACTTGGCAAAATAAAGTTTTATTACTCGGTGATTGTTCATAAGTTTACACGATATTTTATAAATTTGCAGGTAATCACTTCAATAATTAGCAACGAAAACATTCATCCTGTGAAATTAGTCTCGTTCATTTTAGTTAATCACAAACAATATCGTAACACAAATGGAATTGATTCTGTTTATAGACTGTCCTTAGTTCGACTGCACGAAAATTGAATACTATTTACAGAAGCACAAGTTCAAATATTCTGTCCGTAGCTAAGAACCTGCGTAATGTTTAGAAAGTATATGAAAAATACTCTCCACTTCTCGAAAACTCAAGTTCAGTGAAGCATTCAAAGTACTATCTCAATCGTCTCTCACTCAGTAAATCCTAAGCTCAACTATAATGTTATACTTTGTCAAAATATTTCGGTCACTCGATGAAAACTTTGGTTTTAATGCACTGTTCGAATTCTATCATCCGAATAAATATTATGATCAATTTGAAATGTAAGCACTCAGTTATTTAACGAAATATTTCAATCACTTCGAAATATAAGCATTGGGTAGAAAATAAGTCCCAGAAAGAGATAACTTGAATTACAGGAACGATAAGTCACTTGGAAATGGGCCCAAGTTAAATTACACTGTTCAATATCACGTTGAAAAGTTTTATCACTCGCTAATGAATAAAACTAAAAAATTATAAGTCCGCTGAAGTTAAAGTTTCTAAGTACGTAGAACTTCATCAAACACTTGTCATTCAGCGAAACCATAGTTTTGCGACGAATAATGCCACCAGCCGACCGTCCGGTCTCGATTGTGGTACTTGACTGACTTTGACCTGCTAACTGGCCCTCCTTTTATACAAGAATAGTGGAAATTTAAGTTATTGTATCCTTTGATTATCTCCCTTCATTCTGGTCGGATTCTCTTCAAACTTGGTGAAAGTGGGACATAAAATTGTTTAATACGATAATATCGTGCTCTTAGTTTTATCTTAACCCCCCAAGAAGTTTTTAGCAGTAGAACGTTTCGAATATTCTACCGGCTGACGTAATTCAGTTGTGAGAAGGTAAGGTCGCATGTTCCACGTCACACACTGCCTGCTGCTGCAACCAGCTGTGAGCTAGCGCACGGCGTGTAGTTCGAGTTCAGCTGGTAGGGACTCTGACTTGGACCAGCGTTCCTGGTACAATATATATATTAGCCGTTACCCGCGGCTTCGCTCGTATGAATTTCGTAATTTGATAAAATTCATCCTTCATAGTATTGTACTTAGACATTATCTGAATCCATAAAGTATATAAACTCACCGAAAAACTGAATTCAGTTTACTCCAGAAAAGTTTGTGAAATTGCCTTCGGGGGCTGAGATCACCATGCGACATAGAACTGCTCATGTGTGAAACAGTCTTCTCTCAAGTCGAAAACAAAACAAATTAAAACAATGTTCTTGATTTGTAATGGAGATTCCAAATACCTATTTCCACGCCTGTAACATCGCTATTTTTGAGATATAAGTATCCCCGTAAAAGGAATTCAACCTCTATACATACATTCCTCCATTACTGCTCGACGTATAACATGTAAATTTTACAGGTTGATCTCTTTTACATTTTAGATGTTAAGTAAGATAGGGTTTAAAAACATTCCATTTATTCTGTATAGGTTCAGGGTTCAAATATCTGTTAGATAAGAAAATTAAAAATCATTCCCCTAAAACCGTTTGACGTACGAGCTGACGGTGTATTTTACAGGTTCAGTCCACAGTAGACTACTTAACCTAATTTCTTAAAAGTAACTTTCCATTGAAAACCGTAGCGAAGCACAGGTAACTTACTAGTCTATATACATGAAATAATATGTCCTGACTGACCGACCGACCGACCGACCGACTGACTGACTGACTGACTGACTGACTGACTGACTGACTGACTGACTGACTGACTGACTGACTGACTGATCTTCGCCGAGCCAAAAGTACTGGACAGAAAGAAATGATCGTTTGGAATTACATATACATTACAGCGTAGGTGCTCACAAAGAGAGGATTTTTGGATATTCCTTCGCTATGGGGTTAATAAAGGGGAGTATATTTATATCTAAAAACCTTGGGTTATTCGGGAGATAGTAGGTTGGAACCCCCCTATCGTCAGCCCTGAAGATGGTTTTCCGTGGTTTCACATTTTCACACCAGGTAAATGCTGGGGCTGTACATTAATTAAGGCCACGGCCGCTTCCTTCCCACTCCTAGCCCTTTTCCTGTCTCATCGTCGCCATAAGACCTATCTGTGTCGGTGCGACGTAAAGCAACTAGCAAAACAAAAAAAAACCATTGACAGTTTCAAGACGTAGAAATTGGTATTTGGAATCTCGTTTAAAAATATAGAAACACGTGACTTTTCTTTTTCTGAAAATATTCTTTATTAGAATGCTTATATATAAAGAACTGAAGATATTACAGGCATGAAAATTGGTCTTAAAATATCCTTTAAAAATAAAGAAACAGTTATTTTATTGTTGTTGGAATATCCACTTAGGGGGATGAAAAGAAGTGAAAATATGAGTGAATTTTTAAATTAGTAAATATACAGTATATCTCAAGAACTGAAGATGTTATAGACGTAAACA
Organism: Anabrus simplex; assembly: GCF_040414725.1. Lineage (NCBI taxonomy): Eukaryota > Metazoa > Arthropoda > Insecta > Orthoptera > Tettigoniidae > Anabrus > Anabrus simplex. Next base: position 774,635,962 of record NC_090265.1, read on the forward strand.
CTGGTATATAAAATCTCCTTTAAAAATGAAGAAACGCATATTTTGTTCTGTGAAAATCCACTTACGGGGAGGGGAAAATAGAAAAGAGTAAAGGAGTTTATTTCTTTTTATGAGGATACTACTTATCTCTAAGACTGAAGACGTTGCATGAGTAAAAATTGGTATATATCTATATAGAACGCAATTGGCACCCACTAAGAAAGGGTTAAAAAATATCTCCCCTAAGGGATGAAAAGGGGGCAAAACCCTAAAAACCAAAATATTAATTCCTGCGAAACCATTTACTACATAGAATAGAAATAAATTCAGCCCATAAGTGTAAAATGGGGATGAATACCCGAAAAAAAATACATTCCTTTCTCTGAAACCGTGTGACATAAGGGTTTTTGACTAGGGGTGGGGGATGACAACATAAATATTCATTTCTCTCAAACTGTTTGCCATCTGGGTTTGAAATTTCACATGATGGTTGTAATATATGTAATAGCTCTTTAAATAAAAATTGGTCTTAAAACAATTCACCCCTAAGGGTTTTGACCGTAGGATGGGGGTGAGGCCTGATAACAAAAATTTCAATTTCTCTGAAATCGCTTGACATACGAGGTTGGAATTTCACATGGTGGTTTCCTCTCAATATCTTAGGTTTAAATAAAATTTGTCTCAAAACAATGCACCCCCAAAGAGGTCTTGACTGGAGGTTATGTCAGATGACAATCATATTTATTTCTCTGTAACCCCTTGACATACGAGGTCGAAATTTCACATGATGGTTGCTCCTATGCTCATTACACTTTAACTAGAAAGTGGCATTAAACCAACACACATTTAAGGTGTTTTGACTGAAAGTGATTTTTGATAACATAATATCCATTTCTGCGGAACCGTTTGACATACGAGGTTAAAATTTCATATGTTGGTAACTCCTATATGTTTTAGATTTTAAACAAGAAAAGGTCTTTAAAAGTCCACCTCTAAGTAGTTTTGGCATGTTTGTGTGTGTGTGTGTGACAAATTTAGACGAAATTATTCGTCCCTGCAAACCGATTGACGTATAAATTTGACATTTTATGAGATTTGTGGATGTTGTAGGTGTCAATAATTCAACATATTTGTCGTATAAGAATTGGGGTTGTGTAGAAGTTGTTGAAGTTGTTAAACTAAGTCTCCACGACAGCCAAGGTACTTGACCGAATTTCCGACTCCTTTCCTTTTGTTGCTAGTTGTTTTACGTCGCACCGACACAGACAGGTCTTACGGCGACGATGGGATAGGAAAGGGCTAGGAGTGGGAAGGAAGCGGCCGTGGCTTTAATTAAGGTACAGCCCCAGCATTTGCCTGGAGTGAAAATGGGAAACCACGGAAAACCATTTTCAGGGCTGCCGACAGTGGGGTTCGAACCTTCTATCTCCCGAATACTGGATACCGGCCGCACTTAAGCGACTGCAGCTATCGAGCTCGGCACTCCTTTCCTTTATTGTCGCAGAAAGTTTTTTTAAAACTCAGGGGTTTGACTGAAATAATCTTGAACGTATACACAACTGAACGAACAACTTTTGAACTGTATACCATTAATGGTACCTACGAATTCGCCGGGATGAGTGACTCAGACGGTTAAGGCGCTGGCCTTCTGACCCCAACTTGGCAGGTTCGATTCTGGCTCAGTCCGATGGTATTTGAAGGTGCTCAAGTACGATAGCCTCGTGTCGGTAGATTTACTGGCGCGTAAAAGAATTCCTGCGGGACTAAATTCCGGCACCTCGGCGTCTCCGAAAATCGTAAACGAGTAGTTAGTGGGACGTAAAAAAGTAACATTATTATTATTACCTAAAAATTCTTACACACGTTGAATGTAATAATATTTAAAAATTTAAATCTCTCAAATTACTATTCATTTTCACAAGCTTATCGTTCTACACGGTTAGTCCTGTAACATTTTATCGTATCTCCCTTTATTACGGGTTAGACTGAGTTAGAAACTTCGAATAGGACGAAATTTCAGTACATTTTCAAACATTTTACATTATTTTTCGCATACTAATGTGGAAGCAAGGATAATGAAATTTGACTTGCACATGACCATGAGTTGTGTGATTAAATGTGCCAAATTTTATGACTCTATCTTTCCTATAATTGTGGCAAAGTATAAAAAATACGTGTAAAAATTACAAAAGTTACGTAAAATACAGAAATGCTGCTCCTTGTAACATATAAGTGATGGAGATACGACAAAATATCACAGGACCGATGGTGTAGACCTCTTCACGCTGAATTCTATTTTTCCGTCTGTTTTGTGACACGACTTTCTCCTTATCCACGAAATACATCGAAACGAAGGTCTGTACCGTCATTAAAATTGCCTCCATGTTTCGAAAATTTCCGGGGTTAAAAAGTGAAAAAGGTAAACACCTTGGAAATTTTCCGTCGCTTACATACCTATAATGCTACCAAATTTGCATTTTCCACCTTGTCTGATAGATTGTGCCGCCATCTTGATTTTGCGAAGAATGGTAAAAATGAGGGCTTTCAGGAAACGAAATCTAATATAAATGCAGATGGACACGGATAACTGTACAATAATTTCGCCAAAATAGTCAATGAAGAGACACAGGATCGTTACGATTTTATTTATATACATAATATATATAATTTTATTTATCTTATTTTGTTTTGTTTATATATAGTAAACATACTTGAACCCCTACTTCACATCTTTTCAAGCCCTCTTAAGTGGATTTTCTGAAAGCAAAACAATACGTATATTGTTATTGTTAATGAAGATTCCAAATACCAATTTTCACGTCTGTAACATCTTCAGTTTTGAGACGTTAGTATCCTAATAACGATAAATCAACCGCATTATCTGTCCTCTTTACCCCTCCCCTGAAGTGATTTATCCGGAAACAAAAAATACGTCTTCCGTTATTTTGAAAAGTGATTAATAATAACAATTTTTACGCCTGTAACACGTTAATTTTTTAGATTTACTGAATAGTTCTTCATTTTAAAAATACACCCCGCTTTTTCACTTCCCCTTAAGTGGATTTTCCCAAAATAAATTATGCGCGTTTCTTTATTTTTGCAGGAGATTCCAAATACCAATTTTACACATCTGTAGAATGTTACATTGCTATATATACTCTTGCTATACTCATTTTAATAATTTACACATTTTTCACTCCTCTTCACCCGCCGTTGAGGGCATTTTCGGAAAGAAATACGTGTTTCTTCATTTTAAAATGGAATTACAATCCCCATTTCTTATGTGTGTGACATCTTCACTTTTTCAGGTATAATTATCCTCATAAAAGGTATTCAAAATTTTTTCGCCATTTTACACGCCTCTTTAATTCATTTCCCGATAAACTTGTTTCTTTATTTTTAAAGTGAATTCCCAATTCCAATTCTTACGACTGTAAATTATTAAGTTTCTGAGATGTACACATTTAAACATTTCACCCCCCCCCCTTTTCACTTCCTTAGCGACGCAATATCCAAAAATACTCCCTTAGAGAGCACATAAATGTACCCCAAAAATTTAAATCCCTTATGTCTCGTGGTTTTGTCTCGGCGTTGATTACAGTCAGTCGGAGTTAGTCTTTCATATATAGAGATTTATAAATAAATAATGGTTTTACCTCAACAAATACATTAATGGTACCTACATTTTCACACGCAGGTGTTCCCTGAGGTACTGGTAAAATCATCCTACACAAGAGCAGCTTACTTGAAAACATAAAAATATTACCGGAGCGAGCCGGGACCGAATGCGCCAATTCTGGCTCAAACAGCCAGTTCTATTCTGTTTGACGGTCTCAGCTTGCCTAGCAAAGAATTTCAGTGGATATTAGAACAATGATGGAAATAAACAGTTACATTTTGTTTTGAAAAAGGTTTGGTTTTGTAACATATAATGCTGTACTATAATAACATCATATATTGGTGCAGTTGATACAGTGAATTCAAAGCACTGATAACAAAAAACGCTTTCGTTTCACGTGCTCGCACACTCTTTAACATTCAGAAGAGAGAGTAAAGTGGTTTGGTGATCGAGAACGAGCTAAATGTATCTTCTTAATAATGTTTAAATAATAATCAGAAATGCAGAATGTTCGGCTCTTCTTTCCGTCTATTCAGACCGAATGACTGTGAGTGCTGAGAAGAGGCTAATGTTATGCAGGCGAAGTGGCGTTTAAAGGCAATCAAGTTCCTTCCACTTCTCGCTTTAGCCGTAGCGAGAGCAATAGAAAACATGGCGACCGTCTTGTGCTGATTGCATAATGTTATTTCCCTAAAGGGATGCTATCACACTACAGTACGCAATTAGGGCCTTCCACAGTAACGCAGAGTAATAATGATCGTCAAAAACCCGTCTCTTTCCACAACTTGTTATTTCTACAGTCTCAGATTTTGAGAGCTAATAACCCTCTTGATTTTACTTGGTTGTTCCAATCAAGAACGCCTCTAAGAATAAACAGAGATTCGCACATCAGACATATGCATGGCAAGCCAACAGCTAAGTCAATGCGATAAACATATTCCCCATATGATTCATCATTTAAAGTAAAAAGAAAATATTAATAATATATTCATAATTAAATTCATGGGGAAAGCCTCCTATCCCCTAGAAATCAGAACGGGAGTAACACAAGGAGATGGACAGAAGCCAATGAAATTAGATGCCAAAAGACAGAAACTGCACATTGATTAACCCAAAATATCTATAACAAAAATGTATCTCCAAGCGCACAAACCTAAGACATTACAATACAGCCAAGAAACCAGAATGTCTTTATGGATTAAAGACGCTAATTTTGAACAGGAAAGCATATGTTGAAAACAATGAGGAAAAGGAACGCAAAATCATAAGAAAAATTCCAGGCCCAAAATTCACCAATGGACGATACATTCCAGGCTCAAAATTCAGCGATGGACGATACCTACTTAGAGGCAGACAGGAAATCAAACAATACACAAACATTCACAGTGACATTAGAAAACGCAGGATATATTAAAGGAATTCATCCAGGCAGACTTACCAAACATAGTCGAGTTCTATGAAAACAGGAGTAAAGCTAAAACAGACACAAGGAAATGGATTGGCGAAATCGAAACCGATTTGAAACAGTTACGAATTACAACAGCAGATGTCCAAAACAGGTTAATCATCAGATCAAAGTCCTGATCGATGGCTAAATGGTTAGAGTGTTGGCCGTTGGTCACGGGGATCCTGGGTTCGACTCCCGGCATGATGAGGAATTTTAACCGTAATTGGTTAATTCCGCTGACACGGGGGCTAAGTGTCGTCTTCATCATCATTTGAACCTCAACACGTCGCGCGGATACCCTACGGTGCCAAATCAAGTCCTGGATCTGGCGAGCCGAACTTGTCCTCGGGCACACCCGGCACTAAAAACCATACGCCTTTTCATTTCATCAGACCGAAAATTCACAAACGGCAAGTTTACCAAGAGGAAAGACGAAAGGTGAAGACTAGAAAAACCTGGTCTGAAGATAGAAAGGAAACATACAGTAAAAGAATGAAATAAATATGCTCTCAAACGAAGGCAAATGCACGCCTCTTTTCTGATGTCCTAATGGGCTCTCCGAGCATATATAATAATAATAATAATAATAATAATAATAATAATAATAATAATAATAATAATAATAATAATAATATACAAGATGAGAGCAATCCTTCAACAGAACCTGTTAAAAATGACCTCCTAAGTGAAATTTAGGGGAGAAATTTTAGACAGCTTTCAAATAAAGATATGAGTAAGTCAAGGAGATGAGATGGACTCTCTTCTCTGCACTTCCACTGAGCTCTGGAGAAATTTATTCGCGAACGGCGCAAAAATCTGAGTAAGCAAACGGTCAATGTCTTTCAAATCCAAGCTTAGACATTACTGTACAGTAATTTTGACCTGAAGCTCTATATGCAGAAGAACGCTTCTAAATGATTAAGAAAGTTCTGGCAGAACAAATAGAAGTCAAGGAAAGGACGATTCTAAGGAAGATCTTGGGCCAGCAAAAGAAACCAGGGAGTATAAGGTAAGGATTATGGAGAATATAACAGACACTGCCAGGAAAGGAAGGGTTTCCTTCTACGGTCAGTTAACACGAATGAGAACTGAAGGATTGTCTACTCGAATCTTTGCCTACTTTCTGAATAAGAAAATTAAAGGGGTCTGGTTCACCGAGGTGGAAAAGGATTTACAAGAATTGGGGATTTTACGTGATGACATCTTGCAACGCGACCCATAAAGAAGAAACTTGTAGGTCTACAGAGTTTTCGAACAAAACATAAAATGTAGACAGGCAAGATGTGGACCAAATAACAGAAGGAAGCTCACCGAAGAAGGACGCGGGAATACTCGGCGAGTATTAATGCTCAAGACAGGAAACGGTTGAAATAGCGTAGTCCATAGCTGGCTGAAACGAAAGAATAATAATAATAGGAGCCTCAGACGGCAGCGCGTCGCCCTCTCACCGCTGGATACCGTACTTCAAATCCCGGTCACTCCATGTGAGATTTGTGCTGGACAAAGCGGAGGCGGGACAGGTTTTTCTCCGGGTACTCCGGTTTTCCCTGTCATCTTTCATTCCAGCAACACTCTCCCTTCTCATTTCATAGCATCTATCATTCATTAATAAATCACTTTGGAAGTGGCGACCCCATCGTACTAACAGCCTATATCTGCTTCATTCGTCACATCCCTGACCCGGTCAATGACTGGAAGACAGGTTGCAGGTTTTCGTTTTCAGTAAAGATAACATTATTCGTAATAATAATAGTGAGATCAAACAATACACATATATTCACAGTGACATCAGAAATTGCAGGCTAAGATTGTATGGACATACTAAAAGAATGCATCCCGATACACTTACTAAACCAATAGTCGAATTCTATAAAAAGAAGAGTAAAGCTGAAACATACACAATGAGATGGATTGGCGAAATCAAAACCTATTTAAAACAGGTGGGAATTAGACAAGCAGTTACTCAAAGCATGGTAATCTTCATATACAAAATTCACAACTGCCAAGTTTACCAAGAGGACAGAGCAAACAAGAAGACTTGACCAACCTGATGTGATAGGAAGCCCACAGTAAAAGAATGAAAGAAATATGGGCACAAAGGAAGGCAAATGCATTCCTCTAAGTCCTTTGCGTAGTCTTAATGGGGTCATTCGTGTAATAATAATAATAATAATAATAATAATAATAATAATAATAATAATAATAATAATAATAATATAAGTATCCCTTTGAAGCTCGTCCAATTACATCGAAGTATTTATATCTTCTGTCATAACCTTGACGAGTGAAATGCATCTGGTTGCCAAATATTTCCTATTGTTAAGACTTCTTCTCATATTTACGGAATTCTTTATGAGTAATTACGACGTTACTTCTATGAGCTGACGAGCTATCACCAAATTCGCCCGCACTGAATTGTCAGAAACTTGGATGTAAGGTATTCTAAAAGCAATAAAAGTTATGAAACATCCTCCGGAAAGACCATCATTTTGGAGATCTTTCCCAAAGATTTTGAACCTTTATAGGTAGAGTAAATAGTATTAAAATTCTAGAGAACTCCACTGTAAATTTTGGCGAAGTTTGGTACGCTTCCCCATTCCTTGTATGGTTGGTATTCCGTCAGGTTCTATCACAATATTTTCACTTAATTTTAACGTGTCCTTTTTCAAAGTAATTCGATTTCTGGGTGAACACGTCATTCGTCTCCGAGATACTTGCTGGAGAGTAGTGTGAGGTTAAAAGTGCGTGATCATTTTGTAATCTAGCAATGTGGCATATCCGTAGGCTACTCTGGAAGTGTTGAGTGATCACTTCCATCAACTTGGCTAGTCCAACTGCAAAGGACATTCCGTTTCGCTGTCACAGAACTTAATTTATATTTTAATTCAATTGTTGAGGAGATACCTATTCTGTCCTCGCGGGACAACTTTAAGAGCTCAGGAATGAAAACATCGATCTCACTATGACTCAGATATGTCTGAATTTCTTTTACATAGTTTGCGCCCCCATTGGAGCACTTTCATCAGTCATATATATTAAAGTCTAATAGTATTAAATAGAGTCAGCTTTTCAGCTTCTTCTTCAGCTCCCAGGACTTATTCACACTGTCGGACCTGTATGCCATTTGGTTGTCAGTAATGGTGTACTTCCTTCGTTCAAATGTTATGAGTTTGAAAAGCAAGTGTTTATTCCTTAAAATTGTCTTCTCTTCTCTGCCTTCAGTTTGGAGCATTTATAAATGTAATTCTTCTAAATCATTTATAATCTTGTAAACTAAGTGTTCTTTACTTTGTTTTTCCAGAAGTAATTAAATAACTTCTTCCCTGGTCGGGTTTCTGGTGGTCTGAATATATCAAAAGAATATTATTATTAAAAATACATCGTAATTGGGAAATATCCCGGGGGCAATGATCACTTACAGTAGTGCGGTAATGAAGTTAAAACGTATTCACCCAACAACAACAACAACAGCAGCAATAACTGCTCCAACAACAACAGTACAACAAGCAATTCCAGGGAAAGAAAATATTACAAGAAATACTACTAGTTTAACGTTCTAAATCCAGCATCGTCGTATACGACTTAAGTATTTCCAGTACCCATCAATACGGCTTACAATACTATAGGTTGAGCTTAACAATACAACACCGCCATACACAAATTCACACGTACCTTAAGTATTTCAAAATTTTGCACTATGACTTAAAGTAGACTGAGCGGTCCGATTACTATTACCTTAGCATTGTAAATACAGCACGTTCATATACAAATTCACACACGCGTTAAATAAATCACATGCCTTAGTGCTACAGTTTACGGTGGGTTGATTGTTGCATTAAAGTACCACACCAACACATAGAAATTTGCTCACAATTTACAGTACGATGGATTCTATTCTATTCTCCAATCGTCAGTTCCCCTCTAATTGCATCTAAACCGATGATGAAATTTTTAGTGCTAGTAGATACTCGAATATTTGGGACCTATGATGATACGAACACGAATATCATCATCATCTTCATCATTATCACCATCATCATCATAATTTTACAATTCCAATTTTCCGAGTACTGTAGGCGAACTTCTTCTACTATGTCTTCTACCTGCAGTGTCCAACTTTACGATGTCCATCCAGTGGGTTCTTGGTCTTCCTACCATCCGTTTTCGTGCCTCATGCCTCTCCAAGTTAACATAAGCTGTCCTGTTGGCTGCAATCTCATTCCATGCCCGAACCACCTCAATCTGGACAATGATGTCTGAATCCCACCTTCCTACCTGAGCTCGTCATTCCTTAACTTGTCTACGTTTGTTTTTTGAATTGTGGACCTCGGAAAGTTCTTCTCAGATGTCTGCCACCTTGGCGAGTACTCCTCAGTGAGGGTGCAGGTTTCGATACCATAGGTTAAGATTGGTATGAAGTACTGATTTAACATCACCAGACTTGATTCTGCTGGTACTTTGGGATCCCAAATGAGTGTTCACACTTGTTAAAAGTGAAAGATCTTCTGCACTCTATTTGCCTAAGTGAAAAGCATTCTACTCATAATCGCTGCAGAAGGACGGAGAAAGCAAACGAAATGCATGTGCTTGTTAAGGTGATGAGAAACTGTGAAATGGTGCATCTAACTTCAGTAAACGTAATTATGAATCATTAAGAGAACTTCTCTCAGTCAAAGGGACCAGCTCATGGAAAATGAAACATAAACACTCAATGTCTACTGGAGACGCAAGAGCGGTTTACTGCACTGGATGCGAGCCACAGAGAAGTACTCTGTTCATTCTTCTACAGCCTGAGTTCCTTGTGCTGCCCTCTCGTCAGAATTATAAACATCAAAGCGGACCTGGCATTTAATGGCTTGAAACAACATAACAATTTGTAGAGCGTAGTTTACAGCGCTGATATAGAGTAATAAACTAATTTGTTTGCCTGCACATGAAAGGGGTTTTGAGATGGACAGCAGACAATGGTACGATGGGAAACGGGCTGAAAAGTCAGATTATAAGTTTCGTCAAGTGGAAAAAGTCCTCTAAGTTTTAATTACAGTGTTGAATGAGTGGAATCATCTCAGCGGGGTTAGTGTATGTGTTAAGGTGGGATTTACACCTTTGAACATAGAAAAGGAGGTTGTATTAAATCTTTTCTTCCGAAACAATGGAAATGAATACTAAAAGGAAACATGGCAAACATATTGTTACTTAATAATATGCCCACATATTTAGAAATCATATAAACCTATGCGTTATATATCATTAATTATTTTACATGGCGGTATATCATGGCCACTATATTGCCGTTTCCCTGATCATTTTCAAACACATTCGAATTTTTGTATGATTCTTTATCATTAGAATTATTAATTTTATAGTTACCACATGTACTAGATTCAGTGATGTCCATCAAGTATAAATATGTTTTTCATGAAGTTATTTTCAAGTAGCCAATGTTTTCATTAATTTTAATGTGGAATTTTTATCTTAACCAATGAAGGTAACTCAATAATTCTACTATATCTCCTTCTTCTCTATGAAATATACATGCATGCAAAATTTCATCTTAACAACTTCAAAATTTCATAGTTATCAGAGAAACGGTTCTGAAAAGCAAAATTTACTGGAGATGAGGGTTTGTTTGAGTGACGGGGCTTCTCGTTTTTGGTAATGACTTTGAATGTATTTGAGATATTAATGAAAGTCTCGCACTGTTATGAAGAGAAAGTTTAAATTTTAAATTAAAAGAATAAAATGAAAAATTGAATTTTTGGTCGGTCAAAGGTGTCTTAATATAAGGTAAGTTTTTAATTGGACTATTTACGATTGTGTAAATAAAATTGCAGAACTCTTCCTGTGGTCAGGGTTTGTTGTGAAAGTAGAGAGACGACAAGACTCCAAGTCGAGTACGGCTTCATTCTATAAGAGTTTCTCCAGGATTACTTGTTTCGCGAACTGGAAATGATCCAAAGGAAAGCAGCACAACTTGTTCTCACTTAGGATGATTTCCGACAAAAGAGAAGCGTTACGAGAATACTAAAAGTTTTGGGCTGGGAAGAGTTGTGATTAAGGAGATGAGCTGCTCGACTAAACGGTATGTTTTGAGCTGTGTAGGGGAAAGGGGAATGAAGACCAATAAGCTGGAATGGGGTTTTCAAAAGTAGGAAAGATGATATTATGAAGATAAAAATGCAATTCAAGAGGACAAGTTGGTGCAATTATTTGAAGGAGAGTAAGGGATTGGACAGGTTAAAATTCCTGACCCTGCCGGGAATCGAACTCGGGACCCTGTGACCAAAGGCCAGCACGCTAACCATTTAGCCATGGAGCCGGACACATTTGAAATAAACAATAGGAATAATATTGACCATGCAATTGTTCACTTCTATAATAAGTCACGGTAGTATATAATTCGTATCGCCAGAAATCACGCGCACTTGCCTACGTGCGACATTGGTGCTGGTCACATTGTCAGCAGATGTAATTTACCCCTAGTAGCGGTCTTGCATCTTGCTATGGGGTCCAAAACATCAATAATAATAATAATAATAATAATAATAATAATAATAATAATAATAATAATAATAATAATAATAATAATAATAACCTAAATTCAACTAATATCACCCACCCTAATAATAAAAATAAAAATGTTCTGGACCGTCTTCAAAATGTGTGGACCGCGCTGGAAACGGGACCTGGCCGGGTAATGACTACGAATGCAGTGCGGTCGCGGATTCAGTACCATCAAGGCACCCAAGACACCACTACTCCAGATCTCCTCAAGGATTTGATCCATATTAAAAGTGCTTATAGGAAAATATGGCAAAGGTTTAGGGACCCAACTGACCGGGTGGAATACCTGGACCTAGCCCGGGAAGTACGAAATCGATTGCTGGAAAGAAAGATTGAAAAACGGGAGTAACTTTGCCGTAATCTCTCAGAAAACGAGTCAGATCGCGAAATGTGGCGGATTATATATAAAAAGTTAAGCATTCAATTATAAATTGCAGTATAATACCGTAGCGAAGCACGGGTATCTCGCTAGTTTATAATATAATGTTCGATTAGTAACTTCAGTTGATTAAAGGAAAGTTCAAAATATTTCAACTCATTATTTTTAAACTTTAATGTGTGGGATTCGCATATACCCCACATTACTCATAGTGCTCTAACACCTACACCTTACTCATCCAAGCTTTAAAATAGCCGTAATAATGACGATTATTGCTCAAGCGAATCAGTCTAATGAATTAAAGAGAAATGTTTTAGAAGAGGTAGTATTTCAGAATACACGTGCTTACGACTGCTTTCTTCCGCACCCAAACATGGTGGGACAGGTTGTAGGTAAACAGTTGGTAAATCACTGGTGATTGATGGAAGATTGTGTTCAATTAATTTACTGTAGGATAGACTAGAAATATAAGTTGTTTAACGAAATCTCTACCCTGTTCTACGGTTCTACCTCCTCAGTTCAGTATCAGAAAGACATTGTAAACAAAGGGAGATTTAGTGCTCCGCAGGAAACAGACCACGATGTTCATCTCTCCCAGGGGTCGTGCGGTGTACCAGCCTCAGGATCAGAGAAACACGAATCTTATATTCTCTGCAGACTGGTTACTGAGCTGTGATTAAGTTGTAATAGTCAAATCTTGGTTTCAGTGATCGTATTCCTATTAAATCGGTCTGTTGTTTCAGTGATATACTTTCTTAGAACCATAGTGCCTGGTTTTCATGCACATTATTGTCCTTTCATCATATTTTATTTGGTTGTTCATATTTCATACCATTAAACATCAATGATTTGTTCACAGTCCAGTGATGTAACTGATGTCGTCGATGCTGTGCCAAAACCACGAATTTTCGTTGAGTTAATTTTCCTATGAGCGTGTGTAAAGTAAAATGAACCTTAAGTAAGGAGTTGGTAAATATGTCGTGAAAACATACATTCGTATTGTATAATGAATTAAAGGTTCATTTTCCTTTACAGGTTTAGCATAGGGAAATGAACTCAACGAAAACCTTTGTGATGGACTGCATATCCATATGTGGCTGGGGGGTATGACCACACTTAAGGGAAATAATGGATAGCAAGAGCATTGTCACATTCGCGGTTTCGACAGCGCAGCGACGTATTTTTGTCCGGCTTATGGGCCATGGTTCCGAGGGACACGGGTTCAATTTCCTGCCACGCCACGGAATTTTACTGTGTCTGGTTTAGTTCGTCCAGCTCGGGCACTGGGTGTTTGCATTAGACTTAAAACGTGTCTTAATTTATGGGTAACACATCACACTAAAAATCACCACAAAACACGCAGTACTTAATGCATAGATATGGTATCAAGAAGTGCATCCGACCGTCCGACTGAAGAGTGTCTACTCCATTTGAGTCTGACTTCGACGAGTTCTATTTCCTTCTTAACAAAGGCTTATATAAACTTACAATTGGGGATTGCAGTTACCACGATGTTACAATAAATAAATCTTCGTTATTGCGAACATAATCTGATAAGAGTGAGTGAGATCGTGGAACAATGATGGGATGTCAGGGTAAGCAAAAAATCAGGCTCATACGCTTGAATCGGGTAATAACAATAGTGTGACCCCCAGCTATCGTGTGCACGAATTTTGATTTCAAGGCATCGACGCCGCCTGCCTGTGAACTTCTATGACAGAGTAACTTGCACGAAGTATGGTTGAGTAAACACCAAAAGTTCAGCATGGAGTATCGAACGTCCACCTCTGCCGACTTCGATCCCGCATTCCTGGAATCCGCAGGCCGCAACCCTACCACAGATCCGCTGATCTAGTAATGACTTAATTTCAGTGAAAAGGACAAGTTATGTGCAACAATATCTATAAAACTGTAGTAAGGCACCGGAAATCATAATCTAGATGGTTTTATTACCGCAAATAATTTAAAATGATAGTGCATGTGTAATAATGTTATTCCGTAAGGAAAATACAGATTCAAATAGGTTAACAGTAAACTTACAAAATTAATTGGAGTGCACAAGGTGTTTTCACACTAAAACGAATAATTTAGTTTACAAACTCTTCGATGGAACTTACCTAAGAAATAATTGCGACTGAACTCCAATTTTCACATAAAACAAGGACGAAGCATTTACTTATCTTCTCAAGAGCAAGTACAATATTAATTCTTGACAGCATATCCATCACGGTAGATTATATTCGTTCAGGGTAATTTACATGTGGAAACTGCAGTCCCATATTGAAGGGCTTGTTTCCAAAGTGAGGCAGCTCGACTTCTTTTGGAATTCAAGCTGAACGTGAAAATGTATTCCCACAATGGTACTTTATCATGTGGGAATGTATTTATTTTCAAAGTGAAGTATATCGTGATTAAAGTGGCATTGAAATGTTACAGTTATTTCCAAAGCGATACAAGTCCTCGATGTTTTATTTCGTAAGGCCGCTACTCCACATGCTCAATAGTTCGGCGCGCACATATCACGTGACCACTTACTGGTTTGGGCGGGACTCTGCTCTTTCGCTCGTAGTTTTGCAGTGTGCAAACACACTCTGCTGAAAAGAGGTAGGGAAAGGTCGTTTCTTGAAGGGGAACAAGGGCCATTCGCAAAGTACTGAAAGAAAAGAGTCTAGGATATTACCAGCCTCCTCGATAAAAAAAATACGAGATAATATTCTTTATGTTTGTTTTCAGTCATATGTTATGCTTTGATAAAATAAATTTATGACTTTTACATTGTTGGCATTTTTATTTTCTATTCATATTATAATTGCACAGTTTGAAATTCTTAAATTTTGAGTAAATGCAGCATTTGTGAAGTATTAAGCCTTGTATCTTGTATCTACGACAAAACCTATCCTACACCGTTCTGCATAATTCGTATTTCGAGCCAATCTTCAGTTCCAAAGTGACGTAAATCCAAGATGGCCCGTTCGTTTTATGGTATTCTTTACGGAAAAGAAAAATGAAGTATCTATCTTATTAGGAAACCAAGTAATTAAAAATAGTGTTTCCTGAAAAATTATGTTTCTTGGGTATGCGTCACTTTGGAAATAATCCCTTCATATCACCTTCGATGCAACTAACTGACGTTCCAAGCAGCTACAGTTTTAGTATGCTTCAGTCTAAATTTTCCGTAAGGGTGTCGGCGAGACTCTGTTGAGTTACTTACTAGTTCGAAATGAAGAAGAAGAAGATAATAATAGTAATAACAATAATAATAATAATAATAATAATAATAATAATAATAACAACAACAATTGTATGGTATGAGCTGCCGGCTTGCAGACCACCAGAGATCTACAACATTGCAATCACAATGACATTGAAAGTCAAGAATTTTGACTATCCTGCAAAAGTCGTCCATATTAACTGGGATCGAACCCAGGAACTTGAGGGAGACACCCAGTGGTAAGAATTACCAGCCTGCGGGTTCATCAGCTGAAACAACGTTGTGACATACTAACTGTTTGATTATGCCAGTGGCGTATTTGGGTTCCTGGTACCGGTGCACTTACGAGTTCCTGAATCAGAAGTTGTGTGAAAAAGTAGTATGTAATAATACGTTTGATTGGAAGAGTACACAGTAATAAATATCTGCCTATCGAGCAGTGGCGTTTAGTGAAATTTAGCGATGCGGGGGTCACATACTTTATTCAAAAATTGTAGAACATTACTACACCATTTCTTCTATTTAATTTGAGACCTTAATGCCTGTGCTGGCGGGACCTAGTGTTTACACTGCACTATGTCTTCTGGTATAGGCTAGAGCAATTTTGTTACTTTCATTGATCTGTCTCTGTCTTATCCTTGGCTTTGACAATATGAATGTGACTAAGGTATGAGCGATGCTGGTAATGCCATTCCTTACGCAGCCAGTCCCTGCTATGAATGGTGTGAAACTGTTGCTCATAGGGTCGGTTGGTGCATGCATTTCAGTGGGCTTGGCAGACTGATATGTAATAGCAACTTCTGGCTCGGTGAGGAAAGCAATGAGAAACTACCTCACTCCTAATTTCCATAGTACGCCTGTTCAGTGATGCCTAGGCCATATATGACAGCTCATGGTGGAACTATTGAGGATCCAACCAGCCTTCGGGCTGATGACTAAACATACATACGTGAGACCTAAAGGAGGAGTAAAATGGGTTGTTTGCACCTTGGGAGCCATCGACGTTACTATCGAGAAGTAATTGCCACACAGCCAACCAATCAGGGATGAGTAAAGTGCACAAGGCCAGCCTCTTTCTGTCATCGTCCTTTTCTCTCACGGACGTGTAAGAAACACCTAGAAGATGAGGCCAGATCATTCCGAATCGAGAGGACTCTACAGATTTCTTCTTTTGGGAATTATTTTGAGGGGCCACCCTCAAACTGAAGGTGGATCAGACGAATTCAGGTCGTTCAGTACAGCTGAGTATAGCAGCGCACTCAGTTTACTCTCCATGCATCTATCGTTCTGTTCAGTCTGTCGTCGATAATTTGAGTTTCTTGTGTCCAGCTTCTGTGGAGTAAACGTTTGTGTCTCTGGTCGGCGAGGGATCGTCAAGGGACGATGAACGAATTCTCTTTTGAGTGGCCGGACAGGGTATGACATTCAAAATTGTGAGACTATGTTCTTCGCGAGCTGTGAAATAAGTGGCTGTGGCAATGTAAATAGCTGTGGAACTGCCTCATACTAGAAAAGATGGTAGCGGAATGGTGTGAATAGATAGTGTTTAGCTAGCGTGGTTTTAACAGTTTGAGAGTGGTAGAGTGACTGATTTAGCGTATACATCAAACTGGTGAACTCGTGTGTCTGTGCAGTGTGTAACAATTAGTTAAGAGCTTAGTAACAGAATTTAACGTCACCAGTTATTATGTATTTATCTTAGCATCCCCCGTCATTAACTGGTTCCGAGATAAAATAAATAACTTCAGGCCATAAGAATAGAACACTCACCTGAGAGAAAAAATGGAAGTTATTGCTGAATGACTGTTGCGAAAATAAAGTTGAGGTTCAAATACTCTGTATCTATAAAACCTTTACAAGATCGTTGCTGAAAAATGGCACTCCCCAAAGCCTAAATTTCAAGTTTATTTCTCATGGAATGCTTGAAATATTGCTTCCGGAAACAATGAGACACTATAAGAGACACATTACAGGCTGTTAAAAACATATTCGCTCTAATGCCGGTTTTCGCATTCAACAGAAATCAAAAGCAGTTTTGTAATATTAACGAGAAGAGACCTCTCAAAATTCTACGACCAATCCTCTTGTTACCTCTTTCTAATAGTACAAAGACGAACCCTGCTTTAGTTCCATTGATTCCAGGCAGGTTTCGAGAAAGATATTCTGAGACAGAAATGAGGAACACAAGAAACACAATTCTCAGAGGCGATTTCCGCATTTCTTTAAAACACGCTTCTGATATATTCTGAACACTTGTAACCACAACCAGGGGAAGCTTTCACTGGGAGGTGGAGGAAGGACTGGTATAAGAATAGGCCGAGAGCGACTCGAGGAAGTAGCTGAGGTTTGCTATCTTGGTAGCAATAACGAAGAAAATAACAGATATCTCAGGAAACAAATACTGGTCAGGAATGCTTTCAAGGATAAAAACAACCTCCGGAAAAAGCACATCACTGTCCACAATGAAATACATGTGTAGAAACCTGTATATGAAGCGTCTTGACAGGATGTGGAAGCTGCACGTTAGAAAAAATCATGAGGAAGTTCATCTCGAGGCAGCGTAAATGTGGTTTTGGAGGAGAATTACCAGAACTGAAAGGAAGAGCAATGAGATGGCCCTGCAAGAAATAGGAGAGGGAAGACAATTATTTAAAGTAATAGGAAAACGCAAAGTGAAAGTCCATGGACACGTGGTTCGGTATGATGCTCTTTACAACACACTTTCGAAGGCAAGAAAGCAAGGCGATGACCACGAACATCTTATGTAAGACACATGGTCAGTGAGATGGAGTGTTCCTCCCATTTGGAGTGGGAAAGGACTACCGAGGCAAGGGGACTATGGCTGGAAAAACAAAACATAGTATTTTAAAAGAAGAGGAAACGATATGTGATAATTCCCATGCCATAACAGATCAATATACGATAATTTTGTACTAAGGTGTGTCGATATTATTTGAAAGGAAATATTCTTTGCGGAATTTGTAGTTCACCTTCACACACTCCCGTCCCGAATGGTGTCTCAGGGAGGTCGGAGGTAGTGGAGTAGTAATAGTGTTTTACTTCGCTGCGTCTTGTGTGCACTGCTCAGGAAAGCATGGGAACTGGCAAACAAATGTTAAAAAAGATATTTAAAAGATCAGCGATGAGGAATCAGTCAGTCATGTTCTTTTATATATATAGATTGCATGCCTCTTAGTGCTATTCTACAGTAGAAACAAAGGAGGAAGGACGCCATACGTTATTTCTGATGCAAAGTAGGCATCGGGGAAGTTTTGAGGATAATAGCAGGCCGCATTTCCTACTCCCAATCATATTCGAATTCGGAAGTTCCTACTACAACGGCAGGCTCACTTGGCAACTGCCATTCACAATAGAGATAGAGAGTTTTCATTATAAAGACAGGCCCTTTTTCCTAATGCAAGTCACAATCGATTTCGAAGGATTTGGTTAAAATCGAGAAATCTTTTTTTTTTTTTCTAGGGGGCTTTACGTCGCACCGACACAGATAGGTCTTATGGCGACGATGGGATAGGAAGGGCCTAGGAGTTGGAAGGAAGCGGCCGTGGCCTTAATTAAGGTACAGCCCCAGCATTTGCCTGGTGTGAAAATGGGAAACCACGGAAAACCATCTTCAGGGCTGCCGATAGTGGGATTCGAACCTACTATCTCCCGGATGCAAGCTCACAGCCGCGCGCCTCTACGCGCACGGCCAACTCGCCCGGTAAATCGAGAAATCTAACGTATCAACAATGGAGACAGAGAGTGAGTCATAGGACCAAAGCTGTTGATCTCCCCATATAGAACGGCGATTGTGCTACCTGTTTTGAAATAATACCTACCGTTTAGCTACAAATTATCCCGAAACGGAGGTCTACACCGTTAATAAATTGCATCCATATTTCGATATTTTCCGGGGCAAACAGTTATACATTTGAATAGCTTTGAACTGTTCCTGAAAGAGAAGAGTGTCGACGTATCGGGATTAGCATTCGCGTACATGCGGAGAAATTAAGGAAGAAAGTGATGCAGTTAAAAAAAGATGAAATTGATAGAAAATAGGATTATAACTGAGGGCAGCTGGATAGGACAAATATTTTTAAATACCAAGTGAATGTATTGGAAAATAAAATTTCCCTGAATAAATTGTAATGGTATGAGTTACGGATATAAGACAGCGGCAACAGAGGAGAAATTTAGGCCCTGGGATTCTTAGGTAAACAGATAAGAAGATGGCTTATGGTGTTATTAATTAAGCTGTTCGAGGACGGATATAACCTCCAACGATATTTCGCCAATATCCCGCAGAAAGGCCGATTGACGTCTCTCTTCCTGTCGATCCAAGGAACAAGGGTGAGTTTACAGGAATGGTGACGAAACTGGCAATACGTTACTTCCCTGCTGGCAAGCAGTCAGAGACGTTGCCATGGTAACCGGTAGGTTCGTTGTCGGTCGGCCGGTCACTCAATGCAGAGCAAGATCCCCGCAAAAAACAGTAACTTTCTCTGTCACGTGAAGAGTAAACTAAATTATGAACATGACAAAAGTTGTTTATAATGAAGACACGTTTCACATATAGTCCACGTATTTGACAGAAAATCAATAATGTAAGAAAAAATGGACTGGTTTTCCTATAAAGCCCCCGTCTATTCAAGGATTTTTAAATCATATGCATATCAAAACCTTCCCCGGGATGAGTACACACTGTATGACTTTTGGTCGAGATCTACCCAGCCGTTTCGCCGTGATGGTGGAACGAACAAACAGACACGAAAAATAAAAACCACCGATACGATCTTGAGTTGACCTAAAACAGATAAATATCTGAAAAATTGGCAAAACAAACGAAATTACAGACAGCGGACCCCTACAACTTTATTTATATTGATAATAATAACAATAATAATAATAATAATAATAATAATAATAATAATGGTTTACGTCCCAGTAACTACTTTTACGGTTTTCGGGGACGCCGATGTGTCGAACGGTTGCTTCGAAGGAGTTCTTGTACGTGCCGGTAAATCTACCGACAGGGGCCTGACGTATTTGAGCAGTGCAAATACTACCGGGCTGAGTCAGGATCGAACCTGCCAACTTGGACTCAGAAAACCAGCACCTTAACCGTCTGAGCCACTCGTCCCGGCTGTCATAACAAGGAAAAGTAATATAGTTTTAAGCAAGGCAAGTAATGTTTACAATGCGGATGAAGCTGCGACTAAAGTGAAAATAAAAAAAGTGCGAGGGAAACAGAGGGTTACACTGATGAGATAGGCCAAGGCTATGAGAAGTACCGTACATGTCTATTAATACCGAAGTATATGAAAATTGAGGTTCAGTGCAAATGTCACCATCCTACTTGTGACTCACCAAGTACTGTTAGATGCACTCCGTGCAAGTGTTCCAACCGCGTACACACAATCAACTCTGGCAACAAGACATCGGGATGAGGCTACACGTGTGCGCGCTGCTAAACTTTACGTACCAACAGTGCAAACCGGAAATTACCAAGGTGACGAAATTAGGTGCAGGGACGCAATATCCCCCCCCCCCCCCGTATGCCTTCTTATTCTGATTTCATAAACAAGAAAGTAACTTCTCATTAGAAATTCAAATTTAATTTCTCTGATTGAGGATATTTAAAGCAATAATTCAGATTACTCAAGGATGTTTCGCCCCATTGGGGCTTGGGGCTGACTTGCTGACTAAAACAGCAGAGGCCAGCCCTCAAGGACTCCTACACAGTGTCCTCCACAGAGAAAGAAAACTTTTTTTCCGGCATTTGAAAACACTGGACTCGTTTAATGCTAAGGAAAATACATTTCATTGTAAAACTGTAAATTCTCATCAGTAAGGGAGCCTGTTCGGCAATATCAAACTTAGGTAAATGACTGACTTGCAGCGCGCATTTCACAGTAAATGTGTTCAGTTTGAACATAAGGCACGGACTCTCGAGGTTCCGTCCGAGGATACAGTCGGTGAGGGGATTCAGATGTAAGGGGGAAGCGCGCTTGTGGATGGTTTCGGGGGAAGGAAGAATGCGAGAAAAGGCTTTCACTTGGGCAGAGTCCGTATTAGTGCAGCAGTAAAGATGTCCTCACAAAACCATATACGAGCATGCGCTAGCCAAATCTCAATGGTCGCATACAATAAAATTAAATAATAATTTATGACCTTGTTTCCCTAGTATGCCTATTTATATTTTAAGAAGAAAAATAATCAATAATTATACTGTAATGTAACATTTGAGATCACGAATTTTGATTCATATTGGGCTTCTGGCTTGCATCCGCGTTTTGTCAGGGTTGGCAGCTGTGAATTTTTTTTCGCGCGGAAGACTTGTATCAGTGCTGTGATACTGGTCAGTAGCAAAAAAAAAGATTAGAGGCTAAAAAGTACTGTTGAAACCCCTCCAACCTGAGAGTCCACGGGCCGCTACTGGACTGAAGTCTATATGTAAGGTAGGAACCACTCAGCTACATTCAAAAGCCATCCTGAAGAACACATCGCAGTAGTACAGTTGTTATCCGTTAGACTGTGCTGCAATGAACGTAGATTCATTAACGCGTTAACTGGCAGACAGACATCTCCAACTCAGCTCAAGGTCTCAACTCATCAAGAGCAGAGAAGGCTTTCTGATCTTCTCAACTTTGAAATTTTTAATTAACTCAAAGAATTTGTTTCTCAACGAGTTAATTATGCCGCAAGTTTACGTCGATAGCAAAAGTGAGCTCCGTCCCGCCTTGGCCGTCACCTGTCATGGCTCAATGTTCGTAATTAGTACAGCAACCCTGTGATGAATGATGTGAACTTCTCGTGGCCTTCATCCTTGTTTATTTGAGGTCCGCAATTTCTCATTTCCAGCTTTATTATTGGACTTAGTTACGATTCGCGCAGAGCGATATTGGCCAATTGTGGAGCGTGTGAAACTTCAGGCTTACTGCTCAATCCTTCTTATTTCCCCACATATTTCTTTCATTCGTTATGACCAACTAAGGAGTGCGTGTGAACTTGTTTAGCACAACATTTTATTGTCTTCCCAAAATCTCTTCATCCTTTTGCTGTGCTTCTTTCTTGCGTTATTTCGTCCATCCTGTAGCTTGTCTTTTAGATTGATCAGAAAATTTGTTTGTTTATGAGATTTCTGAATTTTTTGTCTTGCAAGATTTCTTCATTTATACCAATTTCTCGAAGATATTTGTTTATTTCTGTAAGCCAGTCGTTGTGATACTGTGAGATTTAGTATTTTCTTTGTTAACCTGTTGTTATCCATCCTGATCAGGTGACCATATCATTTTAATCTTCTTATTCTAATGGTGTCTATGGTTTTTCTGTTAATTGACAGATTTCCTGTGATTTACTTTTCATCCAAATACCATTTTCGCCTTTGGGTCCTAGAAAATTCCTGAGAATTTGCCTCTCTTGTTTTGCGATGTTTTTTCTTATTTTCTGATCTTCCACCAATTATCAGAGTTTCTGATGCATAAAGGGCTTCTGTTTTGACAACTGTGGTGTAGTGTCGTAATTTTGCTTTTTGGGATATAGATTTTTTGTTGTATCTGCCCCA
Source organism: Anabrus simplex (assembly GCF_040414725.1). Lineage (NCBI taxonomy): Eukaryota > Metazoa > Arthropoda > Insecta > Orthoptera > Tettigoniidae > Anabrus > Anabrus simplex. The sequence continues at coordinate 774,658,725 of NC_090265.1, forward strand.
GAAAATCTTGTATACTTTTCCAAAAATATTATTCATTCTTTCGCTTCCTATCTTCCTCTGCTCTTCGGATACTATACCTTCTCTTAGCTTCATTTCCTGGAATTTTTCGAGGTTGTCCGTTCAATTCCTCAATACTTGTTGCGGAACAAATCTACTGTGATTCAAATCTCTTCTACGTCCTTCTTGAACCCAGGCACCCTGTTCGTAGGTGCCATAAGGCAATGTGTTGGTGAAACTCGGTGAAAATGATGAAAAAGTAAATTATTCTTTTTTACGTTTTACTATGTTTATACCTTATACTTTCTTTTTGCTCTTTGTTTTATTTAAATATCAGCCATTTTAAGCCCTGCGCGAATGGGTGTTGTCTCATATTGTCATTATTCTCATAAATAATATCTTTAGTTTTGATTTTCATAGATTCACCAAAACATGACAGTAGCAACATGAAGACTATACTTTATCCACAGGTAGTATGTAAAATAATACTTGTATAACAATGACATGCTTCGAATGGGGTTTTAGAGTTCTGCACAGTATGTAAAATACAGAATGCCAATGAATCATTGGATAGTGTAATTTGAGCTAAGTGCCCAAATGAAGTGTTCGTGCCAAAGGAAAAACTGGAGATTTCTGTAACATCAGCAATTGATGAATTCAACATGGGCTGTGAAACTAATGAGAAACTAAAAGCTAGTGTTAGGTGTGTTATGTTAACAGCTAAGAACAGAAAATTAGTGTTACGAGGGATAACAGTGGAGTGTCTGGACGATAAGGGCTCAAAAAAGCCCGAAGGGAACTAAAACTCTCAAAAATTGCTAATGAGACCAGGAAGAAGGCAGCAGAGGGTCCAACATATTGCGCTGGGGAGTTTTAAGTCAACTAGATTCAGGTATTGGACTATTGTTCATCTCTAAAATGTCAACCTCATTTTTCTCAGAATATTTCCCCCATCATTTTTCAGGATTCAAAATGCTCTTAATATCACAATTTTCAACCAATCTTCTTGAAACTCTTAGGATAGTTTAAATACAACAGAATAATAAACTGACATTCAAATTTTACAACATATGCAGTAGTTCAGGAGCAATTGTTTTTCTTCTCATCATGATCATCGTAAAATATCAAAACTGAATTATCCCAATGTGAAATATTTTTCTTTTAATGTAATTAAAATTTGTCAAAACTCACAGATCACTTCTTTTATATCACTATTTTAAAACTGAGATAAAATTTTCAGGCAGATCTGTTGAGCCGTCAGGCCCGAGGAGCATTTTATATATACATCGAAAAGTTAAAATTTAGTTACATTATTAATATCTCAAAAACTGTTGCTGACAGAAACTTGAAACTTTGCATGTTGTATCATATTGATACTGAAATAAAATGATCAAAATTCTAAAGTGAAAGGACGCAAATTGTAGACTCTAGGATTTTCACAGATTTATTGCCTGACTATGGTGTGTTCAAAGAACCATTTTTTGTCAATCGATTTGTGTGTGCTTACATCAGATTAAAATGGAAATTGACAGCCTTTTTCCTGTCATTCAACCGGGTCAGGAATAGAATGAACGAAGCCCCATCCAAGGGCGAAGATGGAAACTGTGCCGGCTGCCGAAGCCTGTCGCACTCCTTTGGGACAACGGGACGCATATTTTAAGTAGATTACGATTGTCACCCAATGGTGAAGCAACAGTCTAATACTACTATACACATCCCGAAATATCAAGGATAAAATCCGGAAATGAAGGTTCAATTTCTTTGGATATCTAGTAGAAAACAAGAGCCTCCGTGGCTCAGGCGACAGCGCGCCGGCCTCTCACCGCTGGGTTCCCTGGTTCTGTGAGTGTTGTGCTGGACAAAGCGGAGGCGGGACAGATATGTCTCCGGGTACTCCGGTTTTCCCTGTCACCTTTCATTCCAGCAACATTCTTCAATATAATTTCATTGCATCTCTCAGTAATTAATAATTGCTCCCGAGAAGCACGACAGGCTTCGGCAGCCGGCACAATTCCTATCTTCGCCCCTAGGTGGGGCTTCACTTATTTCATTCCTGATTCGGTCAAATGACCATACATAGGTTGAGGATTATCAATGAAGAATAGATTTGAAGTTCTTCAATTGAATGAGGTGCGATAGCCTTGTGGGGAAGTTTTAATCGTATGTATGACTATTTACGGGATCATCCACACAGTTTCCATCAGAATACCAACGACTACATTCAGTTATATCCTAGACGAAATTTACTGGCTGATTGATGTATTCATTCATATTTATTCGCTGTCACCAAACTGTCAAGAGAATGACGTGCTATGAATTTTACTAAGCTAAGGGAATGTCGATGTTCAGGTGCGGTGCTAAGATACTAAATTCACTGCTCTGTTATGCCTGCTAGCATTTCGCAACACGTCTCATTTCGCACGCGTGCACTAGGCAAGTTGAAAAGCACCACACTTCGTTGTTTATACTTCTGTTGTTTTGTGGTGTGGATTATTCTAGTTCTTCAACATCATGCTACGGTTGAGATGGGGTAGCATTTACTGTGAAGTGGAATTCTGAGTCGTTTACATTCCTTCTTGTCAATCCGCTAGGATTATCCCCATCACATCCCTCAGGCTGGCGGCGGTGGTATATACCCACTGAGTACCCAATATGTTGCGAGAGGCTACTGCAAGCACACCCTGCGGGTGGGGATACAGACGAAGAATAAACCCACTGTATCCTCTGCCTGTCGTAAGAGGCGACTGAAAGGGACGACCAAGGGATGATCAATTTTGAACCATGAGATTAACTGTGATTAGTACCATCACCTGAGGATCACTATGAGACGACTTTCCTTGAGATCAGTAGCACTATGTGAGGAATACCGTAAATCTGTGGGTGGACCACTATGGGTTTACAGTACGCGTGCATAGTATCCGTCAATATGACTGAAGCTCACCCTCTGTGCGGATTCGGTTGTAACACCCCAAACAGACAAAACATGGCTAACCTCGCTGGGGTGATACAGAATCTGGTTGTGGACATCATGGGTCTGCGTTCCGAGGAACATCACGGGTCTGGATGTTGCCAGTGATTAGTACCACTATATGAGGAGCACCACATGATAGTACAGTTCCCTGTGATTAGTACCTCTATGTGAGGAAAACCATGGGGTTTCGTTGCTTATGAATGGCGCCATCATGTGTGAAACACCATAGGACTGCGTTACCTGTGTGTAGGAGCACAATGTGAGGAACATCGTGAGTGTACGTTACTTGTGATTAGTACCGCAACATGACAAATACCATGGTTCTACTTTAGTAGCGGTAAGTACCATTATGAGGGGCCGTTGACCTGGATTTTGGACCCATTCAGACAATAAGCATCATCGATTTAGGACTGTGGTCTGGAAGCAGCCCGTAGGTCAGTATATGCAATTATTTTAAGATAGTTTCTTGGAAGGTGGGGCATTGCGGGTCGGATCCATAGTAATTTTTCATCGTCGTCCTTTTTCAATTCTAGTCATTGGATTGATTTTGGAATTATTTTTAACTTTCAATATTGTGAGTTGGATCCGCTGATTATTTTAAATTCATATTCATCCATTCGTTCTTCATCACCAAGTTTTTCATTCTGGTCAGTGGATGAATTTTGGTATGTTAAATTGTCAATACATTTCGTACCATTAGGGGCCGGTGACCTAGATGTTAGGCCCCTTTAAACAACAAGCATCATCATCATCATCATCATTATTATTATTACACTGGAATCCAAAGGAGCGTGTGAGCTCGTTTTTGTGTCACGCTCCTCAATTTCCTCTCTTCTACCTTATCCTTCTTGGTGAACAAATGCTCTCTTCCAATTACGACGATATGAAGTTTATAACAATCAGTCATTCATTTTCATGGCCTTCTTCTTCCTTTCCTTCCTTCTGACGATACATTCAAATTCATTCTTCGAACGACTCTAACTCTCTGTTTATTTTCCTCTCATTAGTGTTAACACGCGAGGATTGCCCAAATTACTATTGAAAGAATAACACTGTTCTACAATAATGAAGTCCTATTTTGTTGGGGGGGATGTGTGATCCTTATAGACATTTTAAGGGTGAATTCAAATCAGGTTTTCTCATGGATCAGGGATAGTTCAATAGTAATATGATTTTTAATTTATTTTAATATTTTCATATCATTATATATATATGAATAGTTTCAATTTAGAGTCAAAGACAGAAATTCAATTAAAGGGGCTTTAAACATTAGGATAGTAACAGAAGGTGATAGTTGAAGTGTTCTTATAATGTTCCCACATTAACAGTCATTCAGAGAAATGTTTATGATTATTCATAAGAAATGAAGATATGGACAGAAGTTTGCCATCACATCTGAAGATGCCAAATAAATAAATTTTAAATTCATAGAAATCGTTGCATTCTTACTGTGATTTTGAGGTTAACATGACACACTACCCGATCAATAACATCAATGTCTGAGAAAGAATCAGAAACAGTAAAGTTAATGTTGCCAACTATTTAATTGTTTTATAAAAGCACCATATTTGCCGCAAGCAATGTTACCACATATGACATACGTAGGCAAGTCAATAAGTATCTGTATTTTTTCTCTAATTGTCTTTAGGTTGGCTCTATGACGTCGTGGGCCCACCAGCCGCTAGGTGGCACCGTTGTCTACGATGTTGGTAGGTTTCAGCGTTATCAGATCAGTACATGTCGCGCTGTTGCGACGTAAAGATTGGCGCGCCGTTCTCTGTTTACACCAAGGAAGAACAGCGTTCCGTAATCCGTTTTTTTTGGTGGTCTGAGGTTGTACCAGGAGTGGAAATTCATAGAAGACTTTCGTCACAATACGGTGACAATATCTTGCCACAGCGAAGTGTTTGCCAGTGGATTGAACAGTTTAAAAGGGGCCGCACGGGTGTGAAGGGTGAGGAAAGATCCGGGCGTCAATCTGCAGCTGTAAATGATGCCAATATTGAATAAGTGCGTGATAGTATCCCGAAAAATAAAGAGTGACTTTTAATGACCTGGCAAACCATATACAGTAGCGATGGTTCCGCATATGAAATCATGCATAACAGGCAAATATTTCACAAAGTCTGTTCGAGATTTGTTTCAAAACTCAATGAAGAAGGGAAGCGCAATCGTGTAAGAATCTGTAAGCACCTACTGGACCGTCATGCTAACGAAAGTGTAACATTTCTTAAACGGATCGTCATTGCAGATGAAACATGCTTTCACCACTTCCAACGAGAGAGCAAATGTCTGAGCATGGAATGGAAGCATCCCGGATCCTTAGTCAAAATAGAAATTCAAGAGTCAACCCTCTTCAGTAGAGGTGATGCTCACAGTGGTTTGGGACTCTCAAGGGAAAATTCTAGAACATTACCAGGAAAAAGGGGAAACAGTAAACAGTGAACGTTACAGTGATATGCTGGTAAACAAGTTGAGAACTGCAATTCGCAACAAACGCAGAGGTCGATTGTCAGAAGTGTTCTTTTGTTGCATGAAATTGCGCGTCCACATATCGCCGCCCACACCGCTCAAACTCTTCACACGCTGCGTTTCGAGGTGTTGGAGCATCGCGCGTACAGTCACGATCTTCACCCGCCGGATTAACATCTGTTCGGTCCACTTAAAAATGCTCTTAGAGGCCGTCGATTCAGCTCCGATCAACAGGTGAAGGAAGTGTTGCATACGTGGCTTGCTAGGCAACCATTATTTATTTTTTGCAGAGGATATCAGAAAGCTTGTGAACCGGTGGACCATGTGCATTGAAAAGCAGGGTGACTATGTTGATACATGTTATCAATAAAAAGTGTGTACTCATTTTGTAATACATTATAACAATTTATTGCGGATACTTATTGACGTGCCCTCGTATATGTTCAGATTACGGGAAAACTATCCCTGATAGCGCAATTAGGATTTCAGATTTGAATTTAGCAATATAAATTCCTTTAGAACTATGTATTTTCATTCCAGAAAGAGAGAAGTCTAATCCTCACCACAACACCTCCCCAATGTTGGTTCCTAAATCGCTACCGTGAAGGACGCTGTGTAAGAAAGCGTAGCAATTTGCCTCCCTGAACTTTACTGAGTAGTCTACACACTAATCTAATTTGTCCACAAATTCGCTCCCTCCGGAGTATTGAACATGAATATTTAATATAAATATGAAATGACATGCAAACAAAAGTATGTTTATACTTAAGTTCTTGTGGTAGGACGCTCTACAAACCATACATCAAGGGACGGTGGATATTGATTTATTAATAATGGAGTGAAACAAGTTCGTACAATGTGACCTAAGTTCTGTGTAATTGCAGTGAATGCTCAATGAGTTCAGTACATCAGAAAAAAAGAACGTGACAGAAATAACATAATATGTGAGCTTACGTGACTATATTTGGGGGCGAGATTGATATATGAAAGCACCACAATTAATGACAGGTCCTGTGGCCACTAAAATACTAATTTACCTTCCTGAACCAAACTGAACAGTTGCAGTATTAATGTTATACAGATGTGCAATTCTCATAATTCAAAGCCAAGTGAAAATAATTCTGAATCAGCGATGTAGCACCAGAATTGGATTATATGAGGGGCGATCAAAAAGTTTCCGTTCGACAGCCGTACAGTCCTTAATCGGTACGCCAACAAGGCAAAACCGCCGTGAGCATTATGGCAATCATCCCACCGACGCACCAAGTTGAATATCCCCGTATGGTAAAACACCGTGTACTGCTGCGTGAAGAAATCCCTAACCATCTCACCTACTGCTCATCCTCGTCCGATAGGAAGCGTCGATCCTCTCAGACCTTTTTAAGGGGGCCAAAGGCGTGATAATGGCACGGGGGGAGATCAGAACTATAGGGCGCCTCACCCATCGCCCGCTTGTTGTTGTCCGTAATGGATGAGGCTTGCCTCGCAGATCGACCGGCGTCTTGTGTCGAAACGCTATCCGCAAGGAACTTGGTGTACCATTCCACGACGGTGGTTATCTACAGACATACTACCCCATACACAGTCTTTATTCTCTGATGGATGTCCACCGGCGTGCGTCCATTGGCAGCCAAGAACAGAATAACAGCACGTTGGTCCTGTTTGGACGCATTTAGTAATAACGTCGCTATAGTTCACGTGGCGGCATGTAAAGCACACTCCTCGGCACGACGCGACTGCCATACTAATCCCTTTGCCTACATGTCCGAACTTATATACCCGCATCGGAGTTGCTCTACGTTGCATGTCCGCTGCAGCAACGCCCTCAAACAAAAACTTTTTGATAACGCATTATAGGTTGTTTCGAGCTAAACAAACTACTTTCTTAAAAAATGTTGCCAGCATGGATGGATTTTGAACAGGTATCTAACTATGTTATAGGATGCGCCTTCATTGTCTTTACTGCCAAGTTGTCATAAGCGGACCTAACCTGGATGGAACGCGGAAGCGTGAAAGGACAAATAGGTACATCGCTTTCTTTTTGTTGCAATAGATTTACCTAAAATTCCTGAACAAATTCTTATATGTATTGTATATTTGGTTTGTTACACAAATTGAGCCGCCATGGTTTACGTGTTAACAACCCATTTCATTTTCATTGTCTATGTCTAGTTCGTCTGCCGGCTTTGACATTTTGCCAGTATCTCTTCAGCCCATCGATTAACGCTTTCCTCCACTCGTCTGGTAAGGGGTCTCTTCATCTTTTAGTTTCTGTCTCAGGCACAAAATCCTGACAGCTTTTCGCAATCCATCTGAAACTATCCCTGTAATCGATTTTACCCTCCGTAATGCCCACCCCTCTCAGATTTTTCTCACACTCTTGGAAAGATCTCAACTTAGATGCCTTTGGTTTTAGAAAAATTCAGATATTCTTTGTGAGCCGGTCTCTTTCTAATTGTTGTTGTTATCGGTTCCATCTTGCTGTTTACTTCTTTATTGGATTTCAGTCGAACCTGCCCTTCAACCCATCTGTTGCCTAAGATCTTCCGTAGTAGCCTGCGTTCCCTTTTATGTAGTTGGTTGACTTGTCCTTTTCGATTCATGCAAAGGGTCTCCGAAGCATATACACCTTGTGGTCTAACAACTGTGCTGCGATGTCTTAATTTGGCTCCCAAACTCAGCATCTTCTTATCATTGATGTTTTTGGTCAATTGGAACGCCCACTCTAACTTGCGGATGAGGATATTGGTCACTTATTTTTCCAGCCCATTCTCTTAGATTACTTCAGCCAGGCAGTTGCAATATACATATTTGTATGTATAGTATATTTTTTATTCTCTTTACTTAGAAGAATTTCTGGGAGTTTCCCTGTTGAGCTTGGTGTTCATCAAGGTTCAGCTTTCATCCTAAACTTATTCAGTATAGTTATTATCAATCTCTCAGAACAACTGATGGCTCTTTCAATCTTCTTGACTCTTTCAATCCTTCCATGGTCTGTCATCATGCATTCTCGAGCATCACTGATGTTCGTCATCCATTTCGTCTTCTCAGAGGACATTCGCAGTCCTACTTCCTCTGCTGTTTGTTTAAGAAAATTTTTCTTCCTGATTACTGAACTGTTGTTGGCATATATGGCTAAATCATCAGCGAAATTCTGGCAGTCAATATACACTCCTTTGTGTTTGGGGCCTAACTGAATCCGATATTCGTTTCCTTCTTCTTTGATGACCGGTTTTCTACATTCTCAAGTGACCTGTTCGAAGATGCAATTAAAAGAAGTTAACATTTAATTTTTTAAACAATATAAAAATCAGTTAAATTGTAATACTGGTATCGATCTTGAGATCCGATTTCATCGGTACTGTATTTGTGTTAACGTAGACAGTTCATTTTACCGAAATCTGGCACTCATAGAAAGTCGAAATTTTTACCATATAATATTTTAAGAGTACTAAATGTTGATAAGTTAAATTATTTACTTAGGTCTAAAAGATTCCAAAATATTAGTTTTTATTTTGATAAAACGTCCGATATTTTAATCCGTGAAAACGTATATTTCTACTGAAATCCATTTCAGTTAGCCACTTAACTTATAGCTAAGAATTTGATTACTTTTCGAATGTTAGTATATTAGGTTATGCTCTTTACTTAGAAGAATCTCTGGGAGTTTCCCTGTTGAGGTTGGTGTTCATCAAGGTTCAGCTTTGATCCCAAACTTATTCAGTATATTTATTATCTATCTTTCAGAACAACTCATGGCACATCTACCATGGATCCTTTTATAAGCAGACGACATCTTTCTTGTTGGTGAGAAACGTGAAGAGGTTTAGACAGCCTTAGAACTTTGGAGAAAAGTTTTAAAGACGAATGGACTCAACACAAGCCGTAAGAACACGGAGTATATGTTCTGTACCTTCGCAAGCCAAGCGTGTGAATCACTGACAATGACGAATAAATTCAAGTACCTGGGCTCAGTTATTACCACCGATACGACGATTGATGATGACAAGAAGCATCGCATCAACGTTGGATGGACGAAATGGCGTTTTCTAAAAAATGTCTTATGTAACAGGCGGATGCCTATAAAGCTCAAATCAAGATATACAAGACTGTTAGACCTGCCATCACTTAGGGCTCCGAGTGTTGGACAAGCCAAAAGGAGCATGATCATCGAATGTATGTAACGGAAATGCGAATGCTGCGATCGTCATCGGGTGCCACCCTCTTGGACAGAGTGCGCAATGAGCCTATACGAGGCTCATTTAATACGGCCCCTATCAGTGAATAACGGGAGGAGCGGCAGTTGCTCTGGTACGGACACGTACAACGTCGAGATGAAGATCATCCCGTTAAGAGAGCTCTTGCAATCGAGGATCCAAGGAGAGGAGAGCAACATGGTGGCGTACAGCCGAAAAGGCCTTGAATAGAAACGGCATTCCAGTGACTGAGACATCCAACCTCAGGGAGTACTCTCAAAGGATCAGGAGAGCCGACCGTTAGTGATACATGGAAGTGTCCATTCGGCCAGGAAAGAAGAAAAAGAATTGTCAGTTAGAGTAATGAACAACAATCAGCATTCAGTAAGTTAGTAGGAGAATCTGAAGACAACTATTAGATATGTTAGTACCAAACTGTACGTTTATCTGTTTGGAAGGCTTCCTGCTTTCCTTAAATGTCGATATAAGGAATAATCTTCAGGAAATGCATACGCTAAATAATGCAAAGGAAATAGCTCTGATTATTTTGTAGTAATTTCGAATGACAAAGGGAAGGAAACAGTTATTGTATTCAAAGCGTTCGACTGAGATCTTTAAGGAAGAGGTTAGCTCCACAGTAATCGTTTATTTAGACTTTGTCTCTCCAGTCTTCACGATATTCTGCACGTCTAAATATACTTATAATACACAATGAAGCCTCGTGACATCCTAGCTGGCAACACTGAAGTAGTTCAGTCCAATATATTCAAATACTGTGAGCCTTTACAGGGTATGCAACAGACGCTAATCATTAAATATGTGATATATTGATGGAAATGGATTTCCCCTTCAAATCTTATGAAAGTGGAGAGAGTAAGTTCTCTGAAAATATAAGATGAAAGCACCAGAGACTGAAGACATAATATGCCTACATTTAAATCTCTAGCCCATTCCGATCTGGGCCAGAGAATCCGTGACTAATGATCTGGACTGGGAATATTTAAGGATTAAAAATATATCTTTGTACCTATACGAAGTATTTGCATGATACTTCTTTATGATTGTTTGAGCATCCAGTTTTGAGGGATGTTGTTTGTTTCATATCAGCTATCACTTGAGATTTTAAAATTGTAAAATGTGCATTACAATTACAAAACAACAACAATAATGAAAATAAAGTAAACTAATAATTGTTCAATAATAATAACAAGGGGATCCAATCTCTCCAAAGCTGTTCTCAGCTGTTTTGGAGATGGCAATGTCGAAGTTATATTGGGAAGGAAAGGGTACAAGGATCCAAGGCAGAAGGCTTAACGAGTTGAGATTTGCTGATGACATTGCATTGCTGGCAAACGACAATGACGAACTCCAGACGTTAGTTACTGATCTTGCCCATGGAATGTGAGTCAGTCGGTTTGAACATAAACTTTTCAAAAACAAAAGTCATGTCCAACTAGTGGGTCACGGCAGAAAATGCGAACATCAACAACACGCCATTAAAGAAGGTCAATGACTATATCTATCTGGGCCAGTTGATGAATATGAAAGGTGATATAAGACCAGAAATTTCTCGACGCATTTAAATCTCTAGCACATTCCGGTCTGGGCCAGAGAATCCCTAACTACTGTTCTGGACTGAGAATATTTAAGGATTAAAAAAATTTATCTGTGAACCTGTAGGGAATACATACATGATTCTTCTTTCTAACAAAAAGGCGTATGGAAGAAACTGAACTGTCTTCAGATCAAATATGCCAGTAAATCTGAAGAAAAGAGTTTATGATCAGTGCATTCTACCTGTGCTGACTTATGGCTGTATGACCTGTACACTGAACGAATTTACGAAGGGGAAACTTCGGACAGCTCAGAGAGGCATGGAAATGCCAATGCTGGGTTTCACAAGGAAAGATAAGAAGAGATCAGATGACATCAGATCAGTCACTAAAGTTAATAACGTTCTTGAAGAAATAGCCACATTAAAACAATGGGCTGGACATATTGCTCGAACGGAAGATGACAGGTGGTCGAAGCTAGTGTTAGAATGGAGTCCAAGAGTTTATCAGAGGCCTAGAGGAAGACTGCCATACAGATAGGACAAAGACATCAAGAGAATAGCTGGTGCTACCTGGCAGAGAACTGCACAAGACCGTTCCACCTGGAGAGTTCCGCTAAAGACTTACCTGAGTTCACGAATTAAAGAGGCCACTTCATGTAATGATAGAATTTGCCGATGTTGATGATGAATAAAAGTAACGAAAATGGGAGCATCTTCATTAAGAAACTTAAGAAACACATTGCTTACAACCTCTGTGCCCTTTGTTTCACTTTAATTCAGTCTTAAAATCAAATTTGTTATACTATTAGGTTGAAATTCAGCCCTAAATGATAGTTTAAAACCTTTGAAGAATTTGTTTTTAAAAAGTTTTAAAACCTTAGATAGACTGCAATGCGAGGAGCTCTCACAAGGAAAAATTAACACACATACCACAGTAGAATAAAATAAAATAATCAAATGTGCAGAAGAATTAAAACTTAGAAAGGTTGATTAATATCAGAAGTGCATTAATGGTATTTGAACGATTACAACATCATCAGACTCGAATTACTCTCAGGTAATTTAATAAGCACAATCTTCAAACAGCATAAAACTGATCACTATCCAATCATTAATAAACATCACCATGACAACAACAAACACACCCACTTCCGAAAAGCGTTGGGCCAATCCCGAAACAGAAACGCAACAATGCACAAAAGATAGGGAAAAAAGAAATTCAGTAAAGCAAGTCCCCAAAAACCAAAGGGAAAAGGCAAATAAATTAATAACACAGAATCAAAAAGAGAAAGAATGAAACTTCCAACACATAAATTTTGTGAAAAACTGTATCTGGGGTAACGTTAAGAGCTATTTAATACAGTCTTGCTCACAACATGTACAATAGCTAATCTAGAATTCTGTATACAATGTAGAATTCCGTAGCGAAGCACAGGCACATCAATTAGTTTAAAATAAAATCAGCTATGCTCGCAGTTAGACCGAAAAGAGTTACATACATATCGTTGTCACAAAGAATAAAATGAATCTCTTGAATCTGAAGAACATAACAAATACTACAAAAGTTTAAAACATGGGCCTATAAAAATTGTTCTGCAATATGTATAAAATGCGCATTCTAGCAAGCATTCTCCTGCAAGAATTTGCAACATACCCTTTAAGAACCCAAACGGCACATGTCGCACTTTAAGAGCCCAGCGCCGTCGTAGCATGAACTTTCTTCATGCCAGCATTGTTTATACCCTGTCATCTGCAGCTTTCCCTCAGTAATAAGCTTCTTCACAACAAGCACAGAAAAATCCCACTTCTCGTACAACAGTATGGATCATTGAAATTGGTACGACTGAAGGACTGCCCGAAATGAGTGCTTGTTTGTCTCTGTTCGGAAATGTCCTGATTGCTAGCGGAGCGTTCTTGTACAGACTTAATACGTGTACAATACCTCTTATAATAATAATAATAATAATAATAATAATAATAATAATAATAATAATAATAATAATAATAATAATAATAATAATAATAATCCGCCTCTGTTGTATAGTGGTTAGTGTGATTAGCTGCCACCCCAGAGGCCAGGGTTCGATTCCCTGCTCTGCTGCGACATTTGAAAAGTCGCACAAGGGGCGGAACGGGGTCCACTCAGCTTCGGGAGGTCAAATGAGTAGAAGAGGTTTCGATTCCCTCCTCAGCCATCCTAGAAGTGGTTTTCCGTAGTTTCTCACTTCTCCCCCAGGCGAATGCAGGGATGGTACCTAACTTAAGGCCACGGCCGCTTCCTTCCCTCTTCCTTGTCTATCCCTTCAAATCTTCCCATCCCCTACAGTACCCCTGTTCAGCAGAGCACGTTAGGCCGCCTGGGCGAGTTACTGGGCCTGCTTCCCAGTTGTATCCCCACCTCAAATTCTCATGTTCCAGGACACTGCCTTTGAGGTGGTAGCGGTGGGATCCCTCGCTGAGTCCGAGGGAAAAACCAACCCTGGAGGTTAAACGGATTAAGAAAGGACTAATGATAATAATAATAATAATAATAATAATAATAATAATAATAATAATAATAATAATAACCTATTTTTTGAACTACCGAATACAGATACCTTAATTTGACGCCATCTGGCTCGTTATTGAACTTTGTCGGGGGATCACCAAATGTGTCGACATCGCTTCGAATGGAGAGTTGGATGGACTTTTCTCCACACTTCAAAAATCCGACTACCTCTGCCGGGTTTGAACCCACTATCTTGGGTTCTGGAGGCCGACACTCTACCACTGATCCACAGAGGCAGCTAATAATAATAATAATAATAATAATAATAATAATAATAATAATAATAGGCGGCGAGATACTTCTCAGGTGGTAGAACGCTAGCCTTGAGAGCCCAGATTTGAGGATTCGATCCCGGCTCGGAGGTGTTCAAATACGCCAACCTCGTGTCGGTAGATTTACTGACGGGTAAAAGAACTCCTGTGGAAGAAAACTCCGGCATCTTGGCAGCTCCAAATTCCGTCCGATGTTTACATGGCATGAAAAAGCAAGAACATAAGATTGGTTGATATTGATCCAAGCCCTCGTAAGTGGTAGTAAGTGATAACGATACATAATAGTTGAGAAATCTGGCTTATTACGTCTCTCGTTGAGTGCAGACCTTAATGAGAGATGGAACAAAAAGAAAACCTCCTCAATGAAACATTAATTAAGAGGAACAATGTCAAGAGACCTGAACACAAAGTGAAATGGGGCTACCACAGACCACAATGTGGCTTGTCTTCTTCAAGATCGCATTTAGCTCGTGAATACGGGACTTTAGCCGTGATTTCTACAGAATATCTTATACACTGATTTGGAATTTGAATGCTTATATTTGAGAACAGGAAATCTGTACCGGTGGTGTTCAATCGGGGTTCTTCGTAGGATGTACGTAACGTTTAAAACAAGCAGGTGCTGCTCTTGTTAGGCATAATAAGAGCAAATCTGCTACTTTTTACAGCCTCGGGTTTCCAACTACACTCTCAACAACAAAGTCTTGAAGTTGCGTTCATTAGGTGCTCCTCAGCTATTTCTCAAACACAGTCAGCGCAAACAGCACGCTATCATACAAATCTGAATACCACGTTCAGGAAATTCAAGTAATAGTGTTAATGACTGGAACTCGTGGTACCGTAACTCGTCATTTTGCCGCCACATGGCAGTGACTCTCTCGTCCTTTGAGGCTCCATTAAGATTCTGAGCACAAATTGGTGCAAATACTCATTTATAGAAAGCTAAATTAAGGATTGGATCAATTTATCAAGGGAAATGCCCGATGAGAATCCGAGTTCCTTGAAATAATTAAAGAAACGAGAAGGTGAACAATTGGTAGGTAATCTGCCACTTCGGTGGCAACCGTTGATTGATTGATTGATTGATTGATTGATTGATTGATTGATTGATTGATTGATTGATTGATTGATTGATTGATTGATTGATTGATTGATTGATTGATTGATTGATTGATTGATTGATTGATTGATTGATTGATTATCGCACTAGTTAAAATTTCATTTTCAGTATTTTACATTACCTCTTAGATGCTTCCTTAACTAATAGAAATTCACATATGCAATTTCATATGTATTAGTTTGTTTTGATGATTACTTATAAACGCACGGGATAAGTTCCATGCAGCACTCCATGCCACTCCTTCCTGTGCTAAACCTTTTATTTCTATGTAACTACCACATCTGCTCTAATGTGTCTGTCATCTTCATAAGTTCGTCTACCCCTATCGTTCTCACCGCCTATATTTCCTTTAGAAAAATAACTTAACTAGTCCTGAATATCTTACGATTTGTCTTATCATTCTATTATATCTTCTGGTCAAATTTCGGCAAATCGATTTCCTCTGACTAATTCGATATATTACCTTTTCATTCGTGATTTGATCTACCTATCTCGCCTAAAGCATTCTTCTGTAACACCATATTTCAAAAGCTTCTATTCTCTTTCTTTATAAGCTACTTATCTTCTGTATTTGACTTACTTACAATCAAACGTCTAGACAAAAGTCTTTTTAAACATCTTTAAAATTTCTATATCAACGTTCGAATTGAGATCATTTTCCTTAAAAATGACCCTCCTTCCTTGTGCAAGTCTGCATTGTATGTCCTCCTTTCTTCTGCCATCGTTAATTATTTTACTACCCAAGTAACAATTTTCGACTATTTTCCTTAAGACTTCACTTTCTAATATAATTTTTCCTCCATCACCTGACTTCGTTCGACTGCACTCCATTACACTTATTTATATTCATCTTGTACTCCTTCTCTAATTTTGTGTCCATTCCATTTAACATTTTCTTCGGATCTTCTGCAGACTGATAAAATAATATCAACGTAAAATCTCAGAGTTTTGATTCCCTCTCTTTGAGTTCCGTTACTACCTGTTCTACATAAACATTGAAAGGGAGAGGGAGCAAACCACATCCTTTCTGGATTACTGCTGCATTTTCAAAGCCCTCGATTTTGATAAATGTAAGCTGAATTTCGTTTTTCAAATTTTAGATGATTCTTCGTTCTCAGTCATCAACATCATCGAATGCCTTTTCTAGATCTGCGAGCGCCATATAAGTAGGCTTGTCCTTCTCAATTTGATCCTCTAGGATCAGACGTAAAGTCAGGATTGCTTCACGTGTTCCCACATTTCTTCCGAAGCCAAAAGGATCTTCTCCTAACTCAGTTCAACTCCATTTTCCATTCTTCTCTAAATACTGCGGGTTGAAATTTTGCAAACGTGAGATACCAAACCAATGGCGCGGTAATTTTCAACTTGTCAGCACCGGATTTCTTGAAAATAGGTATAAATACAATCTACCGAAAATCTTATGGCACTTCTTCTGCATCATAAATACTATACTGTACACACTATACATATTTTCATTAGCATGATCGTCCATGTTATTGTTTATAACTTGCTGATTGTGAAAATGTTTCAGTAGAATTTGTTTCAGATATGTTAAATTATAATTTTAATTATCACTAATTCAAGGCTGCAAAGTGCTTTTTTTTTTGCTATTTGTTTTACGTCGCACCGACACAGATAGGTCTAATGGCGACGATGGGACAGGGAAGGCCTAGGAATGGGAAGGAAGTGGTCGTGGCCTTAATTAAGGTACAGCCCCAGCATTTGCCTGGTATGAAAATGGGAAACTACTGAAAACCATCTTCAGGGCTGCCGACAGTGGGGTTCAAACCCACTATCTCCCAGATGCGAGCTCACAGCTGCGCGCTCCTAACCGCACGGCCGTCTCGCCCGGTGCTGCAAAATGTATCTAAGGGAACGGAGATCTGGTATGGTATCTGCTGCTTGTTGTATGACGCGAGGCGACTGAAAGGAAAATTCCCAATCTCTCTCGACTTGGGAGCGTAGATTGGCAACCACGGGCTCCTAGCTGAGTCTCACATAGCTTCCACGTATGTTTGATTCTTCACTTCACTCTCTCCCGATGTGAGCTTGCATTTGGGAGATAGTGAGTTCGAACCGCACTGCCGGCAGCCCTGAAGATAGTTTTCCATGGTTTCCCATTTTCAGATGGGGTAAATGCTGGAGCTGTTCCTTAATTAAGGCCACGGCCGCTTCCTTCCCACCCTAGTCCTTTCCTAGCCCACCGTCGCCGTGAGACTTATCGGTATCGGTGTAAAAATAATCATTTGTCTGGCCTCCCTTTGTCACCGCTTGCTTCTCTTACAATTACTAAGGTATTAAGTCCAAAAACCTCTCATTGTTACCCCTTCCTTTCCTTTGCCAATATCTTAATTTCAGAAGTGTGAGACCACTAACTTTTCCTTCATCTGGTTAGAGTTAGAAGAGGATGGTTTCCCAGTTGTACTTCTTAAAACAATAATCAACACTACCACAAAAACCTCTTGTTCACTTCCTCATTGTACAGTACAATATTGATACTGTGCCCCACTTTAAAATACGCATTATTTAATGATACCGTTGTGGTTAGTCATTCTCACCAGAGCAAAGAACACTGTGTGTCGCTATTTGGTCCTGGAACATTACAGTACATTGTACTATCTCACGCCATGAATGTCAAACTTACCGTATTGACCGCAGTGCAGTGACCACTTGCGGATCATTTAATATTAAACTATTTTTTGTACATCATTTCTCTCGTTACGAAAGGTTTCATCTTGAGGATAGTTAAGGAACACGTTTAATTCCATATTGAACGGAACAATGATTTTGTAAGAGTCCACAAACAAGCCACTAAAAGAAGAGATTGGAGGCTAATTTACATTCCGAATAAGCGAGAATAATGTTTAGTAAGTTAACAAGAAAACTGTACTGATTACGTAGGTGAAACGAATTTTTGTGGCCTTCTTTAATGTTGGAAACAGATCTTCCCAGACAAGGTATGGGTATACTACGAAAACCGTAAATTTAAACATTTTTCCCAACTGTGTCAAACGTTGAAGGGATAAATGGCCTGAAAATATTTGAAATAGTGTCTTAGATATCTCTGTCAAACTAAAAAGAAACATTTCGAAAATCACTTACGGCCTAAATGCATTTCCGGAAAAACTGCATAAAATCGCCTGTTTCTTTACTCGTTTAATTTCTTATTAAAATCCTTGCCAAATTAACTTATTTACATAATTATTTCTGTAATGTGTTCCTTGTTTCAATACTCTCAAGCAAAATTTTATTTCTTGAAAAATGTAAACGCTGAATGTAGTTATAAAGGCTTAATTGAAACTCTGCATTGACTCACATTAGCGCTCGTAGTGTTGGAAAAAATGCAAACTGCTAATCTAATCGACCGGATAACTTTGATTAAGGAAAGGATTATATATTTTAGGAAAAAATCAAGAATATATTCTCATGCTTTATGTACCTAAAATTCGTAGCTCACATCTCCAGGAGTTGCTCACCTGAAGGGCTAGAAGTGTGTTGTGCGCTGCTGATAATCTACGGAAAACTTTGTTCACCGAGTGAGTTGGCCGTGCGGTTAGGGTCACCCAGCTGTGAGCTTGCATTCGGGAGGTAGTGGGTTCGTACCCCATTGTCAGTAGCCTTGAAGATGGTTTTCCGTACTTTCTCATGTTTACACTAGTCAAATGCTCGGGTTGTATCTTAATTAAGGCTACGGCCGTTTTCTTCCCACTCCGATCCCATCGTTGCCGTAAGACATGTCTGTGTCGGTGCGACGTAAAGCAAACTATAGAAACCAAATGTAACTCTCCACTGAAATAACGTTAATAAAGTAAGGTCTTCGCCCCCACTGACTAAAAAAATACTGGTTAGATAATTTGAAGGAAACCGAAGCCAAATTCCAATCTACAAAATGCTCTTGACAAATCTCGTTATATTCTATATAAGGAATGAAATTAGCGGATCGCTATTGTACGACAAGTTAGTTATATCCATTAACAGTTTCTCAGAATGGGTAACCCGTAACTTGCCTTTTTAGCCACTGTCGACACAAGACACACGCGTTGTCTTACAGGTTTCCTCGATGTCATCTTAATTTCTTCTACTGTCAGAACCTCTTTTCAATTCACTTCACTTTAGATCATTATGGATTCTATAGACTCAGAGATGACATCTAGTGTTGTTAATACAACCTACAAGGGACGTATTGATAGAAACAATAATGCGTGACATGCTATAATTACATATTAGATTCTACTTCCACGCCTCCTGTGGCCACATTAATCCGCTCCAGTATCTTTATCGAGTGTTCTTCTTAGATACTATACTTCCAATATTTGGTAGCGCGCCAGGGTAAGCCAGACCTAGAGCCGAACTTTGCTGGAGAAGTTTGAGAGTTTCAAGCCATTCCATAAAACATGTTCAAGAACCTCGAGAGCCTCTTTCGCGCATATTTCTACCGTTATTACTACAAGCAATTAACAACGAAATAACGGCTAGCTCATATTCCTGAATGAGGTAGGATGGTTTTACCTTTATCGTTTTTTGGGTTGCAGTTCAACAGTTTCACTTATTGAACCTAATTGAGTACAACACTCATGATAAACAGTTGGTCGAACATTTCTTGAATGGTTGAGATTGTAATATCATTCATTATTCAGAGAGATTCTGCAAAACAAAACAAAAATTAAAAAAATTTAACCATTAAATTTATGAACTGGAAGCGGATGCAACTACAGACTGTCTCACCATGTTCGAAAATCGAAGAAAGCAATCGCAAGCACGTGTTTTCTGAAGTACTACCTGTTTCAAACATATCTCTTTCGTTCATTAGACTGTTTCACCTGAGCAAACCGACTTCATTTTCTACGTGGAGAACAATAAGCCGTTTAACTTTGCCGGGAGGAGATTTAAACCCACTCGATGAAACTCTAAGAAATATATCTTTACTATATTTCATCGTATTATCTTTCCAAATTTTCGAAGTAGTGTAGCCTGCATTTACCCACATTTCATCAAGGAAATAAATAGATCAACCACATTCATGAAATTTCTTAATCTGATGTAAATACTTTTACTTTTCTTCTCCACATCACTGTTTCATTCTTTTCAATAAGCACCCATTGGCGATCTCAAGATACGTAAGTGCATTTCATAATGTTTAAAAGTCTGTGAAGAGTAGCATGAGAAAATGTAGGCAATATATCGTCCCTATTAACTGAAACTAGAACCTAATATTTTATTAAGACTTGGTTTTTCATTTCATACAAAAAGAATTCGCGAGTTTATTTACGGATAACGTCTTTTCTAGTAAAAGTGTCGTACTTTTCACTTAGATTTATCACTTTACGTGTTTCCTTACGAGTAACCAGCTTCCAATAACCTCAAGTTATTTCCTTTTCTTCTTTTTACAAGTTGCTTTACGTCGCACCGACACAGATAGGTCTTACGGCGACGATGGGACAGGAAAGGGCTAGGAGTGGGAAGGAAGCGGCCGTGGCCTTAATTAAGGTACAGCCCCAGCATTTGCCTGGTGTGAAAATGGGAAACCACTGAGAACCATTTTCAGGGCTGCCGACAGTGGGGTTCGAACCCACTCTCTCCCGAATACTGGATACTGGCTGCACTTAAGCGACTGCAGCTATCGAGCTCGGCAAGTTCTTTCCTAGCAAGGTAAATGCTCGCCTTAGAAATACCGAGTACATCTGTTACTGCACGTGTTACTTCATCCACAGTATTTCCAGGATTTTATTAACGAAATTTCGAAAACACGTTCAACACCAATATCTTCTCTCACTCGTTTGTTTATGTTATACACACACTAGTCTGGTTCACAAATGGCTTAAAATGACGGCACTTTCTCACACACAAACATATATACTGCATGGACATTTTCACTTCCAACTAATTACAAATTATAAATTATAAACGTTGTGTATTATTTTTATTCACCACAAAATAAGTGCAAGTAAACAAGAAAACTGGACACATGTGATTCTGATCAGCAAACACTGAGCAAACAATCAAAGAAGAATGTTTACGAAACGGATCGTCGTTTCCTGAAAACTTTTTCGTCAAGTGACTTGCCTCCGTACATCTGGGAGATGTAACGTAATGCATGTGTGTATCATTTTGGAAAGAATAAGGAATACTCGATGTAGATTGCTGATAATGAGCAAAAGCACCATGTATTAGGCTTGTTACATTTCTTCCAAACTACGGAAGCTGACCAACGTTATATTTTGTGCAGATGTTCATTTAGGGGCCGACACCGCGGTGTAGAGTTAGCGTGCCTGCATCTTACCTGGAGGCCCCGGGTTCGATTCCCGGCCAGATGAGGGATTTTACCTGCATCTGAGGGCTGGTTCGAGGTCCACTCAGCCTACGTGATTAAAATTGAGGAGCTATTGACGGTGAGATAGCGGCCCCGGTCTAGAAAGCCAAAATAATGGCCGAGAGCATACGTCGTACTGACCACACGACACCTCGTCATCTATAAAGCCCTCGAGCTGAGCAGCGGCCGCTTGGTAGGCCATGGTCCTTCGGGGCTGTTGCGCCATGGGGTTTGGTTTGGTTTGGTTCATTTAGGGAGTGCGTTCCTAAAACCAAACATAGCACAGTTTGCATAATCCGAGTCTTAAACATGGTGAGACAGACTGTGGCGTACATCTACCTTGCTCTTAAATAAATGGAATATGCGCATGTGTTCGAGACTGTGAGCGGACGAGTCACCTCACCTTCGAAAGGCTGTAATTGGAGCATTAGTCTGACGAAAATTCCACTTTTAAACAAACCAGATCTAACATCTATGCTTTCTGAAAACCATCTAAGTATATTGGGCTGTAGGCCTACCTCATTGAAGACCACGGGCGCTTCATCCCATTGATATCTTTGACGTGTTACTGCGCGTTAAACTAATACTTCAGAATACGGTCTTTCAGTCAGTTCGTACAAATTACCCTGTGCTCTTCACACTATTTAAACTATTAAATATGATTGGTAGAATAAGATTAAAGACGTACATGACATTGAAACAAAGGGTTCTTTAAAACTCAGCAATGAATATATTCTTCATTTGATGAAAACGTAAATTAATCAGTGCCCACAACATGATCTAGATATGGAAATGTGTTGTAGGATCAGCTACCTGATTGTAAAAGACTAATGTTTACACCCCAGGAGTGTCTGCTGACACCTTAAGATTTATCCTCCCCAGAAATGGCACTGCGAGGTGCTGAAAAGAGGTTGGACAATCAGCGGTGGTACCCCCTGGCTCGCAGCTAATGGATGGCAGCCTGCAGGGAAGAAGATAGTCACGCAAGCCAGGTTGACCCACACGATAAATACACTCGTGCGACTCTCAAGGAATTCACGAGCTCACCCATATGTTTCAGTTGTAAATAAAAGTTTACACAGAAAACAAATATCGTATTTAATCAGTGCTGGGTAATCCATTGAAATAAGAGAATAGATGAACTCTTATGAAAAGTAGAAATACGCCTTTTAAAACATATCTCCAAATGTTCAAACTAAATGAGTGAATTAACTTTCTTAACTCTCTTGGTGCCAGGCGGTAGTGCGAGCATCCACCCTTTAAATTGCCAGAGCCGATCTGGTCGGCCGTTAACAATCCAGTCGGAAGTTGCCAGAGCCGATTACATCGGCCGGCTTAAAATTCTGTGATATACGTAATTTTGAGGCAACCTATAGTGAAGTGCATACTTTTGTTACAACCTGTAGTAAAGGGGCTACACGTCATTATGTGCCTGGCCTTGCTTTGGCAGTTCTAAGAGGGTGTTATACCATTTCACAAGAGTCGTTTCCTGTGTTTACAAATACCGCTAACCGGTCAGAAAGAGATTGCTCCTTGCAGTGAGTGGTTTTGTGACAGGAAAATGGCATGTTATTCACGTGATAATTTTTCAGCAGGTATTGATGACAATAAATTAATGCAGTATTTAGAACAGTGCGAAGTTAACGCTGATGATTTATCGGATAGCGATAGGGAATTTAGTTCAGAGAGTAGCGACGAAATTATACCGGACACGTCCGCGCAATCACCGCAGCTAAAGAAGAGACGTTTATTTATGTCTAACAGCACTAAAGCTGCTCTGAATATGGTGGTAGATGAAACTAGTGATAACGAATATGATGATGATGATGTCTCTGGAGAACATTTTGTGGAAATTTGTCCCAATGAACCCGACAACATTCCTCAACCTCCTGTCTCCTTCAAGAAAGTTCTTGGACCTAAACATCCCCTACCGTCTGATTCTCAGCCCGTATCACACTTCTATTTACTTTTCACTTACTCTCTGCTAAACCTTATAGTCACATATAGTCCTCTATCATTACCTAAATGCCGGACTCCGCGGGCGAAGTGTAGCGTGCCTGCCTCTCACCCGGAGGTCATGGGTTCGATTCCCGCCCAGGTCAAGAATTTTCGCCTGGTCCTGAGGGTTGGTTCGAGGTTCACTCAATCTAAGTGACCCTAGGTGATTGCAATTGAGGGGATATCTGAGGGTAGGGGACCCCGGTCTGGAAAACCAAGAATAATTACTGAGAGGATCTGTCTCACTGACCATGATTCACCTCGTAAAGTGCAGGTACCGAACTGAGCAGCGGTCGCTTAGTAGATCAAAGCAAATCACGGCTTTAGTGCCATACATTTATTAATTTCGTAAATTCTGTTGTATTGTAAAATTATTTTTCTAATATATACTACAACCGAAAACGAGAAACTACTTTTTCTGAAAAAAAACTATAATATCAACTACTATTTTTTACTTATTTAATAATTCAGAATTATTTTAATACTGTGTTGTCCACACGTAGAAAATTTGTTGTCAGTATTTGCCAAACATCGATACATACACGCGAATTTTATCGGTGAGTAAAATTGTCTTGTTTTTATTAGTGACATATGTTTGAATTTTTTATTTTTTACGTTTTTATTTTTCTCGTTCAAATTAGTTATTCTATAGAATTGTATTTAGAAATACATTATACATAATTACGTATATTCTTTTGTATCGTAAATTATTTTTTCAAAGTAGATATTGAGAGAGAAAGTGCGAAAATATTTTTCTCATCCTAAAAATAAACGTTATCGACAACTATATATCAACAATAAAACGTTTTTGACTCTTTATATCACTCCAAACCAGTTTCTTATTCTACGTAGTCGATATGTAGAAAATTTCCTGCCGGTATTTGCTATACACCGGTAGATATACGCGAATTTTAAAATACATGTATTTCCACTGAAAACGGCCTGGCACTTTACAGTAGTAGAGTGGAGGCGGAGCTCTGGCCTCTTCCAGCTGATGGGGAGCGGCCGACTAGATCGGCTCTTGGCTCCAAGAGGGTTAATAAAATCACTTTTCATTCGATTATTTCGAAAGCATTCACTATTCATTTGCCTCATTCATTCGAATGGAGTTTCGAATGAATTATCGAAATAATTTGTAATTAAACCCTGTTGATCAGCGCTGTATTAAATAAAAAATGCGAACACCAACAGGGATTAATTCCAGAGGGGAAAAAAGCAGGCAAATCCATGACCAGCCACCAGCCGTACACCACAAGTGGTGACGAATTTGAAGGCCCTTATCTCAGGTGGTAACCCTGACCCCCAAATTATTATGGCACGTAAGTTAAGGTTGTCTATTTCAACAGTTAGCACTATAATCAACAAAGACCTGCCATTATAAAAGCGGCATAAGCGCAGAGTTCACAAGCTCTTGCCTCGTCACATTTCGGAACGTCGCACTAACGCAAGAAAGCTATATGACGGCTATCTGGCAGGGGACAGATAAAAAAATGTGGTGACTTCAGGCGAAGCATATGCGTACCTAAGCAACTATAACAAACCCCGCTCGATTTACTACCGCCCTAGAGACAAAAATATTTATCAAACATTGATTAAAGAATGCCAGGAAAGTTTCCCAAGAGATTTCATGATCATCGCTGGATACTGCTACAGTGGCAAGTTAACAATTCGCTGTGTCGCTAATAACATGAAGGTTAAGTCTAAGCACTCTCAGCAAGAAGTTTTTACACCCATTTATAGCACAGATATCCCAGCACTATACGGTAGGGTGAAAAATCAGGTATGGGTACATCAAGATAAAACATCCAGTTACACCTCTAGTTCGACTTCGTTGTTCTCAGAGAGAATAGAGATGAAAGCTGGAATTCGTGCAATTCCTTTTACTGACATTTCGGTGAACGCACCTGATGGATCACACATGGACTTCTGTGCATTTGGACTCCTGTGAAGGGCCTTAGGAAATAGACGTACATAAACTGTGGCATCTGGAAAGCCTGTTAGGAGGAGTGGGATAAGATAGACGTGCAATATCTGCGAAAACGTCTGTTGCAATGGAAATAACATAGCCGTGCTATAGCTAGAAATGTTGGCTTTCCAACTGAGCACGATCGTTGGTGGAGACAGGGCTTTTCGTAATTACACTACATACATCGTCCCCAAGAGATCCCGAATGACCTCTTGTCATTGAATATGGGTAGCAGAGCTTCTTAATTAATCTTATTTTCATATTGCGTGGAAGAAGAAATGGGTGAATTCCGAGTGGGTGAAGCGAAGCATATCGTTGTTGAAGAAACAAAACCTCGTATGTCACAAGGCTTTTCCTGTCCATTATTGTCCTCAAGACGGGTCACGCCTCCCAGCCACATATGGATATGCAATCCATCAGAACAATGATTGTTGTGATCGTTTTCCTATGCGAAAGTGTAAAGGCAATTGAACCTAAAATTGTCTCTACATTATACAGAAAACATGCATTCCTACAGTGGTACGGCAAGGTTCATTTTACTTTACACATTAACATAAGAAAATAAGCACAGTGAAAAATGTTATGATGGACTGCGTATCCATTATGTGGTTGAGAGGCGTGACCAGTCTTGAGGAAACTAATGGATTGGAAGAGCATTGTGAAATACGAGGTTTTGTTTCTTCATCGACGATATACTTCTTTGCAAGTGTCAATTTATTTGTTCATTCCAGTCTAAGATTTCATTTACAATGAACATGAGCGGGTGAGGAGGTGTTTCTTTTATTATAGCTATAGTTATTGCCCGTCGTATAATTATAGCCTGTGTCTTAATTGCATTAATTGGGAGAACATTTTCACTGAAATAGGAGTTGATTAGGTTTAAATTAGTATTCATCTTCTGAATGGCGGAATCAATATCTTGAATTTTTAAGTAGCTGTACATTTGTAGGTAATCTGAATAGTGGTGGTTATATATATGTGAATTACTAGCGATACCATTACTGTAATGAATAAATAGCAGAGGTCCAAGTACAGAACCCTGCAGGGCGCCTGTAATTTTACTTTTCCACTCTGATGTTTTACCGTCTAACACTACATGCTGATGTCTGTTTGTAAGGTAGGAGGTGAACAGTCGTAATGCAGTGGAACTGGAATGAAATCCTTTCAACTTAGCTGATAAGATGTCAGATGAACTGCTGAAGTCTAAGAAAATTACAAGTGTCAATATTCCATCATCAATGTATTTTCTAATGTCGTCCGTAATTCTAACTGGGACTGTCGCAGTGCGTGTCCTTTCCCAAACCCTGATTTATGGGATCAAACAGTGAATATTATTCGAAATATTGTACATGTTGTCTATTTTTTTAGACTTTTTAGGGCTTTAGAGAGAGCTGAAAGTATGAATACAGGGAAAAAGATTGAATAGGTCTTTTGGAGATTTCTTTGGATTGTGGGTGGTAAGGGCATCTTTCCATTTAGGTTTAAAGTATCGAGTGGTGAGACAGGCGTTAAATACACTAGCAGAAATGGAAAATGTTACACCATGAACACCTTGACCGAAAGCCACCAAACTTTTAACTCAATATTTCCATGTCTGCGAGATATGATGATTAAAATTTCATCCACGTAAGGCCTAATTGTTAATACAGGAACACCCCATTACAAAGGATGGCGGCTGGTGTGTGTACGTGATGGCTGCTGGGTGTGTCTAACGTTACTGTCTCTTTTCAAGTAGAGATCGTAACACAGAATGCCTAGAGGACGTGCACGGGCAGCTTATCGTCTCTTTCGAACTTTGTGAAATGTCGAATCATTGGCATGAGGAATATGATAACATCTTACCGAAAGATTGCGCAGACAGTTGTCTGTAGTGCAATGACTGCAGAACGAGTAGTGACGAGATGGACTCAGTACAATAGTGTGGCACGAAGAGCAGGTATGGGTCCTTCCAGAAGAACTACACCACTAGAAGATCGTAGGATTCGTCGGTTGGCTCTGACGAATAGACGGGTGACAACAGCTGAAGTCCGAGCAGAGGTTACAGGCAGAGTGTCACCACGAAACTTTGGGAACAGATTACTGGAAGCTGGGTTGTGATCTCGAGTTGACATGCGTTGTTTACCGCTGACACCAAACCACAGAAAACGGAAACTTGCATGGCGTAGAGTCAGAGTCAACTGAGAAATCGAGTGGCATTCTGTGGTATTCAGCGATGAGTATAGCTTCTGTTTGTGGAGGTCAGACTAACGTGAACATATCCGTAGGCGACCTGGTGAAAGGTCACAGGAGGAAGAGATTATCGAGGCGCATACCTCTCCAACTCGTGGAATCATGGTGTGGGTTGCAATAGAATATGATAACAGGACGGATTTGGTACGTGTTGAATGGAGACTACATGCTCGCCAGTTTGTTCCAAGAATCGTAAACCCTATTGTCATACCCTTAATGACGAGGGTACAAAATTGCATATCCAGCAGACTAATGCAAGAGTCCACACTGCAGATCACACCAGAAACGCCTTTGGGAATGTACGGATCCTTGACTAACCTGTCCGGTTCCCTGACTTGTCACTCATGGAGCATGTCTGGAATGCGATGGAAAGACATATACTGTCATACCACCTTATAGCGAGCAACTTTAGTGAACTGACACAGTATGTGTTTCAGGCATGACAAGAAATCCCTCAAGATGACATTCGGGGGCTGTTGGCTTCCATGCCACGCCGAATACAAAAGTGTATTCATGCCTGTGGGGTCATACCTCATAATGATGATGATAATGATGAAAAGTTCCGAATGGGCTGAAAGTTTAATCATTTAATACCTGTTATGTGGTGAACATCCCCACAAAGTTTGATAAATATCGGAGTGGGTACTCTTGGTGTAACACTTTCCCTTTACGCTAGTATTGATTTGTTTGACTGGAAAAATTCCCGATGGCGTTGGTAATGTAGGAGATAAGGATGTCATTGGCTCTCACAGGTCTTGACTTAATCCAGAGTACCTCCTTCCGTACTTCGTACTCTATAGGTGTTTGGAATTTGAATATTGGGCTGTTGCCGAATCAAATAATTGATTTTATTTTACGCGGATTTGCTGTTGTGTGTTTAAGAATTTCCTAGGAAAGTGATTGTTTACCTCATCGAGATGAATTTCGGGACCATCATAACGGTCATCAAGGTTACCAATACCTAACGATCGGAACTGTTTCCAAGTGATTCCACTATTTGTTTTATATAAATGTCGGAAATACTGACATTTCTTGTCAAGGATCTGTTATTTGAATCTGTTCCTGAGAGTTCGGTATTGTTGTTATATATCTGTCGATGAGGAATGTTTATAACGTCAATATAGAGCGTCACCAGTTGCCACCATAAATTTTAGTTCAATTGTCAACCAAGGGAAGGCAGGCTGACCGGGAAAGTTCATTTTTCTCTTAGATGTATGTTTGTCGTTAAGCCGATGGATAACAGAATAAAACAGTTCTACATTCTCATTCACATTCTCTGCCAAAATTACATTATCCCTTTCACTGCCAAGTGCATTGTGTTTCAGTTGTTGCCAGTGAATGTTTCTGAAATATCCGTACGTCAGTAGCAAGTAGTAGCAAGTAGTTTATTTATTTATTTAGCGTATGGCATTACAAATACAACACACAATGATTTTGAAGAACAAACTATATATTTATATCCAGGTTATTTATATAGCTAACTGTCTCTGGAAGCGCATGAGCAAAGTCACTGATATCGCCACTGTACTTTCTTTTCGGACATTCGCTGATAATGTGCAGGATGGTCTGCTTAGAAGCACTACAGTCGCAGTTAGGCGTAGGAATTCTTTTCCACTTGTAGTGGAAATCTGCGCAGTTACCATGGCTCTATCGTATCCTGTTAAGAGTAGACCAGGTTTTCCGAGGAAGCTCAAATCCAGGTTGCAGTGACGGTCCTATGTGTGGCAAAGTTTACTCAGGCTTAGTATCTTGTCTTCCCTGCCATTCCTTAGTAATATTGAAGTTGGTATTCTTCAGTTCTATTGCAGTTCTTATTGGCGGATTTTGGGACCTGATACGATTCAGATGAACATCGGCGATGTCGTCATGTATTGGTAATTGGAGATTATTTATTAATTTCTTAAATTCCCTGAGGAGAGCGTTTTTACGTCGAAGATCTGGTGGGGAGATATGGCTGAGAATAGGTAGACAATATGTGGGTGTAGACCTTAATGTGCCAGTGACGAGACGCATCGTGGTGGTGAGCTGCGTATCTATGAGGTTGGTGTGAGGGCTATTCAGCCAAACAGGAGCGCAGTACTCAGCAGCCGAGAACACAAGTCCCAAAGCGGTGCATCGGAGTAAATTTGCTGTTGAACCCCAAGTTGTACCACATAATTTTTGAATTACGTTGTTGCGAGTTCTTATGTTGGATTGGACGTTACGAAGGTGTTGTCGAACGGAGAGTGTTCTATCTAAGGGTATGAACATACCGAAGATGCTTTGCAACTCACGGTTGCGGTCGAGGTTTACGTCGCGGTTGCGGTTTACGTCGCGGTCGATGGAGGGTGAACATACCGGGGAGGTTTACCTTTCAGTGTTCTGAGATGTGTTTACAGTGAGTGGACGTAATGTTTAGATCTCCGCGTTCAAGTTAAAGACAAATTATCCTCTATTGCTGAGCTTTTACAAGTATAGAGTATGTATTCAAGTGGCAATGGGGATAGTGATTCATTGTGCATAAGCACATGATGGTGGCTACTTTCAAATCAGTCAGCCCGCCAGTGGAATGCTCATCCTATAAATCAAAGAAGGCAGGCGATGGGGGAATATCACAACTTATTTGAAGAACTGAAACACCACCCGGACAGATTCCATTCATACATGAGTAGGTCCCTTGAGACGTTCCAATACATATACAACAATGTGGAATCAAAAATTGATACTGTGAAGTACAATAACTGCCACACGAATACACACGCGGGCTCTGTGAACACCAGGATCAAGGGCACAGTAGAACGGGGCGATATATCACGTGATCTCGAGGCATCGACTGCGATGTAAACCGCGACCGCAAGCTGCGATGCATCTTCGGTATGTTCACACCCTAAGGTAACTCCTAGGTGTTTAGGGAATCTATTATGTCTCAATAACTGATTTCCAATGTACACCTGCAATTGTTTGTTAGCCATCTTGCTGTTTAGATGGAAGCAGCATACTTATGTTTTATTGGCATTAAGTGTAAGTCCCCACAATTTAAAGTACTGTACCTACAATTTTATGTCGTCCGTTAAGATTATCTCGGATTTCTCGAATGTTGTATCTCTGGTAGCAATAGCCCAATCACCGACATATACAAATTTTCTTGAAAATGTGGCAGGCATGTCTGAGATATATAGGCTAAATAAGATTGGAGCAAGGACAGAACCCTGAGGAAGTACATTATTTAGTGATCTTTTGGTGCTCACAGAATTCCCCATACGTACTTGGAAAAGTCTTTGGCATAGTATATTATTCAGGAGCCGGGCAGTCGTTTTACATGGTATCACTTTCAGAAACTTGAAGAGTACCCCACACGTGATCCCCGGGTGGTGTTTAGCGAGCAACAGCGAATAGGCGACCAGACATATTCCTCTCGTGGTCAAGATACAACATTAGTAGCAAGTAGTAAATAAGCTAAGTAAATGTGGTCATGTGTATAAATGTGTGTGAATGGTATTTGTCCATGTTTGAGGAAGTTTTGTGTGTGTATCATTCATTATCACGAGGCCAATCAAAGTGTCTGAGGATATATTAGAGGTACAAACATAATTAGCGGGTCCAAGTGGCGATAGCGTCATATCACAAGACTTGAAAATGTTCATTAATTTTACTTTACTAGAGGCATGTGTTAGAAAAGCTTCCATGGCTCAGTGTCAGCGCGCCGGCCTCTCACCGCTGGGATCCATGGTTCCAATCCCAGTCCCTCCACATGAGATTTGTGCTGGTCTAAGCAGAAGTGGGGCAGGTTTTTCTCCGGATATTCCGGTTTCCCTATCATCATTAATTTCAGAAATATTCACCAGTTTCATCTGCCAGTCATTAATCATTGCCGCAGAAGAGTGTGACAGACTTCGGGAGCCGGCACAATTCCTAAACTCGCCGCTAGATGGGGGCTTCATTCATTCCATTCCTACTGAGCTCGATAGCTGCAGTCACTTAAGTGCGGCCAGTATCCAGTATTCGGGAGATAGAGGGTTCGAATCCCACTGTCGGCAGCCCTGAAGATGGTTTTCCGTGATTTCCCATTTTCACACCAGGCAAATGCTGGGGCTGTACCTTAATTAAGGCCACGACCGCTTCCTTCCCAGTCCTAGCCATTTCCTATCCCATCGTCGCCATAAGACCTATCTGTGTCGGTGCGACGTAAAGCCGATAGCAAAAAAAAAAAAAAAAAAAAACATTCCATTCCTGACCCGGTCGAATGATTGGAAACAGGCGTGGATTTTCATTTTTTGCGGTCTGTATCACTAGGTTAATGTTAAATTCGCCAGAAACCAGCACGTGTTCGTAGAGTGGTGTAAGTTACATTAGGCTGTCTTCTATGTCTCCGATGCTCCCTGCGCCTGTCTGAGGTGGTTTGTATACCACCGCAATGAGATCCTTTACGGTGTTAATAACAACCTCTACGAACGTAAATTCAGGACCGCGGTTTATGGTTGAAGCTGACGTATGTATTACCTTGCTCTTAAAACCTGACCTACAAAAATAAAGCCACCGCTCGTCGATTCCAGCCGTGGCGATGAATGCAGTACTCTTCTTTTGGTAGAAGAGATGAATTTTTCGCAGCCAACCTTCGCTTAGAGTGAAAAAATGTATTCCACACACTTCAAAAATAAATCCTTTTACTTGGTCTAGGTTAGCCACAAGAGACTGGCTAAATCAATCAATCATTATTCATGTGCATTTAAGACTGTCGCCCAATTGGAAGATTCCCCATTCATTGTAGACTTTTCTTAATTTATTTTAAAGAAGCTGGAATATTTATCTAAATTTTCCCTCTATACACTACTTAATTTCCTAATTGCTTTTTCTATAAATGAATATTTGTCCCAATTTGTGCTCTTGAATTTCACCTGTACCTTCATATTATGATATTTCGTACTTTTGAAAGTTTCACTTATCGGTCTACTGATGTTTTTAGTTGGGTAAAAGGTCGTGCTGGCATTGTTGGGCTACTTTTCTTCGAGAACAAATGATAAAGTCATTCCAATCCATTTCTCATCTGGAATATCGTGACTTGTCGTATAGTCAAGCTGCTCGTGTCGTTACTCCCAATTCCTCTTTGAAACCTTTCCATAACACTACTCGTGCCACTTTCCTCTGGATCTTTTCCAATTGTCGAGTCAAGTAATCCTGGTGGGGATCATATACAATGGAAACTTAATCTATCTGTTGTCTTAGAAGTGAGTTATAGCCCTCTGCTTTACATCCTTCCTGCAGCCATTGAACACCCTCATATCCAGGTGAAGAGATCTCTAACCTTTATTTATGACCCCGTTAATGTGATTTCCCCAATGAAAACTTTTCCTTACGTTATCCTTGTATTCTGACTAGGATCTTTATTTCGATATTCTCTCCCATGCGCTACGATTTTTTACGTGTGGCCTTGTCTTACACGCAACCGCATGTGTTTATTTAATTATTTATTTATTTTCATTATGGTAACCTGCAAAAGCTGCAGGAATATTTTGAAATACAAATAAAACTTGTGAGTACAGTAAAACATACCCTAAATTTGGTGTCAGTTCTTAAGAAAAAATTTGTATAGCTAAAATATGCGAAATGGAGTCGATATTTAATAATTACTCCATAAAATAATAAATTCGTTTACTCTTGTCAGTGTTTATGACTGTATTATACATTGCCAAGTATTGGTCGGCATGCATTTTTTGTCATTGTATAGTATATTGTACATTGTCAAGTCATGGAAGGCATACGTACTATAAAGTTTTATAATATATTCTGTAAATTCAAACAAAACATACATTGAATATGGATGGTTGACATCTATATCCTACTATATTGCTTTACGAGTGTTTTACTTTTCCTTACTTGTTAAGTATTTAGACATTTGGCCTGCAAATATACTGTGATGAATCAACCAGAAAATTGACATGTATCCTAGCAGAGTCAAACAATACTATTTTTTGTGATATGAAAGAAAGCAATTTATTTTCAATGTAAAGCAGAGCCATAGATTACACTTGGTGCACATTACAGTCATCTGAGCCTTGCAGCAGTATTTGCAGCGGCCCATTTCCCCATGAAACGGAAGGTGATCCACTCCATCGTATCGAATCTCATCACTTGGTCTTGGGCACACATATTTCAGAATCTTTCGTGATATAAAATAATCTAAACTCACACCTCCATCCTGTAAAAAGTCAAAAAATATTTTTATTTTGCAATAATAGAATGCAGGTAGACTTGGCAATGTATACTCAGCTATACATATATTTCATGTGGTATTTTTATTTCTAAATTGTGATCATAAAACCATACTTATTATATAAACAGTCTTATTAAACGTTAAGATATATACTTTAAAGTAAAACAATTGCAAATATCATCATTTTGAAGTAAATAAAACAGCTTTCTTACCTCTGCAGCACATGCCTTCCTCAAACTGGCAGCCATTTTTCTAACCACATTGTCATGAAGCCCAAGTAAATGTTTTTCAAGATGCCATGAAGACGGCAGCACTATCCGGTCTGCTTTCATTAGATGTATACTATACTATACACTGCCAAGAGATGCAGTTTTAGGCATTGTGTGCAGTACAGAGAGCAAATAAAAACCTGTATAATATATTATACAATGCCAAGTTCAGGGTTTTATTTATTTAATGTTCATTATGGTAACCTGAAAACCTGCAGGAATATTTTGAAATACAAATAAAACTTGTGACTACAGTAAAACCTGCCCTTAGCGGAACTTTTAAGAACAGAAAAACTGTCGATACCGGAAAATTTTTTGGTTCCCGTGAATTATGGTTTGCTGGACGAGTTGGCCCTACGGTTAGGTGCGAGCAACTATGAGCTTGCGTCCGGGAGATAGTGGGTTCGAGTCCCACTGTCGGCAGCTCTGAAGATAGTCCTCCGTTGTTTCCCATTTTCACACCAGGTAAATGCTGGGGGTGTACCTTAATTATGGCCGTGGCCGCTGATTTCCCAGTCCCAGACCTTTCCTTTCCCATCGTCGTCATAAAACCTATCTGTGTCGGTGCGACGTAAAGCAAGTTGCAAAAAAAAAAAAAAAAAAAAAAAGATTTACGGTTTAATATTCATGTACGATTATTATCTGTATGTAGCGGAACTTATTTGACGTGGAAATAGAAGAACATAATTTATTATATTATATATTATAATATATGATTATTATTATTATTATTATTATTATTATTATTATTATTATTATTATTATTATTATTATTATTATTATTATTATTATTATTATTATTATTATTATTATTTGCGTATCGACACTGTTGGATCACGCAGTGCTTTCATGATTCGCCTTTCTGATCTTCCACATGGATTTCATTTTTCTCCGTGGGCTCTCTTCCTTTTTTCAGTCCATTTGGTGCCTGGTGCCTTATGAACTTCATTCGCTGGTTTTACTACTCATCTGTTTACTTTCTTTTACGAAACAGATTACTGTCTAATATTTCTGATATAGGCCTATCTACTTGGGCTTTCTCCACGTCCTGTGTGTCATCTTGGATCCATGGTAGACTCTTCAATTTTCTGCTGTATGTCATGATCTTGTGTGCAAGCCTTGTTGTTAGGAGTCTTTGAACTTGTCGATAAAAATTTCAATAATCCTTTTTCTAATTTCTGCTGCCTGGTTGGACAGGTTCTCTGTTGCTTCATGGGATTTTAGTACGTATGCGTCTTCAGTTTTTCTAGACCAGGAATTTTCCTCATGGCTTTCGTTCTTCCTTCAGAATCTTTTCTAGATCCCATTTTTCTATTGTTTACCAGCATTTCGCTCGCGTATAGAACTTCAGGTTTGATCACAATATTGTAGTTCCTGATCTTTGTATTTGTGGGCATACATTTTATTTAAAATGTCTCACGTTCTCCAGTACGCTCTTTTGAGTTTATGTAGGCAAACTTTTTGTGCTTCCTTTTCTAACCCGGTTGGTTCCACGTCATCAAGGTATCCAATCTGTCCGTATTTTATGTTTAGTTTCTGAATGTTGAAACTAGTACAAATGAACTTAGATTTTTCAAGTTATCCCAACCCTGAAGACTTCTGTTTGATTGTTGTGATTTCACGGTCCGCTAGTATTGCTAGGTCGTCTGAGAAAGCCAAGCAACAGACCTTGATGTCCTCTTTTGTTCGTCGGAGTTGAGTTAGTTCCCAGTGGTTCTGATTTTTTAGTTCTTTCTCCAACTCTCTAATAACTTTATCCAGGACGATATTGAAAATGAGTGAAGACAGTCCATCATCTTGTCGAATTCCAGTCTTAAGCATGAAATGACCTGATACTTCGGAAAGTATGTAAATTTTAAAATTTCAGACGTGGAACCAGCTTGTGGGTGGTTAGGCCGTATAGGTTTGCAGACGTGCCATTTGTGCTCATCAGTTGGATAGGCAAGACTCTGCTTTGCAGTGGCAGACCAACTTCTTGGTCCCGCTTTATTAGCAAGTAGAGATGGCTAACCTGCTAAAGGAGGACTGAATTCTCCGTTTTCAAAAGTATGTACTCCCCATGGAGGTACAATTCCAAAAATGGTTTTCACAGCCGAAGAATTAGTACATTTCCTCCCTAACCCTCTTCAGTACATGTGTATTCCGAGTGGATCTAACATGGCCGAGTTGCATTCGGTCAGGAAATGTCTATCTTTGCGCTAGACGCTGCAGTTTCGATCGCAGAAGCAGATAAAGGAGTGTCGCCAAATGCGGTTCGTCAATGCTTTCACAAAGCCCAGTTTATTTCACACACTGAACCGTAATAAACGAAAATAGTGACGGGCTACAAGAAACTCTCGAATGTCAGTGCAGAAGATTACGTGGCCATTGATCTAGAACAGAGGTGCTCAGCTGGTCGCACGCTGAGGCTAGCCCAGTGCGGCCGGGCTGGCGTGACGAAAATGTGAGCAGCTTACGTAGCAAGCATAGGTCACACTGAAGCGAGAGAGCGAACACAGCAGGGAAGGAAGCAGTTACGTTCGATTGTGACTTCAAAACTCTCCTCCAATACTCAGTGAAACGCTATAATCGCAAGAAAACTGAGCTGTTCAAGATATTCCGGTTTGATTGATACTGCGCTCGATATAAACAGTTAATTTTTTTCTTATATTTATACTTTAGAGAAAACTGACACGATATAATGTTTGTTACAATTTACAAAGATACAGGGTTTAATTATATACTATATTCTTTATGTGAAAATGACAATATTTCCATTTAAAGAAGTAAAATTCCTGTTAATCATTCAGCACAACGTAATATACTTACATAGTACAACAAATTTACTGCTTGATTTTGCACAGTATTATGATACTTTCAATGTTCACCAAATTTCTGAAAATAGTATTTAAAACTTCGGGCGTCCGGTGATAATAGCGATGAGTTTCATCAGGTGTGAGGACATATATATTTACTGCCCTAGATTAAAGTACAGAAATGTAAATGTATATACTAAATAGATATACAACATGCTTTCAAATAAATAACCTGACTGATGTTATTCGCGGTAAGAATGATAGGTTTGGTGAGTTCATCGGATAATTTTAAACCAAGCAACCACAAGCCACAGCTTATCCACCCATATTGTATTAGAAATGTTTCTAAAGCACTTTTTAAAATAGGATAGTGAAAATTGTAATTCATTACGTACATTATAAAAATATTTGAGGTTGTAGGTCTACTCTTTATTCTATCAGGTCAAAATGGCACTCCACTCACTCGGCTTGCTGTACACGGAAGCTCGGCGGCCGGTGATGCTCTTTTATTTTTAGTTCACGGAATTGCCGATAGGAGCGTCTTTTACGATCTGCCAGCGATCTGGGAACTGTTGCCAACTGTTAAGGAAATGTCCAACGGACTGTTGTTGCGAAATTTGTTGTAGGTTACAACCAATAAATTACTATTTTCTTGCCGTGCGGGCAGTATGCACTGCGGTGATAGTTAAGAGCCTTTTCGGGGGCCACTGTTCTCATGACAGAGTTTGGCCTGGATTTGGAAAGATAGGT
Organism: Anabrus simplex; assembly: GCF_040414725.1. Classification (NCBI taxonomy): domain Eukaryota; kingdom Metazoa; phylum Arthropoda; class Insecta; order Orthoptera; family Tettigoniidae; genus Anabrus; species Anabrus simplex. The sequence continues at coordinate 774,696,363 of NC_090265.1, forward strand.
TACAGCTACTAAATTACATATTTTACTTGGCGTGTTCCTTGCTGTGTTTTTATTCTGCGCGGGTTGGTAACGGAACCAGCGAGTTAGGAATTATGGGAATGACGTCATGTCTGCCAATGGCCGTACTCGTAGCTGGCCGACTAATGGTCGATGGCGCGTGAAAACTTTCGTTGTGTTATAAAAGTGAACATACATTTCTGGGCGGGTTGGGTCGGTCCCTGGCATTGGCAATGAACACATCTCTCTTCTAAAAGGATTTTAAGATACATTTCATACATATTTCTTCGCATAGTTGTGTGATCTATACTGGGGTGCCTACACTAGGGCGCTACCGGTAAAAATACAAAAATTGCAATGAACAAACAACTTATTTCTTGCAACGTAAACAGAAAATGATGTGGATTTCTGCCCTATTTTCTTTCATTATTTTCTGCCTACATTTCAAACTCGGGTATTCCTGCAGTGACCGAGAGTGACTGGGAGAACTTATCCCAACCTTCACGACCTGTGACGTGACCACAACGTATCTGTGGCTGAATAGCATACGCTCATCGCCTGCCTGCCTCTCTTAAGAGTGCTGTGCGCCCGCGGGACGGAACGTCCAGCGTGAGCACCTCTGATCTGGAAGCTGAGGCAGAGGCGGGGTTAGATAACATTGAGGAGTTCGTCACCCTTCACCTCCAAGAAAAGAAAAGAGAAATTGGTGGCGATGATGACAAGAACAAAGAAGACGAAGATTGTTTATGTAACGTTCTGAAAACCATCAGGCCAACTAACAAGTTCAAACGCACTCGTTGAATGGGCGTAACGAATAAGGAAAAACAATGTTATTGGCTTTACGTCCCACCAATTACTTTTACTTACCTTATCAGCCGTAAAGGACATTCAGTATTCCTCATTAGCAAAAAATGACGCAAAATTGTTCGCCATTATTTTCCATATCCGCATTTTAATTGAGAACCCTGCTAACAGGGATAGTTGTGTTCAGCACACAATTCTGGATTACTAGAAGTAAACGACAGTACTATACAGTATTAGTACTGGTGTTATTTCTAGTGTATTAGATAAGTGTATGTACCGTACTACTGTGAAGAAATTCGAAGAAAGAACACATTTGTTTTAGTGCTGATGAAGTGGTGTATAAAAGTGTGTGATTAGTATCATTATTGTACCTTTTGCTGATGAAGTGGTGTATATAAGTGTGTAATTAGTGTCATTATTGTATCTTTTGCTGATGAAGTGGTGTATATAAGTGTGTAATTAGTGTCATTATTGTATCTTTTGCTGATGAAGTGGCGTATAAAAGTGTGTGATTAGTGTAATTATTGTATCTTTCGCTGATGAAGTGGTGTATATAAGTGTGTAATTAGTGTCATTATTGTATCTTTTGCTAGTTGCTTTACGTCGCACCGACACAGATAGATCTTATGGCGACAACGGGATAGGAAAGGCCTAGGAATGGGAAGGAAGCGGCCGTGGCTTTAATTAAGGTACAGCCCCAGCATTTGCCTGGTGTAAAAATGGGAAACCACGAAAAACCATCTTCAGGGCTGCCGACAGTGGGGTTCGAACCTACTATCATCCGGATTCGAGCTCACAGCTGCGCGCTCCTAACCGCATGGCAAACTCGCCCGGTATTATTGTATCTACTATCATACAAAATGATATAGGCCTACAACTACTGATGAATTATGTAACGAATTTATGTAGTTATGATTATTTTATTTTGAATGGTTTCCACTGAGGATAGGTTTTCCTGTATTTCATACAGAGATATGGCTCGAAATGTTTATTTGGTGGTTATCGTCCTATTAACTCAGCACCATTAAGATGAAGATCACACTGCACCGAAACTGTTTTGCCCAATGCACGTCTTCGCTTCCCAAGTGGCTTCTTAAGTATATGCAGGAGGGAATTAACACATGCCCTCCACTTTTAGCGCCGAGCTCACTCGAGACGAGATAACCCCTTAATGTTACGTCTTAGCTGCATTAGCACTACTCAGCGGGCGCCTTTCTGCTGTTAAAATAATTGTATTTTTGTCATTACGTTAATGAAGCTACAGATCATCGTTCAATAGTCTCAGTGAGCGCGCTTTAACACAGTACATCAAAACTAATGTGTGCAATTTGTCAGATTTGAAGTAATTGCGTTTAATGGCCGCAATTAGAGATAGTTATCACCTCAGTACCGATAATTACCAACAGGTATAACAATAGATCACACGGTTATCCTCACTACGTTGAAGAGAGTTCTGATGTATACGAAACTTGCCAGGATCATATCGAAACAGTTGTGTACACAACGTCCTTCGTCGGCGGATGAGGTACGAGTAGTAAAAGAGAGTATACTAATAATGATCACATGAATTAGAAGTTTGAATGCAGAGGGAGAAAAATTCCCAAGCAGGTGCCTCTGAAATATTATTCCTCTGGTTTGAGAGGACCGGTCTAAAAAGCCAACAATAATGACCGAGAAGATTCGGCGTGCTGACCACACGACACCTCGTAATCTGCAGGCCTTCGGGCTGAGCTGCGGTCGTTTGGTAGGACAAGACCCTTCAGGGCTGTAGTGCCATGGGTTTAGGTTAGGTTAGGTTTGAGAGAAACTCATTGATTCATATTATAAAGGCTACACCTTGTCGACACATTCATCTTTCTCTGTCCATTGCTGTTCGTTTCATGTTCTTGTAATTATCGCATGTCGTTCTACTATACATAAGTCGATCTCCCACTTTGTTCCCTGCAAGGGCGTAATAAATGTGATATACGGGCACGCTTACCAAAATAAAAATTCCGGCCCCCTCAAACGAAATGCAAAACCTATGAATATCCAACATAAACTTAATTGCAATAATAATAATAATAATAATAATAATAATAATAATAATAATAATAATAATAATAATAATAATAATAATAATAATAAACTCCGCTAGAGATGGAAAACGGCACAATTTCACAGGTTTCCTCCTTCAAATACCTTGGAGAAATCATGCTACCATCGGGAGTAGACAGTAGGGCAGGGCCTCTCAAATGCCCAAAAGCTCACGCGTGCAAATCGAGGCGCAAGAGCTCCGTGCACTGTGCATCGGTCCCGCTCGGCTGAGCTCGGACCAACGCTTCGCCTCTGGGCTACTCGGTTAAGCTCGGCTACGCTCGGCTCTACTTGGCGCAACTCAGCTCGGATTTGGAGCGCTACGGAGCAAGTGTGGCAGAGGGAGACAAGGGGGGGGGGAGCGAGACAGGCGTGAGGAAAGCGACAGTAAGCACTATTGCTCCAAATCGAGGAGTGGGGGGGGGGGGGGGTCTGCACTCTGGTCAACCAAGCGAAGTCGTCTTTTGCACCGTGCACAGTGCATGCACTGTGAGAGGCCCTGCAATAGGGCAAGCATAGAAAAAGTCACTAAACGCCATAAGGCGTACACACTAACGTGGAATTACTACAACAAGAGAGTAATGAAAAATTACGACATTGCAATACAGTTGTTTTGCCGGAAAATTTATACGCCTGAGAAATCGTATCCCTTCGAGGTCACTCTAAAATTATAGAATAAGAGAAGAACAGCGGACCTCTACTCATTAACTGAGAGGTTCACTGATGGCGTACGCAAGAAATGCCTGAAATTCTATTGCCATATCTATGGAATGGACTGCAACAGACTCAAGAAATTGAAGGTAAAAATAATCTGGCTAGAAGAAACTAAGGCCGACCTCCAAGAAATGAACATCACTGGCGACACCATAGAAGATCGTGGAGCTTTCAGCACAATAGTAGATAAGCACAAATTCGTGAAGAAATCTAAAAGGAAAACTGGTACGAAGTGGTCCACTGAACGCAAGATGCAACACAGCGCATTCATGAAGAGATGTTGGGAGAATAAAAAGGCGAAAACCATCAGGCCAACGAACAAATTCAAACGCACTCGTTGAATGGGCGTAACGAATAAAGAAGAAGAACAATGTTATTGGCTTTACGTTCCACCAACTACTTTTACTGTTTTCGGAGAAGCCGAGGTGCCGGAAATTTAGTCCAGCATGGATTCCTTACATGCTAGTGCATCTACCGACACGAGGCTGACGTATTTTTAAGCACCTTCAAATGCCACCGGACTGAGCCAGGATCGAACCTGCCTAGTTGGGTTGAGAAGGCCAACGCCTCAACCGTCTGAATCACACAGCCCGGCACGTAATTACAGCACGTAGAACTAACGGAATACATTGTAAAATTATATCAACAAATGGATTATTTATTATTGTAAGATTATTGAAGAATAATGTTTCAATAGGGTTTATTTGACGGTCTCGGTAGTGTAACACTAAGCTGTTGAGCTAACATATTCGTACTTAAAATTGGTTTCATTTTACAACCACGGAACTACACTCTATACTGAAGTCACGGTTATAATAATTTATCCGTTTACAATCCAGAAAAATAAACGAACAAAATTACATCAAAAACTGTTCAAATAAAGTTTGAAAACCATCAAACCGCACAACTGATCCGCCTGGTGTGTACGTACACAAAGAGAGTTCGTTCAAAACCGCATTGAGTGATTGTTACTACATCAAGTTATTGGAATTATTTCTTGTTGTCGGATAAATGTGTAAAAAAGTTAAATGAAAACACGTTTTGTGCATAATACGATCTCAGGTGCACAACACATCAATAAAGTATCATTTATAGCTAAAATAAGATGTTTTGGTATCAATTTTCATTCCTGTAATTATTTTTTAATAATTTGGTGCAGGTCTTTTGTCGCGGTCTTGCGAGAGACGGTAAAGGCAAGCATTGCTTACAGCTATGTTCTCTAACACTCAACACTGTTACGATAACTGCTGATAGATGCAGCCGAATGGTAACTCCTCTTTGTATAATTTGCAAATACAAACCATTTCGTCGTGATCTGATCTTCAGATCATTTCCATGACGTTAGGATAGATATACTGTGCTTTTGCACGGAGTCGACGGGACCCCTTGAAGACCTGTGCATTGTAGTCCCTGCAGGCGCTAATATTACGCCCCTGCTTCCCTACCACTTTATATGTTGGTGATGAAGATTACTGTTTAATAATATGCCCAATAAATTGAATGTTCCTGTTTAGCATTTCTTTCAACAATGTTCTGTCCTGCTTTGCTTCTCCTAACAATTGTTAACTTGTCCAGGTCCTTTTTGTCATCTTATCAACATTTCCGCTGCTTCAAGGCGGCTCTTCTCGTGTCCAGCCTTCAATTCCACAGAGCAGCGAGCACACAGAAAGTCTCCTAACGTCCATGCCAATGTGCTTACTTGTCAAAATACTTTTCTTTACCATAAATGTCCGCACAATATAAGTAATCATGACGATTTAATGCAACAGCTTGGCTATAAATCATTAGAAATATGATGTGTTATTTCAGTTTGTATATTCATAAATTATTTAACAGTAATAATGGTAGGCCTGGATTGCTCTCTCTCTTCACATGCCAGTCATAAATCCACCTACACGACCTTCTACTGCTCAAGATTAAAACACAGAAACATTGTCATTCACCTGTGTTATAGTAAATGAACATTTTTTATGATTATATATGGGCCACCTTTCAAACGTTAATGACGTGCCCATCTTCTAACAGGCGAAAATCGTAATAGTGAAGAAAATTAAAGTAAATTCAAGTAAGGTATTAACTATTCTTATCCATGCTTAAAATTTAACTAAAACCACAGTGGCACCTGAAGTTGAAACCAAATATCGTGTGAAGATTTTCAGTGTTTAATCTGCGGCTGGTAATAAACATCTTTGTTTCTTCTCTCAATTAGAGATGTAACTATCATTATTGCAAAAAATATTCGTCAATTATGCCAATTACTCATATTCGTTACGAGTTTACAACAAATTTTCTAGATTTCCGCTATTGTTCACCATCTCGTTGTTCACAATATTTGAAATTAAGAGGGTTCTTCCTATTCAATACAACGATGTTTATTAACGTGAAAGAATCACATATCGTTCACATGAGGTACTAGTTTCGGCACCAAATATGTGCCATCATCAGCCACAAAGTCAAATCAGGCACACACAATAAAACATTAAAACAACTTTAAACACATTATAACACCTGCATGGATGAATATGAAATATGACTTTAAAACAACTTTAAAAACACACTATAACACTTGCACATATGTCTCACGACATAAAAAAACTAAGGTAGAGCGTATAGCACGACCAGGGATTATACCAAGAAAACAAGAATAATAGGTACCACATCACTTACCGTGCAATCCCAATAGAAAGGTCGTCGCAATGTGTAGAAGCAACAGGGCCAAGAGGCCAGGCGAATCAATTAAACAAATAAAATTAGCTAAAGGCTGGAATAATAACTACTGAATAAATTTGAAGAAAAGAAAACTTTAATTAACAAAATCTTCTAAAGAAAAATAACCGACCTCTCAAACTACAATTGATTTAAAATTTAAAAGTTGCAACTGGATCAATTAAAAGGGAAAATTAACTGAAAATTAAACCATCAAGGTCGATGCATTAATTAAAGAGAATCAAATGACAATTAAAATCTATAAATTCTCAGTTACAGTCTTGAAGATGAAAACTTCTCCAATGACAATCTCGGTCATACCCTACCAACCCATGTTACTTCAGTAATCTTCAAGAAATAACCCAAAAAGGTACATGATCCACAAGAAGGATAACTAAGAGAACATTACATCAGAGACCGAAACTTAAATCACTTGAATATCACCAAACAGCAACCGGTCCACCACAAGGCGACCAAATCAAGACCATTACATCACACGTTTCTAGCCGTCAATAATCAACTCAGATCCTCGCCTGTCACAGGCAACAGGACAACGCCCACCCACGTGTGCATTCTATTACATCGTACAGAAACAAAACAGAGTCACCGTAATTCAAAATGGCTACGCCAGTACCGAGTAGCCCAAAAGAAAAGTTTTCATCTTAACAATATTCCAATATTACCTAACACCCTCGAATAGGTTTGAAAAATTTAGTAATCAAATAATTATTATTATTATTAAAAGGGAAATAAGAAAAATGAATTAGGTTACACCGATACTACATACATATTTACCAGTGAGGAGCTCCCCCAAATATAAAATCTTGTTTCATGCGCATGAAACCTTAAGTGACAGAACCAAAAGTTAAAATTAATATCATAGTTACCATTGAACCTTGAAACCCCAAACCTAGATTGAATTTTACAAGCTCATAACAAGACCTGTAGGAAAAGTCCTTCACTTTAAATACTCAAAACAAATGTCCGAAACATCAAATATTCCATTTCTCAGATATCATAGCCATAAATTTTCTCCATGTCTTCAAACGTCATTATTAGTAGTTTCTTCGGCGATATCAACCCAGTTTCAGAAGTACATATGAATCTACTTACGAGGTCGGCTAGTTAGAAGTGAATAATCTTTTCAAATGACAAACCAAACTACGAGCCTAAGGCTCAGGTGGAAATCCTTTAACCCGGATCAAAATTCACCAACATCTTCTTTCTTGAATAATTAACTTGTCGTTAAAAACAACCAAGAGCTTAACTTCAGAGCGTCTCTTCAATTCAGTCCCAAGAATTAAAAAAAACAAAAACGCTCAGACATCATTGTCGAGCACGGTGCCTCGTCAGGTAAACTTCACGTTTCGCAGACAGATCGCAGCACACACTAGCCACCTCGTGTTTCTATAACCAAGTCCACCGCAAGATGGCTCCCCATGCGTAAATCCGAGAAGGGACCATGGTATCTCGAACTCTTAATTCGTGGACACGCACACCATAATATTAAACTATATAAATGGAATCCAATATATGTAGTTCTAAGGTAATGGAGTAATACAACTCCATTACAGCCTCCCCCTCGAAAAGATCTACAAGGGGTGGGGCATGACGAGCAGGCCCGATGAAAATTACAACTATATATAAGAAAATTTGGTTTCCTCCAACAACCAACACTGACATGTCACGAAGCGAGTAGAGGCACATGAACACACATGCCAAACCAAGTGCTACAGCTCGCCCACAGTTCGTTAAGATTCCTTTAAGTTCTTTTTTTTCACATTACAATCTTCCTTGAAATGTTCACTTAATTCCGAAGCGATTGACCTAATACGAGTAGTACATGAGTACTCAAGTTCGTTGTAACACAATTAAACCTCAGGAACACACTACGCTGAGAAGACTGGTCTTACAATAATTTTAAGAGTAGCATAAAAAATTCTCTGGAACTTGTTTTGGGGTTTTCTCTTACGTAGGAAAAAGGTAAGGTATTACCACATTAAGTAATAAGATTAAATACAAGGAGAAGAAAAGAAAAGATAAAATAAGATAACCAGGAAACACAAACATCTTCAAGACATAAGTCAGTGCACCGAATTCTACATAATCCTTAAGTGACGTTTCCACACTAATCTCCTTATCATCAGTTTCCTTTACCATAGAGGCATGAACTCCAGATCAAGGAATATTACATAAATAACTAGACAACACACAATCAATAATCATGCCAACAGCAAGAATAAGGAGGAACTAACATTACAATACAGTTAAATTTAACACACACATACATCTCCGTGAAATCAAGGGCCAGCAAACAAGTAGAATTACATAGTCCCCCACCAAAATTTCTTTTAACATCATATCTAGTTCAGAAATCAACAATTACTCAACACTTACTCAGGATCAACTTCCATACCCCAGTACACATAATCTCATTCCAAAGAGAAGCTGAATGACTAGAACAAGAATCAATAGAAGGACACGGAACAAACATGCTTAGTATAGAAAAACAAACTAGAGTAGAAGATATCAATGTTCAGAGCCATGGTAAAAGGTTAATTACAGTTGGAGACATATGCACAATTCAGATGTAGGGTACGCGTAAGGTGGGTCATCAACAACCGAACTAGCAGCGATTACCAGACAATTAACATACAATATAAACACCTACACCGGGACAGAAAATGACCAGGAGAAAGAGGGGAGACAACACTATTCTGAAATCACATACTCCTTCTACAAGCCCCCATATGCAGGTAGAGGATCGATGACTGCAGTACCGACTGCACGAACCGAATGATCCCATACTCATTCTTCTTCATGACAGAACGATAATTTACTATACCAACGACATCATTCAGATGTAACTCCCATTATAAAAGGCCTTAGATAGGCAGGTTACTTAAAATGAACGTTTAAATCCACAAGCATAAGCAAGATGACCACAGGTGAACAAGACATGGCAGAGAATATAAGAAGTTGAAACACAAGTCAGGTGACAGACCCGAAATAAACACATAGTTAAGAATTTTTCCCAAAATGAGTTGTAGATACATAAAATGAGTTTTCACCAAATCCACGCTTGACACCAAGAGAAAAATAAAAAGGCAAAGTACAACCTCCTCAAGGTGTCCATACTACAACAACCCACATAATAAGTAACTCAAATAACAACAATACATCACCACTCAAATGACCACCAGTGCCGATGTGTCAGCCACGAAGGTAAAGGACATACAAATCCTCGACAGCATCTCACAAATCACAGAGTGCCCACCCAATATCATCACAACAACCGCAATAACCATCATGACTTCAGAGGAACACAGTCACCTCTCAACGAAACCATAATGCCACCCAAATATAATTCCCAAAATCAAACCCATAATACCAAAACTCACATCCATAATAAGGATCAGAAACCGTACCCTACAGGTCAAAAGGAGGTACACTCCTTAGGTCATGAATCCTTTAACTATCTCAACATCACTTCGCTATAACGGATGGAAGAAGTAAAACTCTAAATACATTACATGAATCTACAACTCTCACCAACAATATACTGGAAAATAAGTAGTAATTTCCCTCCAGACACCTTAGAAAATGATGATAACAGCAATGAATAAACAGGGTACCAGAGCATCTTACAACGTGAAGTCCACACGAATATTCAATACTTCCACAGGATGAAATCACTTAACACAACTTTCCTTACACTTCCCCTTTTCAATAAGATTCGAACTCCACCAGATATGCAAGGCATCAAGATATAGTTACACCAATACTTAACTTTTCCAATATTGATACGGACCGGACAAGTCCTACGCTTATATCACAGTTTTAACTAAAACAATTACCTGATTAAATACCATCGACTTCCCACAAGATTTTGAACTCAACCCAAAACACACAATATATCAAGTCGCTTTCACTTGGGATAAATGAACTCTCCGAATCCTTTTCGCCACAGGATCACTGACAAGCATAGATACAGGGCTCAAAAACTGCAATATCGTACAAGGTCCCTGAAATCTAGGAGCTAATTTTGAAGTAAATTTATTTATAGCCTTGCTGACAGGATAACATTTTACGAAGACTTGGTCTCCAACACTTAGCTTGGTGGGCTTTCGGCCTTTGTCATAGTTCTTTCGTACCTTTTCATACGACACAGCCAACCTCGTTTTGGCCTCATCCCACACCTTTCGCACATCACGAGGAGTAGACACTTCAGGAAGCAGTTCCTCAATTCGAAGGAGATTTGATAGCGGAGAAAATGGAACAAAACTAAACATTAACTCCATAGGAGTTTTGCCATGAGACTCATGGGTTGCAGTATTAAACGCATACGACAACCAATGAAGACAGGTGTCCCACTTGGTATGATTCGAGTGGTGGTAAGCTATGAGAGCAGACTTCAAATTTCTATTCATCCTCTCGGAATATGAGGGATTGGGATAATATGGAGTAGTGGTCACATGGGAGATGCACAAATCAAACAAGTACTTCCTGAATAAATGGCTAGTAAACCCAGCAGCATTGTCAGATACAAGAAACTTAGGAGTTCCAAAGGAGGCAAAAATAGAATTTAAACAGGAAATAGTGGTCTGCGAATTGGTCGATCTAGTCGGGAAGATCCAGCAAAATCTGGTAAAACCATCAATGCACACCAATGCATGAGTATTTCCTCGACTGGAACGTGGAAAGGGTCCAACATGATCGATAAACAATCGCTCCATAGCTCTGGAAGCTTGAGTCGATGACAACAACCCCACACGTTTGTTTAGGTTAGGTTTACTAATGGCGCAACTTTTACAAGACTTAACCATGGATGTGATATCCTGATCCATGCTTTTCCAAATAAAAAACTCCCTTATTTTTGACCTAGTTTTGAAGTTTCCCAAATGTCCACCAACCGGACTATCATGGTAATACTGAAATATTACAGGAATTAAAATCTTGGGGACAACAATCTTTATCTTCTTATCATAACGGGATTGACAACAGAGTACCCCTTTTGCCAAGGAATAGGGTTTGATAATTTTACCAGAATTAATCTTTTCCAGAATTTCCTTTAACTGAGGATCATCGTTTTGATACAGAGCAATATCTTGATACAACATTGGAAGATTAGTCAAGATAGAATTCACATTTACCGAAACAACTTGAGATACACTCTTCGCTTCCAAGTTTTCAAAACCATCCTCCTCATCAAACATGCGACTAAGCCCATCAGCGATTACATTTTCCGTTCCACGAATGTGCCGAACATTAAATTTAAAAGCAGAAATTCTCAGCGCCCACCTAGTTAGCCTTCCAGTTCTTTTGGGTCTTTTCAGAACCCAGGAAAGAGCTTCATTATCTGTCTCTAAATCAAAATTAACGTGCTCCACATAAACACGGAATTTCTCCAACGAAAATAGTACCGCTAAACACTCTAATTCATAGACAGAATATTTCCTTTCCAGAGGGGAGAGAGCTCTAGATGCGTAAGCGATAGGACGTCTACCCATTTCCGACTCTTGCAATAAGACTCCTGCAATAGCCTTGCCTGAGGCATCAGTCTGGATGTTGAACCTTTTATTAAAATCGGGAATAGCAAGTATAGGAGCATTACTGAGAGCTCTCTTCAAGGTTTCAAAGGCTCTTTGTTGAGGGTCTTCCCACACAAATTTGACATTCTTTCTACGTAAGGAATTCAAAGGGGCAGCAATTTCAGCATAATTCGGAACGAATTTTCTAAAGAAATTAGTCATACCAATGAATCTGGCAATCCCTTTCACATCTTTAGGTGGTTTAAAATCGTGAATAGCTTGAGTACGGGCATGATCAATTGAAATTCCCTGTGACGATACTACATGTCCTAAGAAGGAGATCTGAGATTTGGCAAAATTGGTCTTCGAAAGCTTGACAGTTAAACCTGCTTTCTTCAATCTTTCAACTACCTCCTGTACATGCTTGAGATGATCTTCAAAATTTGCAGAATATACAACAAGATCATCAAGATAATGAATAACGTACTTAAATTTCACATCCCCAAACACAGAATCCAGTAATCGAGTTAACACAGCCGCTCCCGCCGATAGCCCAAAAGGTATAACCGTGTATTCATACAGATTCCAGTCAGTGGCAAAAGCAGTGAGAGGAATAGATTCCTCATCAAGAGGTATTTGGTTGTATGCCTGACTCAAATCAAAGGTCGAAAAATAATTAGCACCATGGAACCAAGAGAAGCAAGTATGCAAATCCGGTAGGGGCACAGACTGCATTACGATCTTACGGTTTAACTCTCTATAATCCGTCACTGGCCTGAAACCTCCAGATGACTTGGGCACCAGAAACATCGGAGACGAGTATGGAGAGATAGAAGGTCGAATAACACCATCCTGAAGCATCTTATCGATGATTTTCTTTAACTCAACCATCTTAGGTGGTGATAACCTATAGGGCGGAGATCTAACAGGAATCTTGTCCGTAATATCAATGTGGTATTTAAGCACATTAGTTAATCCTAATTTATCAGTGAAAACTTCAGGATACATAGCACAAAGATCACGAATTTTGCTAGCTTGGTCGGGAGGCAGATGATCAAGATCTAACTTATTACCACTGCTGTCCTCAATATCCTCATCAAGAGCACAAGCAGGATACCTTTGAAATATTATATCCTCATAAAAATTGAAAATTCTACCGGGACAAAACTTGAAACTAAAATTTCTACCTTGCCCATAAAATCAGCACCTAAAATTATTTGGTGAGATAAATCAGAGGCAACCAAACAATCAGCTTTCCAAGTGAAATCACCAATTCGGATCTTAACCGAAACCGAACCCAGAATCCTTAATCCGCCTCCATTAGCAGCCACACATTGAAGTTTAGAAGCTTTAATAGTGGGTAATTTACAACAATTCTTCATCTTCAAATACCAAGCTTCACTGATAAGTGACACCATCTACCCGAATCAATCAACCCCAATGCAGGTTCATTATTAACTTCAAGACAAATGGTAGAAGATTTCGGAACAATATCACTAGAGATACCTAAGATTTGAGGAAAGGGAATCCTATTCTTTCCATGATCTTCAACCAATAAGTTCTTATTCACTGCACTGGGTACACTAATAGGTCATTGTGAATTACCGTTCCTCATTTTAGGGCACTGTCTTTTCATATGAGACTTAGATCCGCAAACATAACAACTAGCGTTTTGATTTGAACTCACGTTACCACTTTTCCTCACTGAAGGACAATTATTTCTTAGATGATCTCTGGATCCACAAGCGTAACATTTTTTTGATGATAAGGGAGTGACATGATGGTTAGAGATATCATTAGCTCTATAAGAAACACAGGGAGGAGGATACCTAGTGTGCCGAGACTCATCTCCATGTTTTACGTCTTCAGCAAAGGTACATGCTTCCTCAAGTTCTGCAAAATTACTCGGGCACTTAGTCAAAGATAAAAAGGACCGATATTGAGGAGTAATGCCTTTGATTATACGAGCTACCATCTCTTCTTCCTGTACCATGATTTTAAAAACCTCGCAATAAAATTTCAAATCCAAGACATAGGTCAATAGATTTTCATGCAAGTACTGCGTCCTATAACAATGTTTTGGAACTAGACTTTGTAACGCAAGGGACGGAATAAACTTTGCCAAGATTAACTCGTGAAATTCATTTACACTTAAATTGCTGCTAATAGCCTTGGAAATTTCTTTTTTAAGGACACCTTGACAGTTAGGAAATAACACTCTAAAAATCCCCAGAGCATCCATGCTATACACATTAGCCGACTCAGATAATTCTACCAGAAACCGCAGAAATCTGATGGTTTCGTCAATGGAATCTACAGAAAAGACCTTTACATCCTTAAAGAGATCTTTAATAGAGTTTGGGGCCGAACATGACCTAACCAACAAATTCTCTAGCACAGGACTTAGCCCACAGCAATGAGATGAGCACGGATTAGTTACGTTTTGGGGAGAAATATTCTCATTAGCTTGACCAAAGCAATTACCTTCATTATTCTCAATTTCATCATTCAACGACAATTGACCAACCTTTTTGGTACTTATCATTAAATCAAGTTCCACAGAAATGTTGATGACAGAAGTCAACAAGGAAGTACACTGGAAAATCAACTCTCCTTCAGGCCCAAGGGAAATTAAATCCTGAACCCTGTTGATAAGGTGATTAGTTCGAGCCTTTAGCCTTCTCAACTGATAGTCAGATGGATTGCATTCTTTAAGCTGATTTAAAAAGACTAACAATTCACTAACTGAAACTGAAAGGTAATTCACTGACTCACCCACTTGGATGTTCATGTCACCTGGTTTTACAGCAGAATCCAGGGAAGCCTGAAGCAAGGCAACGTCACCCTCCATGGAACCGGTTGATACCAAGCCGCGGACTTGCAGTTCGTACTGCAGCTCCCCTTTTCGTAACATTCGCGGCAACAACACAGCACGTGCAGGCATAATGATATGAAACAGAAAACACAGAAGTTACCACCCAACGTAAGTCTGCCTTCCCTTCACAACCTTGAATTTTTGTCTCAATCTCCTTATTATTCCAGCCAATAGACCATTGTGACTTGGCTAAATTAGCCAATAATTCACAAGAAATATGAAAAGAAAAGGTGATACACCAGGTATCAATTAGTAGTTCAATAAATTACACGTGCTCAGATACTAAGCACAAATAACGTGAATAACAGAACGTAGTTGCTATGGCAACCACGCAATCTGCTACCAAATACACTCTCACGACATAAAAAACTAAGGTAGAGCGTATAGCACGACCAGGGATTGTACCAAGAAAACAAGAATAATAGGTACCACATCACTTACCGTGCAATCCCAATAGAAAGGTCGTCGCAATGTGTAGAAGCAACAGGGCCAAGAGGCCAGGCGAATCAATTAAACAAATAAAATTAGCTAAAGGCTGGAATAATAACTACTGAATAAATTTGAAGAAAAGAAAACTTTAATTAACAAAATCTTCTAAAGAAAAATAACCGACCTCTCAAACTACAATTGATTTAAAATTTAAAAGTTGCAACTGGATCAATTAAAAGGGAAAATTAACTGAAAATTAAACCATCAAGGTCGATGCATTAATTAAAGAGAATCAAATGACAATTAAAATCTATAAATTCTCAGTTACAGTCTTGAAGATGAAAACTTCTCCAATGACAATCTCGGTCATACCCTACCAACCCATGTTACTTCAGTAATCTTCAAGAAATAACCCAAAAAGGTACATGATCCACAAGAAGGATAACTAAGAGAACATTACATCAGAGACCGAAACTTAAATCACTTGAATATCACCAAACAGCAACCGGTCCACCACAAGGCGACCAAATCAAGACCATTACATCACACGTTTCTAGCCGTCAATAATCAACTCAGATCCTCGCCTGTCACAGGCAACAGGACAACGCCCACCCACGTGTGCATTCTATTACATCGTACAGAAACAAAACAGAGTCACCGTAATTCAAAATGGCTACGCCAGTACCGAGTAGCCCAAAAGAAAAGTTTTCATCTTAACAATATTCCAATATTACCTAACACCCTCGAATAGGTTTGAAAAATTTAGTAATCAAATAATTATTATTATTATTAAAAGGGAAATAAGAAAAATGAATTAGGTTACACCGATACTACATACATATTTACCAGTGAGGAGCTCCCCCAAATATAAAATCTTGTTTCATGCGCATGAAACCTTAAGTGACAGAACCAAAAGTTAAAATTAATATCATAGTTACCATTGAACCTTGAAACCCCAAACCTAGATTGAATTTTACAAGCTCATAACAAGACCTGTAGGAAAAGTCCTTCACTTTAAATACTCAAAACAAATGTCCGAAACATCAAATATTCCATTTCTCAGATATCATAGCCATAAATTTTCTCCATGTCTTCAAACGTCATTATTAGTAGTTTCTTCGGCGATATCAACCCAGTTTCAGAAGTACATATGAATCTACTTACGAGGTCGGCTAGTTAGAAGTGAATAATCTTTTCAAATGACAAACCAAACTACGAGCCTAAGGCTCAGGTGGAAATCCTTTAACCCGGATCAAAATTCACCAACATCTTCTTTCTTGAATAATTAACTTGTCGTTAAAAACAACCAAGAGCTTAACTTCAGAGCGTCTCTTCAATTCAGTCCCAAGAATTAAAAAAAAACAAAAACGCTCAGACATCATTGTCGAGCACGGTGCCTCGCCAGGTAAACTTCACGTTTCGCAGACAGATCGCAGCACACACTAGCCACCTCGTGTTTCTATAACCAAGTCCAACGCAAGATGGCTCCCCATGCGTAAATCCGAGAAGGGACCATGATATCTCGAACTCTTAATTCGTGGACACGCACACCATAATATTAAACTATATAAATGGAATCCAATATATGTAGTTCTAAGGTAATGGAGTAATACAACTCCATTACAATATGAATATAAAATAAAATATGGTACATGATGAAGTTATCGCTTTCATAACATTCTGGAACGTTGATTGCCCATTTTCACTTCTTTTACGAATTTACCGTACAAGATGTGAACATTATATCTATAGTTGGTGTAGTTTAGATTGTAAATGGCTTGACCAATGAAGACGTGTGCAGTGCCTGTTCTTGCGTAATGTATTCTTAAGAAGCAGCGATTTAAATGAACTGTGTAGAGAAGAAAGGAAGTTTCCTGCGAATTTTCCTGAAGTCTACAAAACAATGAAATCATGCGTATGAGCAGAGTAAAAGAAGATGGAAGAGAAATCTGTGCTCCAAAGTAGCGTTGGGCAAGTTAAAAGCGAGAATGGAGGTCATAACGTGGACAAGGGTTGTAACTAGATGGTCTGAAGTCCGGAACTATCTGGATCAGAACTGGACGTGATCGTGGAATTTGGAACAATCTGTGGTAGCCCTCTTCTCCACTAGCAATTTGGCCGTGCAGTTGGTGCCGCGCAGCTGTGAGTTTCCATTGGGGGGATAGTGGGATCCAACCGCAGTATTGGAAGGCCTGAAGATGGTTTTCTGTAGTTTCACATGTTCACACCCGTCAAATGCTGGGGCTATACAACAATTAAAGCCACAGTTGCTTCCTTCCCACTCCTATTCCTTTCCTTTCCCATCGTTGCTATAAGAACTATGTCTGTCGATGCCACGTAAAGAAACTTGCAAAAAAAAAGAGAGAAAACAAGAAAGATACTCTTCTCCAGTAAGGGGGTTGAATGGGGTGCAACAGAACAAAACGTACTATTTAATCTATATAGTATTTAGTGTAATGTTTTATTTCTGTGAGCCGATTAATTTTCCTGTCTTTCAGAAACAATTTCCGTAAATTTGATTGTAATTTTCTTTCAAGATTACATTATCTCCTCGTTGGGCCACGAGGTCGGTGACTATCCTGCCTATTTGAACTGGAATATTGACAAAAAAACACGTGTCGTGGAAACTGAACTCTTCACGACCTACAAAAAATATCTCAGGTCCTAGATTGGACGTCAAATTAATATTTTGGTGATACTTTTAGCTACAATGACGGAAGAGATGCTCATGTAGTGTGGTTGATTTAATTTATTATATTTGGATTTAAATTCTGTATATTTACTGGGCATGTAATATTTCTTAATATTCTGATGAATAAGCAGGACTGATTACTTTATTCATACTTTTATTGCTGTGAAAATAAAACTGAGACAAAATTCAATCAAATCTCACATACATGTCATTTTGTCTGCTTGTCAACTCTACAGGGATTCAACACTACTTATGCCACCACTCTCCGTCGCTTTGCCGCTAATAAGAGAAGAATTCGATTCAAACAGAGAAAAAAAGACGATTATTCTTCACGTTATATGGTAGGCTGGACAAATGTATTGCAGATAATCAGTATAGATTCAGAAGAGGGAAAGGAACAAAAGATGCAATTGAACTTTTAAGAAGTATAGGTGACAGATTGATTGAATGAGGTAGAGAAATTTATACTGTTTTCATTGAATTGGAGAAAGGCTTTGACAGAGTACAGTGGAATAAATTAACGCACATTATAAGGAAGAATGGTGTTTACTGGAGGGAAAGTAGGCGCGGGACGATAGAACATTCTTTATCTGAAGGTGCAAGAATTCCAAATGTTAAGCAATACGAAGTTGTGAAACAAAATTCGGCTTGTTGGTGAGAGACTTGTAGACATTGTGTGTTTCCTTGGGAATGAGGAGCTTGGATTTCGAAGTCATTTTGAAGAGGAAGACTGGATTAACAGGGGCAGTTGTTAGATTGTTGTTAGATCTTCTTTCAAAACAGGGATAGTACATTCGAGATCATCTCCAGTCCACATCGGGCTTTAAAGGTACATCATGCGAAGTACAAAATGGATTAAATCTGTAACTGCCATCATTCAGGTGACAATCAAAGCAGAGTTAGATTATTGTGATTTCATAGGTATTCAGGCAGATGAGACCTTAGGTGTATCAAATGGTTATCAAGTTAGTGTAACATACCGGTTCTGCTCAAAACAGGGTCCCACAGAAAGATGTTATGATGTTTCGATTGATAAGACTCTATCAGGCATATCAGAATTAATCGTCGACATTCTGCGAAAGTGGGCAGTGATTAATAAAGTCGTATGTCAAACATACAATGGAAGGAAAGTATAGGTGTGTACAGCATTACGTTAAACATGTTTGCCCAAGGGCAATATTTCTACACTGTTATGTCCACAAGTTAAACCTCGTTCTTCTCCATGGCTACAAAACAATAAAATCAGTCAGGCTCTTCATTCATAATCTGACCGAGTTTCATTCAGTTTTTAGTAGATACTCAAAAAGAGCTCGTCTTCTAGAATGCAAAGGATTCAGGCTCCCATAATCATGCAGTACCCATTGAAGCTTTCATTCCAGAGCAGTCCACACAATATGTTCACACTACGATGGTCTAAGACAAGTTTTTGAAGACATTGCAGAGGATGATGAGGATTGGGACAGTGAATCGTACAGTTCAGCTGTTGGGTAGCTTACCATACTCAAGAAGGTCCAATTCATTTATTTTCTCTGTCTCTGTAGAGAAATGTTTATTTATACAGACCATTTCCTTGCTCTACTGCAACACAAAAGCACATCTGAGAGTAATTCTGTGCAATGATGAAAATAGAAAAAAACGCTGGTATCATAAAGGACATGAGATCAGAAAACACAGTATCCTCTTGCGTTGAAAAATGTCGCAAAATAAATAGTGAGATAAATGTAGTTAACAGGACACAGCAAACGCTCAAAATGTTAACATATGAAGTTCTAGACATCTTAATTATGGAAATGGAAATATGGTTTGACGATTTTGAAAGCATCCAGTGTGAGGCATTGGATCCAACTCATTTCATAGTTTACAAAACTGAACAGTTATCAACATTTACCCATGTTTTATTAGATAAAGTTTGGAAAATGAATTGATTAACATTTCTTCCGATATAGGAAAACATTTGTCCCCTCAAAAGCTTTTAAATTATACTTTCCTCAATGACCTCGAACTAGTGTATGTTGAAGTGTCAAAATTGATTCGTTTACTGTAATATTATTATTTCCTGCAACCGCGGCTTCCTCTGAAAGTAGTATGATTACTCCGAAGAGAATAAAAACATACTTGCGTAATAAATTATGAATGAAAGACTCAGAAGTCTTAGTACCATTTCTATCGAGGAAATTCTTATGAGGGAATTGAACAGTGATACGGTATTGAAGGACGGTGTGATTAACCGTTTTCCAACCAAGAAAACTCGACGTTAGGAGTTACTTTAAGGTAAGATTTCATGCCTACACATTCATTAAATAATAGCTTCACCACTGCTGGGAAGCATAATAATTGAAGACATGAGATACAAACAGGATTGCAAGCAATCAACTTCATGATCCGAATATATGTATAAAGTACCGATATTTGATAAGTAAAAATGAAATATTTATCCAGCCATGTAGATACTATATATTTATTGCTTTTGGATCTAAGCAATTTCTTCAGCTAGTAGTACACGTTTCGTTCCTGTGCACATAGTTCAAGTTTCATTACGATACAAGTTCTGCACCAGTCAGAGTTCAGATTTTCATTATGATACAACTGTTTGACCAAATAGGTAAGGATAGCATCGCACCTGCGCTCAACGCACTAGCTTCACACTTGTTTCCAAAATCAAACATGTCGGACACACATATTAACATCAGTGCACCTTCTACTTCCAATATTCCAGAGCCACACGGCACATTCCCGCAAATTCACTTCACCAACTGTACATTAAACAGTTTGTACTTGAAATAAAGCTAGGTTATGATAACCTTCTATCAAAGCTTTGAAAACATATGACATTGTCAAGGTCTCTGATCCACTCACGGAAAATCAATAACCCAGCGCATGCGCTCTGCGCTTTGTTCAGTAAACTCAACTGTCAAGCGACATCTCGACAGAAATTTATGAATATTTAAAAAATAGAGATATAATTATCGTCGATTGTAAACAGTCGTATGCAACTCGCCTATAATGGTAATTAAGACACTCGTATTGAAATTATAAAACTCGCTTCGCTCGTTATTATTATGTCATTTGTGTATGTTCATACATCTGTTTTAGTCATTATATGTGTTTGTAAAGTTTTGTGTTATGACTGATGATGGCCAGCCAAGGCCGAAACTAGTTCCTAGATTAGAAATGTAATGAAAATATTACATGATATAGTATTGAAAAGTTGGACCATTACGACATATGTTAGTTATTATTACATTTACAACATGTCATAAAATAAAATGGACATGGGAGTTTCTCAATATTCTAAATAATTTGGTAATAAGGTAAAGGGCATGACCGTTCTGTACGCTCAAATGGCACTCTGGGACGCTTGCATTTGATGTGAACACGTAAGACCATTATGACTGACAATTATGATGTTGTTTTAGTAGCCGAGAGTACGTCTTCAAGTGGAGCTTAATATTAGAGTGGGGAGTGAGTTTACTGACCATCTTTATATGCAGGGCGCTGCTCTCTACACGTGCTGCCGGGAATTAAAATGTTCCTCGTCTTCCATTAGCCCAAGTAGCACATCATGAGCTAATGTGCGGCCCTCTTTAAGACACGTCCCACCAAAGTTATGTCTAACAGATATTACAGCCGAACGTTTATCACCCATTGATCAAAGTGGCTCAGTACTTGTGAGGTCAGTTATTGGTCGGTGATCATGGAAATGAATCTGCGTGCCCCTCTGAATCCTGCTCCTGACAAATGACGAATGTAACTTAAGTGAGGCAAAACACTCGGTTGTAATGTACAAAGTAGATCACGTACCTGTTTGTACATGACACATTGTGTAAGGGTGGTGGTATTCCCAGCTTGTCACAAGAGGCAGCAGCTAGAGGCTATAATCCTGAAATAGTGTGTTGGCGAGCACGGGGTCCTTATCTGAGTCTTCTCATTCCTTCCACTTAATTGTATCAGGCTCCTCCCTTTCATCTATCCTATCCGACCTTGCTTGGTCAACTCTTGTTCTTCTCCGACTCCAACGATATTAGAGTACTCGAGCCCTAGGGAGCCTTTCATTTTCACACCCTTCGCGGCTCTTGTCTTTCTTTGGATGATACTTTCATTTTTCGAATTGTCGGAACCCTTCTATATTTTATCTCTGACTAGTGTTGCGTAGGGTATGGTTGCCTAGTTGTACTTCCTCTTAAAACAATAATCACCAGCACTACCACAACCACCTCAACAATAGAGGGAGAAAAGAGATGGACAATGGAAACTGGAGATGGAATCAATGTTACAGAATTACTGCGGAGGGTGTATTACAGTGCAATGACTTATGGATCTGTGACGTAGCCAGTGAGGGGAATGAGTGAATATTGGGTACAAGTCTTACTAGTGAAATTTCTGAAACCGGGCGAGTTGGCAGTGCGCGTAGAGGCGCGCGGCTGTGAGCTTGCATTCGGGAGATAGTAGGTTCGAATCCCACTATCGGCAGCCCTGAAAATGGTTTTCCGTGGTTTCCCATTTTCACATCAGGCAGATGCTGGGGCTGTACCTTAATTAAGGCCACGGCCGCTTCCTTCCAACTCCTAGGCCTTTCCTATCCCATCGTCGCCATAAGACCTATCTGTGTCGGCGCGACGTACAACCCCTAGCAAAAAAAAAAAAAAAAAAAAATTCTGAGAACTATGTCTCAGAAGAAATGGGCAAAAGATGTAGAGTCTGATAAAGCAAAAAGGGATGACCACGGATCATTTGAACACGTTAAAAGTATGAAGCAGGTGAAAATAAAATAAATAGACCTAAAACAAAGATTGAAGAATCTCTCCTTCACAAAGAATAGATGAATGATTTTGAAGAATGGCTAGATTTAGTACTTCAGATTTCATTATTAAATGTCATTTCTATATTTGAACTGTACTCTTTTACGAATGTTCTCGCAATAATGCATTTGTAGAAATATTAACAAGAATTCGGTGCCTCTCCCATTGAGAATGTAATGAAATAAAACTTATAATTTGATATACGGTTGAAAATGTGTTTTATTTACATCAGATGAGGACATGCAATATCACTCTACAATATCATTTCACTTCATCTGTCATTCATTAATCATTGCTCCAGCGAAGTGCGACAGGCTTCGGCAGCCGGCATAATTCCCATTCTAACCGCTAGACTGGAGCTTCATTCATTCCATTCCTGATCTGGTCGTATGACTGGAAACAAGCTGTGGATTTTCATTTCATTTCATATGCAATATTCCACAGATTACCTTAACGTCACATACACAGTACTTCAGATACTGGCCCTGTAATCTGGTCCAAGCAGTTAATGCGTTTTCAGAGCTGATTCATCAGTAAGCCAATACTCATAAATTATATGCTTATGTGCCTGGTTGAATATCTCAGGCAGGAGAGCTCTGCTGGCACAGACTGGTACTATTTCAGGCTGCTCACTCTCGTGCTGGTACATTTATCGATACATAAATGATCTCCTGTGGGAGAAAATTCCAGCAGGTAGGTGTCTTCGAAGACTATACATGTCGAATTTTAGCGCACCTGCGTCTTACACGGATGCCTCGGCTTCGATACCAGGCCGCATCAGAGAATTTTACCTGCAGCTCAGGACTGACTCCGAGCCAATCTGCCTACGTTATTATAAATGAGGAGCCACCTGACGCTAGACGACCAAGAATGACGGCCGAGAGGATTCGTTGTGTTGACCACACGACACCTCGTGATATGCAGGCCTTCGGGAAGAGGACGGCTGGTTGGTAGGGCAAGCATCATCAGCGCTGTACCACAGTGGGTTGAGTAATTTATTTACTTATATCTTCTTCTTCTTCTTTCTTCGTTATGCCCGTTTACAGGGCGCGTAGGAACTAGTTAGCTTGATGATGGTTTTCCTTTCTTCTTCTCCTCCCAAAGTCTCTTCATGAACTCGCTATGCTGTTTCTTGTGTTCTTCCGTTCATTGTTTCCCTATGGTTCTTTTAGCCTTTTCTGTGAACGTGTGCTTTGCAATCAGAGTTCCAAAAGCCTTGCGATCCCTGATGGTATCTTCTCTGATGTTCATTTCTTTTAGTCTTGCTTTATTTCCTCTAACCAGTTGATTTTACCTCCTTTGAATTAATTATACAGCCAACGGCCGTAGCCGTGTTGAAACACCGGATCCCGTGAGATCTCCGAAGTTCAGCAACATTGGGCGTGGTGAGGAGTTGGATGGGTTGCCATGCGCTGTTGTTTGGGGGGTAAGGGAATGGAGGAGCGGAAAGGAACTGGCCACCCTATCGCACGTAAACTCCGGCTCAGGAACACCTCTGCGGAGGTGCGGACCTGCCTTCGGGCAGAATAACCCTTACCTTACCTAAATTAATTATACCAAGAAGATTTTATGCATATCTAGTGTCGTCCATTCTAGAGATGTGGCCATAGAATTTCAATCGTCTCCTGCGTACGGTATTGGTGAACTTGTCGATTGCTTTGTACAAATCTACGGTTTTTCTTTTGATCCACATACCATTTCCATGAACGGGGCCATATATCTTCCTAAATTTATTTATTTAATTATTTTTAAAGCATTGTTCTGAACATTACAGTTTCCCCGATTACACTGTTCACTACTTTTTAAATATAATCAGCAATCATTACAGTACAACAGTGCTTTGAACTAATAATATAACATAATTACAGAAGAAACGGATAGAGGAAGAGGAAATAAAATTAATATTGGATTCAGTTATATCAAGCCGCCACTTATTTTACAAAGACTGTAGCATTCCATTGCAGGATTTAGCAAACTTCTTTTCCGACATGCTAATGATGTCTATATGAGATGATTTACTAGATTATATTCAGTCATAATTATGTATAATGGGGAGTTCTTATGTGAGTCTGTTAGTTTTCAATATGAAGAATATATTTACTGGGAGTTATATTAGGAACAATTATGCAATTCTCTCTCTGGTGTTACTATCGTCAATTTTGTTATTTATTACTTTATGAAACAAATACATACCCTGAAAATTTCTTCTGTGAGGTAGTTCCCTAGCATTAACAGCTTTGAGAATTAGGGCGTACGATTCGTAGTAGGGATAATAGCCAAACATCTTGTAATAAAGGTCCCAGGGGCTTTCAACTTGGGAGCGTGTGTTGGCGACCACGGGGCACTTAGCCGAATCCCGGTATTGCTTCCAACTACTTGTGCCAGGCTCCTCACTTTCATCTATTCTATCCGACCTTGCTTAGTCAACTCCTGTTCCTTTACGTCCCCGACAGTATTAGGTTTGCGAATCCTAGGGAGTCTTTCATTTTCACGCCCATCGTGGCCCTTGTCTTTCTTTAGCCGATACCTTCATTTTTAGAAATGTCGGATCCCTTCCATTTTCTCCCTATGATTAGTGTTATATAGAGGATGGTGTCCTAGTTGTACTTCCTCTTAAAACAATAATCACCACCACCACCACTACCACCATCACAACTCTTGTAATAAACATAATGAACATATCTGAGGAACTTTCTTTGGACTTTCTCGACATATTTCACTGGGTAGGGATTTCAAATAATCGATCCATCGTACGAGAGCAATATTCAATATTATCAAGGTCCTACAAGAAAAACTTAAGGAATTCCTGACAACAAATCCCATACATGTGTGAGCTTTGCTAACAATATTTTCTGTATGAGTTTTGAAATTTAGGTCGCAGGAAATGTAGCACCTAGATCTCGTACATCACTAACTACGCGAAGTGGTTTATCTTCGATTTCGTATTGATATTTGATGCTAGATTTTAGTCGAGTGAAACTCATTGTTTTAAATTTATTAATACTGGAAAGTAGGTTATTAGGGTATTATTATTATTATTAATATTATTATTATTATTATTATTATTATTATTATTATTATTATTATTATTATTATTATTATTATTATTATTATTATTATTATTATTATTATTATTATTATTTCATAAACGTAGACTACAACAAAGTATAGTATATTAGACAAGAAGCAGTGTTGTAACCTGTGGAAGGCCCTAGAGTTCCAGCAACACGTCAAGCAGCTATGTTTGGCGGTGCCTTGCACGCCCTGCGCCTTGTCTGCCACCCTCGTCTACTCTCGGAGTTCTTCGGATTTATTCGCGTCGCGCAGGCAAAGCTCTCTTCTCCTCTTCGCTTTAATGACTCCAATTTGCAAGACCAACTTTTATTAGTCTATTAACCGCCAAGTTTATATTACGGCTGTGCATTGCCGTGACTAGCAAGCAAACTGCAGCGACTGATGTAAACCACAGCAAGGTCCGTGTCACCCAATGCACCTCATTTAATTGTTCTCTCACTAGCCTAAATAACTCACGGATAAATTTACGAGTTAATTTTTTTTCAAGGGATAAAATAATTTAGTGCTTAGCGCGGCTAAAATAGACGATGGATTTAAGTAGTCGGCAGTGTTGAAGGTAATTCAATTCAGTTAATTACAGAGAAACGAGTTCATTATAACACGAACGAGGAACTTTAATTCCTCATAACAGGATATTAAAGAGGCTAACATGTGAGGTACTTCTATCACTAACAGAATCTGCGCATAAGTTAGAAATATTTCTAATTTACTTCATACAGATCTACCCTATATACTGGGTGGATCATAAGCCACTTACCACACGGCAGTTGCTGTTACAGAAAAACCTCATATCTCAAAATGCTCTTCCTATCCATTATGTTTTTCAATACTGGTCACGTCTCCCAGCCCCGTATGGATACGCAGTCCATCAGAACAATTTCCGGTGTGTTCATTTTGGTATAGGCCTACGTTTGAATAAAGGAAAGTTCATCTCAAGCGCGTAGCTAGGGAGGATACTGGGGTTTCGAATCCACCCCCCCTACCGCACACGGAAATTTTATACGAGGAAAATAAGTAGAAACTGCCAATAAACAATAAACTAAATAGACATTCAAATACATAATTTTAGAACCAACAGATCTGTTCAATTTTTTTCGAAGAAGCTTCGAAATTAGTATTTTAGATTGTAAACTGAACATACTATTCGCTGTAAAACTGTTGACTTTGATCGCTTTGTTCTTGTTCTGTATTTTACTCTAAGATTTTTTACTGTATTGCAATCAGAATATCAACAAAATTACTCAAACTCAATCACTACTGATCTGCATTTAGGGCAGTCGCCCAGGTGGCAGATTCCCTGTCTGTTGTTTTCCTATTTTCCTAGCCTTTTCTTAAATGATTGCAAAGATTTTGGAAATGTATTGAACATCTCCCTTGGTAAGTTATTCCAATCTCTAACTCCCCTTCCTAAAAGGGAATATTTGCCCCAATCTGTCCTCTTAAATTCCAGCTTTATCTTCACATTGTAATTTTTCCCACTTTTAAAGACACCACTCAAACGTATTCGCCTACTGTGTCATTCCACGCCCTCTCTCCACTGACAGCACGGAACATATCACTTAGTCGAGCAGCTCGTCTCCTTTCTCTCAAGTCTTCCCAGCTCAAACTTTGAAACATTTTTGTAACGCTACTATTTTGTCGGAAATCATCCATTCACTTGTATCAGTGTCCTTATAATAACAAGACCTGCATGCGCGCACCACGCACACAGAAGCTCATTTATGGTTTGGTGTTCATCATATTGTAGTCCGGCTCCATGGCTAAATGGTTAGCGTGCTGTCCTTTGGTCACAGGGGTCCCGTGTTCGATTCCCGGCAGAGTTTTAATCTTCATTGGTTAATTTTGCTGGCACGGGGACTGGGTGTACGTGTCGTCTACATGATCATTTCATTCTCATCACGACGCACAGGTTGCCTACGGGCATCTAATTAAAAAAAAGAACTGCACCTGGCGAACTGAACATGTCCTCGAACACTCCCAGCACTAAAAGCCATACGCCATTTCATCATATTATAAGTAACCATCACTCCTCCCCTCCATTGGCCGATCCTATCTACGCTACTGATCAATCTTAAATACATTATACTGTATGAGTGCGTAAATACGTCGTGCAAACATACATCTCTAAGGTTCTGTACGGCATTTTACTGTACACGTAACCATAGGAAAACGAGCACAATAAAAATCGCTCTGATGGACTGTATATCCATATTTGGCTAGGAGGCATAAACAGTCATAAGGAGACACTCTAATGAAATTTCTAACTTGAATATTTTTCAACCCACTATCGGCAGCCCTGAAGATGGTTTTCCGTGGTTTCCCATTTTCACACCAGGCAAATGCTGGGGCTGTACCTTAATTAAGGCCACGGCCGCTCCTTCCAATTCCTAGACCTTTCCTATCCCATCGTCGCCATAAGACCTATCTGTGTCGGTGCGACGTAAAGCCCCTAGAAAAAAAAAAAATATTTTTCAATGATTCTTTTGCCATTCTTTCCTGAGATATATCTCTTCTGAAAGAGTAATGTTGGCAAACTTCAATATTTTATCTATAAAACGTTTTGAATAGGAATTGTTTTATCAGCATCGTAAACAAACAAAAGTCCCTGGAATCAAAATGTTTTTCCATTTGGCACCAAATGTTTCATTAATCTGCAGGATAACGCTAACAAATATCGGTGGCAGAGTTTTTTGTTTTACAAATATATTAGCATGTTGAAGTTTTAAAAATTAATGTTTCATTTTTTTAAAATATGTACACACACAACATTTCGAAGATAAAAATAATTTTCAATCACCTTCCACCGTAAGATGGCCATTATCATCTATGCAACATCTATCTAACTACAACTACAACTGTGTAAAACTATATCAGACACAAATTGCATTATAAAGGTATCATTTTATGAAAGAAGACATGAAAATTTTGCTAAGCCATAAAACGCGAAATAAAGCCTACGCAACTTCACTCAGTTTAAAATTGTGCGCCATTCGGACTTCTTCCTTCTCTCCTCTAGTGTTGTTTTCATCACCTTCTTCTTCCTTAGCGCTTTGCTTACACCTCATATCTTTTTCGTGGACTTTAAAAATGCTGGCATTTAAAACATAAAAGCATTTTTAATAGAGCACACATCAGGGTATTTTTTACTGTTCTAAACCCAGTTCGATAATTTTTTTGAAATTAATGAAACTTCACTTCAGTCTCCCCTTAAGGATAATAATGAATAGGAAGAGCATTTGCTGTAACAGTGACGGTATGTTATATGGACACTTGTTCGGAAACGTATTATTTACATGTTGAACTTACTTTCTACAACTCCACTCAGTGAATTAATCACGGGAAACACACAGGTACAGAACGTACCCGGATACCACTTAAAACTCTTCATTATATTAAATGTTCAAAACGCATTAACTCTCCCTTAGCTCAGTTACTCAATGAATAATAAAAATAAATACAACACGACGAATTAAAATAAAGATATAACGGCACAAGTAAATTTAAATTTAATTTCTATAAGAACAAACACCATCATTATGTGAGCATATCAGTCTGAAGAAATAAGAATAGAGGGGTATGAAAAAGAAGCAGCATTCCAGAAAGGAAAGACGCAAGGTAGCAGTTTACCCCCCCTACTTTTCAATGTTTATGTAGAACATGCAGTAAAGGAAATCAAAGAGGAATTTGGGAAGGGAATCACAATCGAAGGCGAGGAAATAGAAACCAAGAGATTTTCCGATGATATTATTCTATCTGAGACTGCAGAAGATCTGGAGAAATTGCTGAATAATATGGACAGAGCCTTGTGTAAGGAGTACAAGATGAAAATAAATAAGTCCAAAGAAACGTAATAGTGTGCAGTCGAAAGAAGTTAGGCGATGCAGGAAATATTAAATTAGAAAATGAAGTCTTAAAGGAAATAGATGAACACTGAGACTGGTGTAGTAAAATAACTAATGATGGCAGAAGTAAGGAGGACATAAAATGCAGACTAGCACAAGCAAAGAATGACTTTCTTAGGAAAATAAACTTGCTCACTTCGAACATTGAAATAGGAATTAGAAAGACGTTTTCGAAAAGTTTCGTCTAGAGCGTGACATTGTATGGAAGTGAAACATGGACTATAACTAGCTCAGAAAGGAAGAGAATAAAAGATTTCAAAATGTGGTATTGCAGAAAAATGTTGAAGGTGAGGTGCATAGATCGAGTCACGAATGAAGTGATACTGAATCGAATTGGTGAGAGGAGATCGATTTGGCTAAGTTTGACTAGAAGAAGAGATAGAATGATAGGACACATCTTAAGACACCAAGGACTTGCGCAATTGATTTTTGAAAGAAGTGTAGGCAGTAAGAAAGGTACGGGTAGACCAAGGTATGAATATGACAAGCAGATTAGAGCAGATGTAGTATGCAGCAGTTACGTAGAAATGAAAAAATTAGCACAGGATAGGTTGGTATAGAGAGCTGGATCAAACCATTCTGTGGACTGATGACTCAATCAACAACAGCAATGAGGTAAGTTTATTGACATGAAGTCGTTAACAGACATGTTGACAGTCCATGCTTTGGCGTGCGTGGTGGAAGTACGTTGGAAGTATAGACCTAGAAGTTTTCTGCACGGAAGTATTTCGTCGCTGTTGCAGCAAAACCTCTTAACTCCCAATGCTCTTCCTATCCGTTCATTTCCTTAACACTAGTCACACCTCCCATTCACTTACGGATATGCAATCCATCAGTACAGTTGCGTTCGATGCCAATGTGTAAAGGAAAAGGAGACGTGGCCAGTCTTTGGTAAAATATTGGATAGGAAGAGCATTGGGAGATACTATATTTTGCTGTAACAGCGACGATTCGTGGATACTGACTGGCCTCAAATTTCCGAGAGTACAATTCCAAATTACACGCCCAGAAATACAGGTGATAGTCTGTAACGATTATTGTAAAACTGATATGTGTTTGGTATCATTATCTACCATATCTACCAAAGTTTAATAATACTGTTCGAATTTAAGCAATCTCATTGCCTTTTAAAGCGGTAAATTAAAAATATGATGGAATTCGTACATTTTCATATACCCGCTCCCCGCAACTTTTGAGTAGCTTCAGAGCATTAGTCGCTCTTTAAATTACCGTATTAGGAATCGGAGGTAATTAGGACAGACTACCGGGCGGATTCGCCGTGTGGTTATGGGCGCACAGCTGTGAGCTTGCATCTGGCAGATAGTGGGTTAGATCCCCACTCTCGGCAGCACTTAAGATGGTTTTCTGTGGTTTCCCATTTTCACACCAGGAAAATTTTGGTGATGTACCTTCATTAAAGCCACGGACGATTCCTTCCCACTCCTACAGTAGATCTTTCGTATCGCATCGTCGCAATAAAACCTATCTGTGTCAGTGAGACGTAGAGCAAATTAAAAAAAAAGAGTATACTTTCTCCACCACACATTGAATATTTTGAATATTGTCCAATCCAATTTAAATTCTGTGGAGATTCAATCAATCACGTCGACGGTTACTGAAATACGAGTATTATAGAAATGAGATAACAAATAAATTCGTGTCCTCATCCCGAGGTGGTGCAGCTCTTTTCAGGCACAACCCCAATGAAGGTGAGCTGCGTGCACCATTTGACCCACATACCAGCCCTCCCGCAATTCTTAAACTTCTGGCAGTGCCAGGATTCGAACGCGGGCCCCCAAGGACAACGGCTAATAACACTAACCGTTACGCTACGTAGGCGGACATAGAAATAAGATGATCGCACGTGATAGGCAACAGTTTGGTTATTATAAAACGGGATGAGTGGTTAGAAATTCTTTCAGGTTTGAAACCCAACACGTAGTATTTACAAGGTAGCGAATAAATCAAATACGGCTGCAATTACAAAGACACGCAACGTTATCACTGAGGTATGCAATAAATTCAAATGAATTATTATGTTAGTTATGTTATTTCCATTGACAGCATACTACTACTAACTGTTTTCATTTCTTCCCTGAAGGAGGAGGCGGGCCTCCTAGATGGTGCCGCCATATCTCAGGCCAGGAGATTTGTATCGGGGAAGGTGAGACGGTTGCCAGCCATAGTCCATACTACAAACTCTCCCGGCATTGGCCTTAGTATAGGAGAATTGATAACCACGGAAAACCATTCTCAGGACAGCCGACAGAGTAGACTTGCCCCTCACCGTCTCCCGAATACAGAGAGAGCCACGGTAGAGTGGAGGCCACCCATCCTCCGCTCGGTTGGCCGGTCGGAGTGCAGAGCTGTCGAAAACGGACCAGCCGTGTGCACCCCTCCTCTGGTCGGATGGCCGGTCAGAGTGCAGAGCTGCTGGACCACGGACCAGCCGTGGCCACTTCTCCTCTGCTCGGTTGGCCTGTCTGGGTGCGCAGAGCTGTTGGAACACGGACCAAGCGTGGCTACCCCTCCTCTGCCCGGTTGGTCGGAGTACAGAGCTGTTGGACCACGGACCAGCGGTGGCCACCCCTCCCATGCTCGGTTGGTCGAAGTACAGAGCTGTTGGACCACGGACCAAGCGTGGCCGGCCCTCGTCTGCTCGGTTGGTCGGAGTACAGAGCTGTTGGACCACGGACCGGCGGTGGCCACCCCTTCTCTGCTCGTTTGGCTGATCGGAGTGCAGAGCTGTTGGACCACGGACCGGCGTCCACCCCTCCTCTGCTTGTTTAGTCGGTCGAAGTGCAGAGCTGTTGGACCACGAACCAGCCGTTGCCACCCCTCCTCTGTTCGTTTGGTCGGTCGGAGTGCAGAGCTGTTGGACCACGGAGCAGCCGTGGCCACTTGTAGGCCCAGACCCACTCGGCATCCGCCGACTCTTGTCAACATCCCTTTTTCTCAGCTAATACTAAGAGTTCAGCGGTAAATAAGTTTATAGTGAAGAGCATCCTTTTTACCGTCTTCTGACATAGCAGGCTCACTTTACATTTTTTGTTTAAAATTTAAGTTAAACATTGAAAAATATCGATGCACCATTCAGCACTGCCATAAGGGTGAATACACCTTACAATAGACCACTGTGCTTTGTCTTTCTCAAGTAGTGTAAGCGACATCTACCAACGTTATTACACAAGGCCGGAATATTGCGCTCAGCGACTGTGTAACACTGGAGTTCAGCGCTTCGCCACTAGAATCCCTGTATAACACCAAATACGGTAGATATAATACGCGACACTGAGCGAGATATCGAGGGACAGCTACTGGAGCACACTCTAGCGGATAGACCTGAACAGTACTGATTCTCTCATAAGAGCACGTGTATTTTTGTGTGAAGTTTTTGGTGTTATTTATGCGTTTTCAGTGAGTTGACATAAATAAATAGTAGTGTGTGTCATTCCTTGATATCTCCTCTCAACATGAGGGGAAAGGTATATGCTGTATTTGGCTGCAGTAATTACGAAGTAGAGAAAAATGTGCGGTCGTTCTTCGGGTTCCCTCGCGACAAGAAAATGTAAGTAATATTGTGTTTGCATATATATTCATCCAGTGACAGAGATTTTTATAGTACTTCATAATCTTCTGACCTGCTCGACCCATATTTTCACTGGCATAAAATGTAATACGCATATTTTATTGTATAGTGCAGCAGTTAACCTTCAATACCGATGTGTTGTTGTAGGTGTGATCTGTGGGTTTTGAAATGTCACAGAAGCGATTTGGATAAGGTGTACGCTTATATAAGAATTATAAGATTTGTTCAGATCATTTCCAGGCCAGCGACTTTAGAAATCCTCGACAATACAGCCAAGCGTATGTTTCATTTTAGCTCTAATTGTACGTAAATATTCCTCAAAGCATCACTATCGACAACATTTTCATACTTTTCTTTCTTTATCCCTCTTCTCAGATTAAAGCCGGGATTTTATAGATTATCTTTCTGTTAGTAGGCTTCATGTTAGGAGGAAAATTGTCCAGCTATTAAATGTTAATTCGCCGGGCTGAGTGGCTCAGACGGTTAAGGCGCTGACCTTCTGACCCAAACTTGGCAGGTTTGATCCTGGCTCAGTCCGGTGGTATTTGAAGGTGCTCAAATACGTCAGACTCGTGACGGTAGATTTATTGGCACGTAAAAGAACTCCTGCGGGACTAAATTCCGGCACCTTGGCGTCTCCGAAAACCGTAAAAGAGTAGTTAGTGGGACGTAAAAAACATTATTATTATTATTATTATTATTATTATTATTATTATTATTATTATTATTATTATTATTATTATTATTATTATTATTATTATTATTATTATTAAATGTTATTTCATTGCATCATATGTGTAAGGAATGTGCCGATATTTTTATTGACAAGTATCTTAATGTGATGACACAATGTTTTTAAATGAGAAAAAAGACAAATCCAACCGTAAGAGTTCAGGCAATAATGCTAAGGCTAAAAAAGTAATGCATAAATGAAAGATCAAGCCATTTCACTTCTTCTTTATATGTCTAATTTCAGTCTTTGAATAATAACCTTTTAAATAATTCTTCATTCATTTATCCAGAATTGCTTAAGGAACTTCGAAGTTAATATCTCAGTAACACTTTCTTTCTAGACGTAATTTATTTATCCATTTCCGTATATACATTTCCATTGATATTTGAATTTAGCGCGATTTGTTCAGGTCAAGTCACTAGGAGCGCCACCGTCGAATTGTCTTCCATTTTAGCAAGGCGAAATCCGTAAGTGTCGCGCATTATCTCTACTGTATTTGATAACACTCAGAGCGCACTAGGTGAAATTATTGTAAAGATGAGGGTCTATGTTTCTTTCCTTCTTGATCAGTTTACCCCCCGTGGTTGGTTTTTCCCAGAAACTCGGCGAGGGATCCCACCTCTACCACCTCAAGGGCGGTGTCCTGGAGCGTTAGATATTTCGTCGGGAGATACAACTGTGAAGTAGGACTAGTAGCCCGCCAAGGAATCCTCACCTTCTATGCTGAAGAGTAGCCTTGTGGGGGGTGGGAATATCGGAAGGGGCAGGCAAGGAAGGGGTAAGGAAGTGCCTGTGGCCTTAAGTTAGTTACCATCCCGACATTCGCCTGGAGAAGAAGTGGAAAATCACGGGAAACCACTTGGAGGTTGTCTGAGGTGTGAATTTCCTCCTCTACTCAGTTGACCTCCCGAGGGTGAGTGGAGCCCGTTTTAGCCCTCGTACCACTTTTCAAATTTCGTGGCATAGCCGGGAATCGAGTCCAGGCCTCCGGCGGTGGCAGCTAATCGCACTAACCTCTACACCATACAGATGGACATGAGAGTATATACCGACTGTTTTTATTGAAGTTTAAAACTTTCAGGTTTCTCATTCATTTTCGCCTTTGCTGGCGAGATGTAGTGTTTACAGTGCGCTATGTCTTCTGGTATGGGCAAGAATAAATTTGTTATTTCATTGATTTGTCTCACTCTTATCCTTGGCTTTGACAATATGAACGCGACTGAGGTATGAGCGATGCTAGTAATAGCCTACCTTTCCTTATGCAGCCAGTCCATGCTATGGATGGTATGAACATATCGCTCATACTGTCGGTTGGTGCATGGATTTCAGTGGGTTTGACGGTATGATATGTAATACGAGTAGTAATAGCAACTTCTGACTCAGTGAGGAAAGCAACGGGATACTACCTCACACCTCATTTTCCTAGTACTCCTCTCCAGCGAGGCCTAGGCTATCTACGACAGCTGTTGGCGGAGCTGTGGAGGATCAAGCCAGCTTTCGAAGGATAATACCGTAAATGAGCAGTCACACGTTAAAATTTCAGAATTCTTTTGTTGGGAGGCCTTATGCGAAGTTGCAAATGTCTTTCACTCCTGCTCCTGCGATTAACGGCTACATTATCCAGGAGCGGTTTCATGTATTTTTACAGAAAAATAATCGGAAGTTCAGAGTCGCATTCGTCACACTTATTTGTTTGAAAGGACTTTTCTTTTTGTACAGTTTGTCAGCAAGTTCTTCCGAGGCAGATATTGGACGGCACGAGACAATTGCATAACTTGCTCTAGCAACGGCACAAATGGTCTTGTACGGTACCTGAGCCCTCTCTCTCTTGAAAACACATGAGGCTTTCACTCGCAAGGAGAGAAATAGGTTGTAAACTACCTTCACAGCTAGTATTCTGCTTCGCGCACCTTATAGCCTGTTACTATTGCTACCGTTATCTTGGATGTAGTAGCTACACATTCTACAATAAAACCAAATCGTGTTTAGCTTCTATGGAATCAAATGTGTATGTTAATAATTTACCTCAAACGGGGTTTTCAATTACAGGGAAGCCGTGTTCGACTCTGTCGTCGTATCGGAGGTTTCCTAGATATGGCTCTCACTTGTTTGTGGTAAGGAAAGTCTGAGATTACTCAAGGAAAGGAATTAGGCCGAAAAAGCCTTCTAGTTGTGCTCTCACTATAATTGTCTTCACTACAATACGTACTAGAAACCATTGACCTCTCCAAGGAAGTCCGCTCAGTAACTGGTTTATCATTTGTCGATAAACAGCTGAAATCCACTTATTTCCAAAATCTGGATTAATAGAAAACATACGAAACAAAATGGATTTACACTTTCCCTCGCGAGAAGTAAAAAACGGAACACAGCAGTAAAACATTTTACCAAAATATTCATTAAAACGACCACTATTTGCAATAACGCTATTGAGTTAAAAAGGAGCTAATACTGAAGCTAGGGGGGTGAAATGCGATCCTAGCGGAAACTGGTGGAACTTCATGTAGCATCATTTCTAGCGGCCTCGTGCATAGCGTAGGCAACAATGTAGATGCACATACGAGTAAATGTAAGTTTATTGGCATTTACAGACTTCCAAGATGGCGTCAGGGAACATAGCCAAATGGTCATTATTGCGAAGCCTGTATATACCGCTTGTAGTAATTATTACATGGAAGTTACAGAAAATAATAAGACTTACTGTGATGTACAAATTGTGTTAATATTTAATATGTTAGTACTTTGTATCCCTAAAATTGTAACATCCATGTATGTTACCATAAGTTTAGGTTATATTACTTCTGTTGTCAACATTCCTTTATCTAAGCTAATTTAAAGCCTACCGGGATGAATAAGATAACAGTGGATAGGAATATTTACCGACTTATGAACATAGTACGTTGTCTATTTAAACCTATCAGGCTTGCTAACACATATATTAACTTTGAAGAAGAACACTGTTGCCATTTTAATCAGAAATTTTAGTGCTAAACGGGGCCAGAATACAGTGTCACTGCTCGGTTAATTGACACCGAAAATATTGTTGTCAAAGCACGATTTAACCTCATCCCATCCGACCCAACCTTGCCTTTCCAAACGATCAAAGTGAAGGTTGCCTTTCCAATCAAGGAACAAACACTTCAAGGAGCTCTGCTACAGTTGCTTTATGTTATGCCGTACTCAAGGAAAACTGTTTGTAGGCTTTTCAAGAAAAATATTGTAGCAATATTATTGTATCAGTTATCAAAAATGACAGGAATGGATTCAAGATGGTTGCATTCTGACATCAACTATTGTATACAAACAGGTATTTTAAATTGTAAATTCGTTCACATTAACTAGCTCTCTTTATGTTTTTGTGTATGCAGTACCCTTTGCTGAGTATTTCAACAACCCTACAACAGTCTAAAAGGTAGCAGAGAAAGGTTGGATTATTGGTATTATATAAAACATATATGATCTTTCTTACAGAAAATAGTCTTAAAAAACACAGCTCGTTGTTTCAGCAAATTTCCCTCGTGTTCTATGCTCGTGAAATTATCGACAAACTCGTTATATTGCATAATTTACTAAGAACCATTTTGACAGTGGCCTACGTACCTTCACAGACTATAAATAAGTCGATGATCGGCTTTGAGTCAATAAACTTATACCATTGCTGTGCTCACTGCCTATTTCCTACCAGTGCTATGTCCTGTTTCTGAAAGTGAAACAGAGATTCGAGACATCGCTGCATCGTTTACTGAGGTTTTCTTTAGTATTGATTAATACTGCATTTAGTGTTGCTCTGTAACAAACATTGTGCCTACACAGCTTGAGTTGTAACAGCCAGTAAAATCCCACAATTGTCATATTGTTGATTTGAGCCATCAGTCCATAGACTGGTTTCATGCATCTCTCCATGCCACCCTATCCTGTGCTAATCTTTTCATTTCTACATAACTGCTGCATCCTACATCTGCTCCAATCTGCTTGTCATATTAATACCTTGGTCTACCCATACCGTTCATACCGCCTACACTTCCCTCCAAAAACCTTCCGCACAAGTTCGGGGTGTCTTAACATGTGTACGTATTATTATATCCCTTCTTCTGATCAAATTCAGCCAGATTGCTCTCAGCAATTCGATTGAGTATCCCTTCATTCTTGATTCGATTGATCTATTTCACCTTCAACATTCTTCTGTAACACCACATGTCAAAAGCTTCTATTCTCTTTCTTTCTTTCTTTCTTTCTTTCTTTCTTTCTTTCTTTCTTTCTTTCTTTCTTTCTTTCTTTCTTTCTTAGCTAATTATCGTCCATGTTTCACTTCCATACTGTGCCATGCTCCTGACGAAAGTATTCAAAAACATATTTCTAATTCCTATATCTATGTTCGAGGTGAGCAAATATTTTTCCTTAAGAAAGGCCTTCCTTGCTTATGCTAGTCTGAATTTTAGGTCCTCGTTACATTTGCCATCGTTAGTTAATTTTGCTAACCAAGTAACAATATTCATCTGCTTCCTTTAAGACTTTCATACCTAATATAATATTTCCGGCATCATCTGACTTCGTTCGACTACACTCCATTATATTTGTTTCCAGATCTCCAGATCTTCTGCAGTGTCAAATAAAATAACAATATCATCAGCAAATTTCAGAGTTTTGATTTCCTCTCCTTGGGTTGCGATTCCCTTCCCAAATTTCTCTTTGATTTTCTGTACTTTACATATTGAAACCTTGCCTCACTCCTATTTAGATTGGTGCTTGTTTTTCAAAACCCACAGATCATACGATTGAGTAATGATTACAGTTTGTGATTAGTACAATTTTAGTCGGGTTCGTTTTCCTATGCTATCGTGGAAATGAAGCTGAACATTAATTACATTATAGTTGTAGGAGTGAGTAAATTCGTCGCGCACACATGCACTTTAGAGTATAATGTATTTAAGGTCAATTTTCCTTTACACGTTAGCATAGGAAAATTAAGACAACGAAAATGGCAGTGATGGACTACGTATCGATGTGTGGCTGGCAGGCGAGACTAGTCTTATGGAGAATGATGTAGAGGAAGAGCATTGTCAGGTATGAGGTATATCATTGACACCATGCTTATTTATTTTCCTGATTTGTAAATTCATCTCCCGAAGCTGGACTTGGAGTAAATATGTCATTTTCTTTGTACATATTAAACGTTTGCCTCAAACATTGTTTTTGACATGAAAACGTCTTTGTTTTCGGTCTGTCGCTGAGCGTGGGCTAGCGTTGAAAAGCCAGTCACGAACGTGACGGTAGATTGCAACCGGGCCGATGACCTTCGATGTTAGGCCCCTTTAAACAACAAGCATCATCATCATCATCAGTAGATTGCAACACAGATTTCTCCATCTCTGTTAAACATATCGACATTGTAATTACGCCGCTAGAAAAAAAGAACTCCTGAGCTACAAACTGATACCAAAAAAGTCTGACCCAACTCACCGAAAAGAAAATGACTGCCAAGGAACGCCTCATTTTGGCACTACCGCGCTGGAAGGCAATTATTTAAATTTCGCAACCATCAGGTCTATTTCAGAAAACAAATTGTCGTTTGGAAGGCAACATAATACCTTATAATCCGACTTAAAATAATTTCTGTTGGTGAAGCCTTTTAACGGACATCTCTTTGAAAAAAAAAAAGAAACTTGTGAATGTTTAATAAAATGTTCATAATGACCAACATTAAATCACAACAAAGAAAGGTAAAGATCCTATTATTCCACAGTGATAAGATAACTAAACGCCGAACAAAATCAGCTCTGTAAGACCAAAGTTGAGTTCGCAGCGATCAAGAGAATATCGTCAGAGTTTCTAGCACGAGCGAGTCGAGTGCGTCCGTGAAGTTGGACGATACCAACGAAATTGTTCAGTCGAGTCGGTTGGGAGAGTTCTACTGTGCCTGTTAACACCAACATCACCAGACCAGTCCGCCTATGTGGTCTAGTGGTTAGCGTGATTAACTGCCAACCCTGGAGGGCCGGGTTCGATTCCCGGCTCTGCCACGAAATTTGAAAAGTGGTACGAGGGTTGGAACGGGGTCCACTCAGCCTCGGGTGGTCAACTGAGCAGAGGGGTGTTCGATTCCCACCTCAGCCATCCTCGAAGTGGTTTTCGTAGTTTCCCACTTCTTTTCCAGGTAAATGCCGGGGTGGTACCTATCTTAAGGTCACGGCCGCTTCTTTCTTCTTCCTTGTCTATACCTTCCGATCTTCCCTCTCCCCACCAGGCCCCTGCGTAGCATAGCAGGTGAGGCCGCCTGGGCGAGGTGCCGGTCCTCCTCCTCATTGTATCCCCTCCGATCCAAAATTCCCACGCTCCGGGACACTGCCTTTGAGGCAAGAGAGGTGGGATCCTTAGCTGAGTCCCAGGGAAAAGGCAACCCTGGAGGGTAAACATATGAAGAGAGAAGAAGAAGAAATATTAAAACAACGATGAAAATCTACATTGCATACTCCTACTACTACTACTACTGAATGCTTTTATTCTTCCCGTCTCTCAGGCCGGAAGTTTTGTTACGGTGAAGCAGATGCTCGGAGAAGGCGAGGGAGTTGGCAGCCGTGGCCTATACTTGGAACTGTCCCGGCATTCCAATTAGTGCAAGAGAATGGAAAACTACGGAAAAGCGTTCTCAGGACAGCCGACGGTTAGGACCAGCCGTGAGGTCCTGACCCGTCTCCCGAATGCAGAGGCATAGAGCCACGGTAGAGCCGTGGCCACCCCTCCTCTGCTCGGTTAGCCGGTCAGAGTGCAGAGCTGTTGGACTATGGATCAGCCGTGGCCACTTGTGGGCCGAGACCCACTCTGCATCCACCGGCGTACATTGCATATCTATCTATCAAATGCTTTCATTCCCCACCCTGAAGGGGTGGGGCGGGCCACCTAGAGGGTGTCGCCCTCTCTCTGGCCAAGAGATGCGGGCAGGTTGGGGAGATGTGACGGAAGAAGGAGGTGGGTAAAGGATGTGAATGTGTAGGAGATGGCGAGGTGCTTTATTTATATCAAGGGGTTTACAATAGGAAGTACAGAACATTTTTCAACAGTGGTATTACAGATTTACAATTTCGGTTGTGGCATGTTACAAAGATTATGCACTGCATTATAAACATGTAGGGAAGCATGGTGGGATAAAGGAATAATGCAGAGGCTGTGGGACAAGTGAGGGGTGTGTGAGAGGGGTGAAAGAATGGGCTAGGTTGTGGAAGATACAAGAGAAATGATGCAGTGAAGTGAGTAAGATATAGAGGGGGTTTGATAGGGGTGGTGGTGGGGGAGAGAGATCGGGTGGAGGCGGGTAAAAACAGATGTGTGGACTCGGTGGAAAGAAAGGTGGAGCTGGCCGGGGACGGCGACGAGGTGTTGGAGGTCGGGTGGAAGTTTGGTGAGAAGAACGAGAGGGTTCAATCTGATGAAGGCGGCCGTGGATTTGAATTCCGTTGTCGATGAGGTGTTGGGCGGTGTCCGGAGTCGGTAGATGAAGTCGAACAAGGTGCGTAGGTCCTGAGACATTGAAGATCCTGGTTGCTCGGCGCACTGGTGTTCCGGTCTGGCGAAGGGCTTGGACGATGGTATCCGTGGATAAGAGCGGGTCCACTCCTCGGATGACGCAGGTGTAAGCTGGCAATAATGGTGGCGTCGTGTCGGTGGCAGGTTCAGATGCTGCTTGTTGGCTTGATGGGGTAAGGTTGGGAGGGGAGGTGACAGTAGTTATCATTATAGGGGTGGGATGGGTAGTAACCGAAGTGGTGAGAGAGTTTGTGATGGGGTTGTGAACAGAGGAGATGGTGGTGGTAATAGTGGTGGTGGTGATCGTGGCGGTAGAAGTGATGCAGAGAGAGGACAATGGTTGTGGCGGGGTGGGGTAGGGAGATGACGTAGAAGCATCAGATGCAGGAAGATCAGATGAGTAGTCCGGTAATTGTTCAAGAACTTGGCTAGGAGTGGGTTCCACGCGATGAAGACGGCTGCGAATATGGGCACCAGTGGCGAGAAGATGGTCACGGTCGGTCGGAGAGGTGAGAAATAGAAGGACCTCTGGTGCTGGAGCGGAGCCTTCGTAGAGTCTGGTTGCGCTGTACACTCCCGTCTTGCGGAGGTCGGAGAGGATGGTTTCTTCCGAGATGGAATGGTGGACGTCCAGGACAATACAGGTGAACATAGTCTATAGCCGACTTCCAACTAGGCGTCTGGCAAATATGCTTGTATCGGTGCGCTGGGTGCGATGGTAAAGTTGTGACGTCACCCGGCCGAATCAAAAATAATGAGGAGAAGGTTTCACCAGAGCTGTGTTCTTACATTGCAGGAATTATTTCAATGTTTATTATATAATAATCGCGTATTAGTTAACGATTGTATGTGACGGATTTTATTGAGGGAATGCTTTGTTTATATTGTAACTGGAATATATTCAACGTTGAAACGCAAAACTTAAAACTACTGCTACTTGTTTTCACATCATACTTGCTGCACTCTTTTCAATCTCCAATATTTCAGGCTGCAGGCTTTCAGCAATATCTGCTATTAACCCTCTCATACATGAATTAATTTTAGTTCGCGTTTGCTGTAGAAAATGTCAGACCGAGCTCGATAGCTGCAGTCGCTTAAGTGCGGCCAGTATCCAGTATTCGGGGCTTAACCCCACTGTCGGCAGCCGTGAAGGTGGTTTTCCGTGGTTTCCCATTTTCACACCAGGCAAATGCTGGGCATGTAACTTAATTAAGGCCACGGCCGCTTTCTTTCCATTCCTAGCACTTTCCTGTCCCATCGTCGCCATAAGACCTATCTGTGTCGGTGCGATGTAAAGCAACTTGCAACAAAAAAAATAGTCTGGCTTCAAAGTCCAATTGGTTTTCGGTGTCTTTGATTTACCAACAACTCTTATCTGTAGCTAGTACCTTAACAATCATATGCGATATGGTTTGCCATAATGGAATCTCTACGATTTTTTGCGATTTTTATGCAAAGCCTTTACTGTGATATCCAAAGACCGCGAATATTACTGCCTACTATAATATTAATGTTATTTGCTCTACGTCCCGCTAACTCTACGCCGAGGTGACGTAATTTAGTCCCGCAGGAGTTCTTTTACGTGCTAGTAAATCTACTGACACGAGGCTGACGTATTTGATCATCTTCAACTACCACCGGACTGAACGAGGTTCGAACCTGCCAAGTTGGGGTTAGAATGCCAGCGCCTCAACCGTCTGAGCCACTCAGCCTGGCTACTTGCCTACTGGCGTGGGCTAAATAGCTTACTGCATTCCGACATAATTATTATTAAGAAATGCATCACAATTTGGAAATATCCCGGTGGCAATACTCACTTACAGTAGTGTGATAATAAACTAAAGTTAAAACATAATGAACGAACAACAGCTACAACGAGTACAACAAGCAATTCCATGGAAATAAAATGTTACAATAAACTAGTACTTTGACATTCTGAATTTAGCATCATCACATACGAATTCACACACACCTTAAGTATTTCAAGGGCTTAACACTTTGGCTTTCATCTCTCCTCGCCACAAAACAGCAACAATTACCGCCTAATGATCAGCAAACTCTGTGAGTAGACGGGACTAGTAGAGGAACGAAACCACCAAAACTAGTAACCTCACTTTCACAGATTAAGGCGAATAAAAGACTAACGTATGAGAAAGAGAAAAAAAATACTTATCGGAAATATCTTTAAGTGTCCCCTTAATGATATCGTAT
This sequence comes from Anabrus simplex, assembly GCF_040414725.1. Classification (NCBI taxonomy): domain Eukaryota; kingdom Metazoa; phylum Arthropoda; class Insecta; order Orthoptera; family Tettigoniidae; genus Anabrus; species Anabrus simplex. The sequence goes on from NC_090265.1 coordinate 774,740,017, forward strand.
CATAATTGCGGAATTAGCTCTGTTTGCGTCGCTAGGGCTGCAACCTTATTTTCTCGTGTCTACAGTGCGCACTCCGTATTTGAGATACATAACTATTTCATTCTAATCTTCGCGAAGATTATCCAAATCAGTCCTGTGGGAGAGATATCGTTCTCCTCTTACAACAGTTTACCAGGTGTAAGCTTCACGTTACAGTCGACTGCTATCTCAATGATGGAGGAGCTACTGGCTTTATTAAACAGGGACTTCAACCTACTTTCCTGACTTTAATATACAGGAATATTGTGATACACTGACTAAACTTGGAATAGTTCTCTAAGGGAGCTTTCTGTGGCAGACGTATACAAACCTTCGTTTCATGAAGTACAGTGTGCATCAAAAGTTTTAGGTCACATTCGAATAGCACGAAATGTCACCCACGTCATAAATGTCTGCCCTAGATACTGAGTGACTTTTTTGACACTTCATTCTAATTTGATAAAACATAATTTATGGTAAACATCAAACAAGCTCCAAAAATCATGAACACAACAAGAGGTAAAGTATAAAAGGTCAAGAGCTTTAAGTATCTTGGTGAGATGATCCAGTCTAATGGCTTAGAACAGGAGTCAATGAATGCTAGAATCAGAGAGACAGAATTAGCTTACCATTTGACAAAATATGTGTACAACAAGAAATCATTAAATCTGAGAAAAAAACTAAGGCACTATAATTCCATGATAAAACTAGAAGGACTATATGCTACCGAAACCTTGGATTTAACAAACAGAGAATTGATGGAACAACTAGAGAAGAAAGAAAGGAAGATCCTAAGGAAGAATCTGGGACCTATATACAGTGGCTCAAAAAAGTATTGGTCTGTCGAGATATGCTACATGTGAGGACGAGGAATCGAATGTATCGATGATAAAAATTGACATATACTAGATTCCTTGATTATTTATCATCTTTTGTAACATGTGCATTGTAAAAAACGTTATTCTTCCATGTCCATATAACTAAAAAACCATAACTTAAAAAAAATCATTTTCACTTGCCACCAAAAAAGTGTTGGTCTGAATTAACATAACGCAGTTTCTTGATCCTTCGTGAACGTTTCAGTATTTGGTAGGTCCTTCTTTCCTCTTTATAATCTCAGCTAACCTATTTGGCATCGATCGGACGAAGGTTTCCGTAGTTTTCTTTGGTATGTTATTTCCATTCGGTGACTAAGGCTTCTTTCAGGTCAGCTTTGTTTGATATTGCATGCTTTCTCACGTTTTTCTCCAAATAGTGCCACTAATTCTCGATGGGGTTGATGTCGGGAGATTGTGATGGAGTTTCCATCCAACGCGGAGTATTATATAACAGCCATAGCTTCGTGTTCAGGGCTGTGTGTTTGGGGTCGTTATCTTGCGTAAACGTATACTTTGTGCTGAGAGTCCTATTTTTTGTACACTTGATGGAAAATGTGCCTTGAGGATGTTTATGTATGCGTTGTGATCCATAATCAGTTCAATAAAGGCTAATTCACCTTCACCATTCGCACTCATGCATCCCTCACCACCAGAGAACCCCCTCCATATTTCACCGTAGCTGTCACATTCTTTTCTTCAAGTTCAGAATTCGTTTTCCTCCACACAGTCGCTCGTCTGTCTGACTGGAAGAGGGCAAACTTTCTCTCATCGGTAAAAACGACTGTCTTCCAATCCTCATAGCTGTAATTTCTGTGCTCTTTAGCGTACGCAAATCTTTTCTTCCTGTTAGCCTTACTGCTGTACGGCTTTCTACGGGCTGATCTGCCCGCATATCCTTTTTTGCGTAGCACATTTCGGATGGTTTCAAATGACACTTGCACTCCGACATCTTCTTGTAACGCAGTTCCTATCTTCGGCGCACTTAAATGAGGATTTTGGGCCACTTTACGCACAATTTGCCGTTTGTCTGGTACTGATAACTTCGAGGGGCGGCCACTTCTTGGTCTATTTTCTATTGTCTTTTTTCGTTTGTACCTGTAAACAATATTTTTAAGAGTTGTAACAGCTCTTCCAATGATTTCACTTATGTCCTTGAAAGATTTATCTTTTTGAAGTAGTCGCACTACACTCCCCCTTTCTTCCATGGTTGTTTCTTTAATTTTCCTTCCCATTGCTAGCTGAACACGGAAACAGTGCTGAATATTACCTTCCAACGTGTCAGCACAGACATAAAGAGCCCGAGTTCCGGCAGACAGCACGATGTCACGATGATATTGTGTACTAGACCAATACTTCTTTAGCGTGTAATGACGCATGCATGGTCCGTTTTCAAATAGCGTGAATCTCATTGGCTCCATATTCAACCTACTGATGTACTTGACTGTCCTACATATCTACATACGTGTAATTCCATTATATGTACAATTATTTGTACTATACTGTTCCGTTCATACCACGGCTATGGGCAGACCAATACTTTTTTGAGCCACTGTATGTTGGTGGAGCTGGGCCCGTGCTGTAGAGGTAGCGTGCCTGCCTCTTACCCGGAGTTCCCGGGTTCGATTCCCGGTCAGGTCAGGGATTTTTACCTGAACCTGAGGGCTAGTTCGAGGTCCACTCAGCCTACGTGATTAGAATTGAGGAGCTATCTGACGGTGAGATAGAGACCCCGGTCTAGAAAGCCAAGAATAACGGCCGAGAGGATTCGTTGTGCTGACCACACGACACCTCTTAATCTGCAAGCCTTCGGTCTGAACAGCGGTCGCTTGGTAGGCCAAGGTCCTTCAAGGGCTCTAGTGCCATGGTAGGAGAGGTATATATGTTGGTGGACAACGAAGATTAAGACCATAAAAGAGAGTTATACAAAATGACTGAGGGAATGATGAGAGTCGATGAAGAAGAGACGAATACATTTTATGGACATCTCCTACGTATGAATCAAGAAAGGCTGACTCGCCATCTCGTTACAAATTTCGGAGGGAAAAAATGTTGTTCCCCGGTGGTTTATGGAGATACATGCCAATATGGAGAGAACTGCGGTTAGTCATGAAGACATCCAAAACTGGAACCACTTTCGACAATTAGTTTTAGACTTCAGAGGCTTCCGGGGAGGAGGAGAAATTAAATTCTCAAAGATGATTTTTACACAAGAGAGAAGTAAGCAGATAAGCCAGCGAATGAAGCTACATTGACAAAATATCAAAGCTAGGGGAGGGAAAGATGATCCAGAATACCGTAAGTGTTACTCTGTGGTCCAGGGTGGACAAAATCGAACAGAAGAAGAAGATGAATTACATTTATATCATCGCTGTTGCAGCAAAACCTCGTATCTCCCGACGCTCTTCCTACCCATTATTCTGCTTAAGAGTTGTCACACCTCCCAGCCACATATGGACATGTTGTCCATCAGAACAACGTCCGTTGCTTTAATTTTCCTATGGTTATCCGTAACGGAAAGTGAACGTTACCGCATCGCGCTGTAGCAATGTACGTTTGAATGACGTATTTACGCACTCCTACAGTGTACTGTACTTAAGGTTCATATTCCTTTACACATGACATTAGCATTGAAAAATGAACACAACGAAAATTATACTAATAGACTGCGTAGATGGCTGTAAATGATGTAGTCCAGGCACTCGCAGGAGAACGGGCAAGGGAGCGGTCAGGTGGCGCATTTGGTGTCCATTTGACGGGCATTCAGTTGCTGCGTGGTCCTGAATTGAAGAGTGTCGATTTCACCGCTCCAAAGCGCATTTTGAAAAGGTGATCAGTGTTAATGGATTAAAATCGAGATTGCTCGTGACAGAAATGCGTCACAATGTTATCGAAGATTACGTGAAGCCTGTGGCAAAAAGCCGTTACCGTAGAAGACGGTTGCAAGATGGATGATGGCATTTCGTGAGGATCGGAATGAGACTGCAGATTCGCACTGCACAGGTCTGCTGTCTTTTCCTGAACATCAGATTGATGTTGTGCGTGATCTCCTTTCCGTAGACCATCGATGGACCGTCCTGACGTGGCATCTGTACTCCGTGCAGGACACAGGGCGCTCCGTCGCTGTCAGCAACAGACAATGCCTTGCCAACGGTGCCCTACGGCCTCCCAACATTTGGCAAAAGGATGTGACTACACTGAAGGAATGTAATAAATTGCACTTCATTAAATATTGCCACTACTTTATTTACACTCCTCGTACAGTGGAGCATTGTCAAATTCGCGGTTTTGTCACAGCAGCGATTATCATGGGATCAAGATACACATTAGTAGAACTCATACTAGAAATAATCAACAAGTCTCAGTCTCTCCATGTCAATGATTGCTTGCTTCTTCACAGCAGATTGAAATGTTCGTTGAAAAAAGAGAACTTCATGCTAACACGTAAACTACTGGTGTCAATGTTTTAGCTGAAGATGATGCTAAAGTGACACCGATTTTTGAGTAATTTGACACACGAGATTAATACTAGGAGTGAGCTCTTGGCTTCTGTCATTAACTTACTCCCTCGCCCAAAACATCCGTTAGGGCAATACTTCCAATATAGGACAAATAAACAAGCTATGCACAAGCAAAGAAAACACAAAGAGACAACCAAAACTGAGCGAACAACAAAACGGCACCAATAAACCGCCGTGAATGATCGAAACATCAACTCACTCAATCTCACTTTTTCTATCGGCGCAGAAAGGCTATTAGATCTGTTTAAAATGCCAGTGCTTCAAGTTGTAAAATTCCTTCGCGTGAAATATTCTGAAATCTCTGAAATTATCGGGCAAACTAATGGAATGATCCGATCCAAATATCCGTCCCAAACAGTGAAACTGATAGTTTATTTAATGACACTATAAGTGCGTGGGAATTCACATTTGCTGTTAAACTTAAGGCCCTGGGAATGTACCGACCACATCCTCGTCAGAGTAATCAAATAGATGGCAGAGTCCCTATATGCCGTTTACCTAGTCTTTTCTTACATAATTTCAATGAATTTTGAAATTTATTGAACTCACTTGGTAAGTTATTCCAATCCTCTTAAGCGAATATTTTCCCCAATTTGTCCTCTCGAATTCCGACTTTGTCTTCATATTGGGATCTTTCTTGCTTTTAAAACATCACTCAAACGTATTCGTCTACTAATGTCATTTCACGCCATCTCTGCACTGACGGCTCGGAACATGCCACTAGTCGAGCAGCTCATCTCCTTTCTCCAAAGTCTTCCCAACCTAAACTTTGTAACATTTATGTAATCGTACTCTTTTGTCGGAAATCAGCCAGAACAAGTCGGGCTGCTTTTCTTTGGAACGTTTCCAGTTCTCGTATCAAATAATCCTGGTGAGGGTCCCATACACTGGAATAACCCTAGGCGGGCTGTTACCAGAGACTTAACTGCCCCCTCCCTTACAGCCTTGCTACAAACACTAAATAAGCCCCCCAACCCCACAGCACTACAGCAATGAAGGGCTACCACTGTTCAGCTCGAATGCCTGCAAATTACGCGGTGACGTGTAGTCAGCACGACGAATCCTCTCGACCGCTATTCTTGGCTTTCTAGACCGGGGCCGCTACCTCACCGTCAGATAGCTCCTCAATTCTAATCATGTAGGCTGAGTGGACCTCGAATCAGCCCTCAGATCCAGGTAAAAATCCTTGACCTGGTATCGAATATAACCCGGGGCCTTGGGAAAGAGGCAGGCACGCTACCCCTACACCACGGGGCCGGCTACAACCCCTAAACACCCTCATGATGATGTGTACCCTTTATATACAATCGTGTTGATGTGAGTACCCCAATTAAGGTCTTTCTTTATATTGACACCTAGGTATTTAATATTGATCCCAATAAGGAGCTTTCATCTCATCAACGCAGTAATTAAAACTGACAGGAATTTTCCTATTAGTGAACCCCGTTTATCAGCATACCATTCCCTGCTGTCCAGCTCACAACATTGTCCAGTTCTTTTTGCGGTTGCTCACAATCTTGTAACTTATGTATTAATCTATACAGTATAAAAACATCCTAAAAAATCGATACCATTTATATATATCTATATAAGAAAATATAAAGATCCATTAATACTGCCTTGAGAAATTCTCCTCTCAATGACTTCAGGAACCGGTAACCTGCAGACAGGAATATCACGCAAATTCAGACGCAGTGTAGGAGAACAAAGCGCTCATGTTTACTAGGCGACTTATATAAAGTTCTCGTCTGTTGCCAAATCTGATTAACCGCGCCATCATCCACATTCTGGATGACTTTAATGAAACATCAATACGGCTTTCAATTAATGCGAAATCATGAACCTCTAAAAATCTCAATTTTGAGGATGGCGTGGTTATTATCACGAAATATTCTGAGCCATCTTCACGCCTTGCTCACGGCACCATACATCAATTCCAGGAAATTGTCCTTAATATCAACTTTAGCAAACGTAAAGGGATATATATCAAAATTATCACCAATGAAAAGAAATTGTATTCACGGCAGATGAAAACAAGATATCATGTTTGAAGAAGGGAGATTCTATTATAAGTACTTAGTCCTAAATTGATCAAATGATAATATTTTTAGTACGTCAGGTCTTAAATAAGCTAAAAACTAAACGAAAGGAGCACGATTTGTTCCGGGTCATTTTCAGCACAGGGGTAGTGTTACGAAGATTTTGCAAACTTTGTGTTGGGAAGACTTGGGAGTAAGGAGACGAACTGCTGGACTAAGCGGTATGTTCAAAGTTGTTAGTGAATAGATGGCGTGAAATGCTATTAGTAGATAAATGAGCTTGCGTGTAGGTTTGAAAAGCAGGAAAGGTCACGATATGATGATAAAATTTGAATTCAAGGGGTCACATTGTGGTAAATATTAATTTATAGGAATAATTGTATCAAGGGAAATGTTCGATAAACTTACAAGTGCTTTAAAATAATTTTATAAAAGAGTAGTTAAGCAGCTGATAGGGAATCTACCACCTGACAGGTGGATTAGTTGATTGATTGATTGATTGACTGATTGATTCATTCATTCATTCATTTTTCTTCAATTGCTAGCAATATATATGAGGGTTTTTTTTTCTAGTTGCTTTACGTCGCGCCGACACAGATAGGTCTTATGGCGACGATGGGATAAGGAAGGGCTAGGAGTAGGAAGGAAGCGGCCGTGGCCTTAATTAAGGTACAGCCCCAGCATTTGCCTGGTGTGAACATGGGAAACCACGGAAAACCATTTTCAGGGCCGCCGACAGTGGGGTTCGAACCTACTATCTCCCGAATACTGGATACTGGCCGCACTTAAGCGACTGCAGCTATCGAGCTCGGTGGTATATATGAGTAAGGCACTGATGTTTTAAATTCGTTTTTTAACAAATAAATCGGTTCATTTTGAGAAAGCAGACATGTCCACTACTACTAGTTTTGAGAAAAGTCGAATTTGGAATTTCTGCCTACTTTTTATACAAATTATTTGTGAGATCTTCTGTAATAATTTTGACCGTTTTTTGGAAAAGGATAAGCAAAAAAGAGTGTTACAGAGACAGAAAATTACTGGACATGTGTGATTTCTCAAATAAATAAATAAATAAATAAATAAATAAGTAAATAAATAAATAAACTCTTGAGAGGAAAAAAAGATAGCACCATGAGGGTATTTCGTGCTTACAAACATTTAGGCACAATTTAATTTTAAAGTTTCATCTTTAAGTTTCCGTTTATACAACAACGTTTAAGTCAAAATTCAGAAGTTTTCCTACATTGTCCGTGGTAACAGTATCACTTATTGCAGTTACTCACGGTGATCCTCCTGTTAACTAACAATAACGCCAAAAGAGTGTCTTTTCATGCCTGTTATTCATGTTCAAGATATGTTCTGCCTATTAAAAGTAGACCAGGGCAAAATTTTGAAGGTCCCTTATAGTGAAGTGGACATGGATGCTTTCCCTCTGAAACATGGAAACAGGCATAATTTTAACAGATATGCATTAAACCTATTTTGTCAGGAAATGGACATTTTTGGTTTCTCAGATAACCGATTCAAATATTTAGTGACGTCATTTTAATCTTACTGCTAATGTTACAAGGTCTAAAAGCGGGTCCAGACATGGACGCCCAACTCTGTAACGTAACCTCGTCGCACGCCAAGGTTAAACGAGGCAGGGCGAGTAGATAAACAAATGTTGGAACTTCCATAAAGCTCCTTAGTCCAAACACGGCCGACTGGATCCCTCGCTGCGCTCCTTACACCGGCCTTGGCAATCGCTTGTGAAGCCCAGCATAAAGCTGTAATTGGAAAGTTTCACCATAATGCCGCTGGAGCGCTGGCATCGTACTCACTGACAGGAAGCTGTATACCGCAAATTGCCGCATTACCAGTTTTATTTATATTGTTTTGCTGTCGTGAATGTCGGCAATGTGTTCACAATAAGGTGCTTGTTGGCTTGATAATTTGAGCTGATAGTTATGCGCTAGAGAGTTTAATTTTTTATTGTGCAGTGTGGTGATTATAATTTTTAAATTTTGTTTACAACTCTAGGAATTTGTGACATTATTGTGCGCCTTTTTGTACTTCGAGCAGAAATTTTCTGCAAACAAGAACAAATGTAATGAGTGGCTCAAAGTGTTTTCTCGCTGTAACTTCGTCCTAAACAAGAATTTTAATTTATGCCGTAATTCTTTTCTTAATGGCGTAGTGATTTGCTTTTCTTTAACTGTGTTTGGAAATATTCGAATATGTACCGGTATTGCTGTGTGCCTTTTTGTATTTCGAACAGGAAGAAAGAGCAAAGGGAAACTATCACTTCACGAATTCTCTGTAGACAAGGACCAAACTACGGAGTGGCTGAAAGTAGTTTGCACTTTCATCTTAGTTTCCCGTTTCTATGTCGGGTATTTATGTAATTTCTTTCTTAATCTGTTTACCCCTCTAGGGTTGGCTTTTCCCTCGGACTCAGCGAGGGATTCCACCTCTTCCACCTAAAGGGTAGTGTCCTGGAGCGTGAGACTTCGGGTCTGGGGATACAACTGGGCAGGATGACCAGTACCTCTCCCAGGTGGCCGCAACAGCTATGCTAAACAGGGGCCTTGTTTTGGGGATGGAAAGATTGGAATGGATAGAGAAGGAAGAGGGAAGGAAGCGGCCGTGACCTTAAGTTAGGTACCATCCCTGCATTTGCCCGGAGGAGTCGTGGGAAACTATGGAAAACCACTTCGAGGATGGCTGAGGTGGGAATCGATACCCCCTCTACTCAGTTGACCTCCCAAGGCTGAGTGGACCCCGTTCCAGCCCTTGTACCACTTTCGAAATTTCGTGGCAGGGCCAGGAATCAAACCCGGGCCTCCGGGGATGGCAGCTAATCACACTAATCGGGTATTTTTACCCCTAAATTTTCTTTCATTGAATAATCCCTTAGGCGGAGTCGTATTTGTCAACGACAGCAGCACAACACATTTTTATCCAAGATAATCTGAACTTTAAAATTTAAACACTGACAAGTAACGACCATTACTGCTATAACGGTAAAGCCAACGTATGAAGTGTTGTTACCTGAGCAATGAACAGTTTACAATGTATTTGTTCAAAATACGTTTCTCTCAATGAATTTTTATTCAAAATTCTTCTTCTTCTTTTTCTTGGTATTTGTTTCACGTCGCACCGATACAGATAGGTCTTATGGCGACGGTGGGATAGTAAATAGCTAGGAGTGGGAAAGAATCGGCCGTGGCCTTCATTAAGGTACAGCCTGATGTGAAAATGTGGAACCATGGAAAACCATCTTCAGGGCTGCCGACAGTGGGGTGAGAACCCACTATATCTCGGATGCACGCTCACAGCTCTGCGCCCCTTTCCGCACGGCTAACTCGCCCGGTATTTAAAATTCTAGTGAAAGATATGATTGAAATGTAATCTGAAACTATACAGAGTGAAGCGAAATTCGCGCATTCGGGCGTCGCAGCGCGACTCCTCACATGCCAGCAATAAATAAATGTCCCTCACAAAAGTTCGTCCTGCGAGTATAACCGGCTGAAAAGAACGTTGAAGAGTTGTTATCTGACAACACTGTAACCACATGTTGGGTAACTACCTCTGTCACCACGTCTGAGCAGTGCTGTACAGTTAGTGCATTGGATAGAGTTTCGAGTTAGCATGCAGGAGGTCGAAGATTCGATCCTTGGTTGAGTCGCTCTTTTTTATTTGCTTATTTCCATCGGACATTACATACTGTAATACAGTAAGACACCGTTTCTTAGGTCACATGTATCCTACATTTACAAAATTTGGTAACGCTGAACACGTAACGCATCTAGTAGATGAAGTGGTGCAATAAATTCACGCCCACGAGGTGGAAAGGGCTTCTTTCAAAGCTGACCAATGAAAACGAATTTTTGTGCATTTCTAGGATCGTAATATGTAAGTGCAATTGGTTTCTAGAGGACCCCTGCGATCGCTGTTGACGATTAAGATGCCAGATACTATGCCACCTGGACTACATTTACGAAATAAAAAAATATACGCCTCAAACCAGGTTCGACCCTTCCACTTCCTGCATGTTAACCCAAAACTCTATCCCGTGCACCACCTTACAGCACGGCTAATGTGTGCTGACAGAGGTAGTTACCCAACATGTGGTTACAGTGTTGCCAGATTGCCACTCCTCAACTTCCTTTTTCTCCTGGATATACTCGCAGGACGAACTTTTGTGAGAGACATTTTTTTATTGCTGGCATGTGAGGAGTCGCGCTGCGACACCCGAGTGCGTGAATTTCGCTTCACCCTGTATATATTGAAATTAAAATTTAAACATGTTTGAGTCAAAATGCTTATGTTATCCATACAACCAATATAGAAAAAGTAGGACTTTTATGTTTTGTCCAGCCCTTTTCTAGAGAGCAGCACTTGAAGAATGTTAAAACTCTAATTGAACAATGACTCTTAATCTCAAGGTTAACGTGAGAAGACAAAAGTACTGTGGTAAGTTCTGTTATGAATGAGGATACAACTATAAAGGTACTAAACACTGTGAAGGAGAGACTGAACATTGAACTGACAATGGCCAGCATTGACAGGTGCCACAGTCTTGAAGGTCGTAAGAGGACAGTCGCAGACGCAGTGTCTAATGGGAAGAGACCCATAATAGTAAAATTTGTTAGGTACCATGAGCGAGAAGCAGTGTGGCGTGCTAAACGGGCTTTAAAGGGTATAGTTGTTAATAACAGAGTCTCTTACTCAGACGAGGAAGGAGTTGCTTCAGAAAGCCAGAGAATGTGTGGCAGGCGAGCTTGGTCACAAGATGGATGTATCATTTTACTGGACAGTGCGACAAAAAGTGTTTTGTAAAAACACCTGCTGAACTAGGTTCTGTTCTACAAAGGCTTGGTGCAGAGAGAAACTGATTATTCCACAATTGCTGTATTATACTGTAGTGATCTTAGGATAGGTTTATATTATAGTCCGTGTGCCTCAGTTCAGTTTATTTTTATGTGTGTGTGAGTGCAAGTATAAGTTAGCAATACATATGAAGGTAAGACACATGTTTTCTCTCCTGGGTAATTCCGTTATTACAGAGTACTGTCATGGCTCCACCTAAGTGTGGCAATGAACTTCAGGTAGACAGCGGGCCTGCTCCTTCCCTTTCCCCGTCCTCCCAGCACCTGCGCCCTTCCCACCCATTGCTTTTGTAACACGCTAGAGAAACTATTTGTGACTAAACCCTACCTATTCTTTGAACTGCATTCACACAAATTCACAGTCTGTCCCAGCCCATATTGACGAGCTTAAAGCCCTACTTCAAGACAGCAACGTGCATATTGGTGGAGTGAGTGAAACATGGTTCAGGAAATCCATTCCTAGTAGCATGGTAGATATAAACGGATGTCGTCTATACAGGCATGACAGAGATGACAGGAGTGGAGGAGGAGTAGCTTTATACTGTAGAGACGATATCCGTTGTAAAATAGTTTACACTTCTGGCCACTCTGCTGAGACGAGACCTGAGTTCATGTTCGCGGAGGCAATTATTTCCCCAGTAAAAGTATTAATTAGTGTTGTCTACAGGCCCCTCCAGAGTAGGGCATATGACAGACTTTGAAGACATTCTACATCGACTATTACCGACTTATGAACACGTATTAATATTCGGAGACTTCAGTACTGACATATTGCAGCAGACAAGTGAAACGAAGCAATTGCTAAACATATTCTAGTCGTATAACATGACAGTATTACCACTAAAACCGACTAACCACACTATCGGAACCACCTCCTCATCTCATACCCTTCTTCATTTAATGGTTACGAATAACCCTCATAAAATGTTGCTTCATGGTCAGATTCCTGTTCCATGCATTTCTAAGCATGACTTGATATACCAAAATATAAAATGAAATATATCACTTATAGGGACATTAAACATATAAATATGAATGACTTTAGACTGGATACTTTTCATTCTCCTTGGGAGGACATAATTAACATAGATGATATTGACTACAAAAGTTCAATTCCCTCTTACTTGGTGTCCTCAATAAGCATGCTCCGAAACGTAGAGTTAAAGTATGTAGACCTCCCTCACCATGGCTAACTGATGACATCAAACGCATGATGTCCCATCGAGATTCATTACATCCGCTATATAGATGAACCAACTCTCCTGATGTTCTTGAACAGTATCGGTCTCTGCGTAAAACAAATTAAGTATTGATCCGAAATAAGAAATTCTCTCACTACCAACAGCTAGCTAATAATAATATGAATGCACGAACCACATGGCGAGAGCTTCGCTCCATGGGAATAGGGAAACTTAAACCTAACCATTGTAACCCAGATATATCACTTGACGAATTAAATAAACACTTCTCTGACGTTAAAATTAAGTACCAATCACAGATTATAAATCATACAATTAACACATTACTGACTAAACCGCCACCAAATAGACCAATGTTTAAATTCCTTGCTGCTAATGAAACTGAGGTGAAACGTGAACTGCTTTCAGTCAAGTTAAATTCCAATGGAGTTGATGATCATCCCATCATCATCATTGAACGCATTCTAGATTTCATTTGCCCAGTAATTACTCACATATATAATTTCTGCCTCAGTCTGGAATATGTCCAAGGATATGGAAAGATGAAATCATAAATCCGGTATCGAAAAGAAGTCTCCAGCTATTTCCCTATCAGATTATCGACCTGTGTGTATACTTTCATATCTCTCCAAACGCTTCGAACGGATAATCCATCGGCAACTAGCGGGATATCTTAACAAATATTCCTCGTTTGACCCATTACAGTCAGGCTTTAAAAAAGGGACACACCGAGCTCGATAGCTGCAGTCGCTTAAGTGCGGCCAGTATCCAGTAATCGGGAGATAGTGGGTTCGAGCCCCACTGTCGGCAGCCCTGAAGATGGTTTTCCGTGGTTTCCCATTTTCACACCAGGCAAATGCCGGGACTGTACCTTAATTAAGGCCACGGCCGCTTCCTTCCAATTCCTAGACCTTCCCTACCCCATCGTCGCCATAAGACATATCTGTGTCGGTGCGACGTAAAGCAAATAGCAAAAAAAAAAAAAAAAAAAAAAAGGAACACAGCACGACCACTGCCAAATTCAAGGTTACAGATGATATTAGATACGCAATGAGTGAACAGAAGGTCGCATTACTTACTCTTCTTGATTTGAGCAGTACATTCGACACTGTTAACTAACCGGTAGGCATATTGCTAGCCAAATTAAAATCCCTTCATCTAAATCAGACTGTTTTACAGCTCTTTAGCTCTCCTCACAAACCACAGACGAGTGTTTATAAAGAATAAGACTTCTCAATGGGCAATGGAACACGCAGGAGTACCCCAAGGCTCTGTACTTGGACCATTGCTTTTTATTTTATGCATAGACGACATAGCATCTCGACCGAAATATTGGAACTATCATATATATGCGGGTGACCTCCAAATATATTATCACACAAATTTGGGAGATATTCGTCTAGCAACTGATAGAATGAATGCTGACTTACAAGATATATCATCATATGATTGTGAGAACTCTATATTAATTCCCTCCAAGACAAAAGCTATTATAGTTGGAAAATAGAAATTGATAAACATGACAAAGTCTTTAGACATCGCTTCACTTACTCTATCTGGTACCAAAATTCCATACGAAAGCTCGGTAAATAATCTAGGTGTTGTTATAAATCAAAACCTAAATTGGAATGAACACGTCACACGTATCTGTAACAGGGTATATGCCTCACTCCATCCTCTGAAATCCCACCGTAACATTTTACCGTTAAATATGAAAGTCAGGCTTATAAAAACATTAGTTCTACCTTTCTTCTACTATTGTAATGCTGTATTCATAGATGCAACGAAAAAACAAATTAGAAAAATACAAAGCACCATGAATTCCTGCATCAGATTTATATTTTCTTTACGCTAAGACACTCATGTCACACCTTATTACAAGCAAATTTTCCTCCTGAAATTTGAAGAACTCAAAAATCTTCATGTAGCCCTGTTGGTCTACAGATCACTAACTGAGAGAACTCCCCTGTACCTGTCATCAAACTTTGCATACCTTTCCTCTTTCCACCAGCATAATACACGCTATGTTACTACACTTGTCATTCCCTTTAGCAGGTCAGCTGCCTATAATCGCTAATTTATTGCGACAGGAAGTAGATTATGGACCTCTGTTCCAAATAACATCCGAAGTAGTAACTCAATAGAGTCTTTCAAGTCTTCCTACAGAAGGTATCTCTTAGATGCATAAGCCCACGCTGTGAATCTTGATGAGTGAATGGTGATGTATGGATGTGTGTATAATTTAGTTAATTTTCTTTAAATTAAACTTATTTATCATTAAAATTCATTTAGTAGTTTGACAAATGATATGTTCATATTGGAATGATTATGATGTATTTATTTTGAATTTATGATACAAATTAGTTTCTTTTAAAAATATTTAATATTTTCTACGGTTTTTCTCTACAGTGACGTGGTTAAGTGTAAGACAGGACCATGAGTCCTAACTTCGCCACTATTAAAGACAAATAAATAAACAAAATAAATGAATGCCTTGATAATAATCACAGTGAAGGAACGTAAGTTGGACTATTCCACCTCTCCGCAGTTTAATTTCATGACGTCATTTTGGCAAATATCGACGAATAGAAAAAAATAGAGTAGACGAATAGACAAAAACAAAATGATACCGTGTGTCAGGAATTAATAACCTGAATCTTAACCTTTACGTCCAGATTACATTTCCAGTCTTTTTCTTTTCTACAAATATTTCTGAGTTTCGTTACATATTTACTTAACTTTAACATTTCTTTGTATGTGCAGATTTCAGTCCTAATTCTGTTTTTACCTGAATTTCCACATTATAGCCTAATAATAGTCTGACATTGGACGCGAGTAAGACATTTTCAAAGGAATAGCGCTAAACAAACGAAAGAACCAGGTAACAACCACCACGCTAAATTTCATTACATTTTAAGTCACTCCAACTCAATACAAAATTTACTACAACTTCCGCATAACAGTACGGTAGTTAGAATCCATTGGTAATACGTAAGAAAATATTTAACTTCTAGTTTGCAAAACTGCAGCCTTCGTATCTGGCTGTTTATCTGACAGCCGTAGTACAGGCTCTCATTTACTCATTACCGTCCAGAGAAAAGCGCGACGCGGTTACGTTATGAGGTTCTGTTGCAAGTCTGGACGTGCCTTAAGATGTTTCACATGACACCCCCTGAACACATTGGTCTAGTTGTCATTTCAAGTTTTGTGATGTCACGGTTCTAAACTTGTTAAGAATTCCGAAAACACAGTTCTAACAGCTGCAGAGTGTGTCCGTTAGAGTCATTTTACAATTCTTTATTTGATGTTACCTATCCTAATCTGTCACTCACGGATAGAGTTATAACTGATATTGTAGTCGGCAGAGCAACGCTCAGAAAAGTGCTATCTAACGAGGTTGAAAACATAAATCTCGTTAATGGATTATACCGTCATTTATCAATTCACTTAATACTCGCTAAGTAAAGCTTGGGAAACACAGAATACGACGACAGAAGGTCTTTATAAATTTATTTTGTAAGTCCATTAAAGTGAAAGAGTAAGTTTATTTGTGGCTGTCAAGTTATCAATTTCCCGGTATATGAATAAATAGATTGAGACAGTATCTTATCACAAATGCCATTAATCGTGAAAGTTAGAGTCACGAAATGCTCGCCGTCTCTGAGCAAAACACAATCTGTGCCACTTATTCTGTGCTGCTATCAGCCCCGGACAAAATTTTCTCTAGCTGTTGGGTTACAGCAACAGTAAGGCCATTGAAATATTACTGGAGAGAAAACTTTATTTTACTTCTCACATGTGGCATATAAATTGATTAATGACACATACAAGAAACTGAGTTTTGTACTCAGTAAGGTATCGTCATTTAAATAGCTAAGTACATATGTTAATTAGCTTGTTCAAGGCCATCGTGAAACCAAGGTTAGAATATGAAAGCGTTGTATAGATTCCCAGAGAAAAATGCGCATTATACTAAATTATAAAATACAGAAACGATTTCGCAGAGTATTACAGTTCAAGATGAAAATACAATTTTCCCTGTATGAAAATCAAGTGAGCACAAATATATCTCGCGGTCTTGGCCATCCATCAACGACTGCTAATTTCAGATGGCAATCAGCCATAAGACATAGCCTGCACGGTTGGTACGTAACATTGTCTGACCATCCATCCATACCTTTCATCATTGCCTGCACGGTTGCTAGGTAACATTTTCTGACCATCCATCCATACCTTACATCATTGCCTGCACGGTTGCTAGATAACATTATCTGACCAACCATCCATACCTTACACCACAGCCTGCAAGGTTGCTAGGTAACATTGTCTGACCAACCATCCATACCTTACATCATTGCCTGCACGGTTGCTAGGTAACATTTTCTGACTATCCATCCATACCTTACATCATTGCCTGCACGGTTGCTAGATAACATTATCTGACCAACCATCCATACCTTACACCACAGCCTGCAAGGTTACTAGGTAACATTGTCTGACCAACCATCCATACCTTACATCATTGCCTGCACGGTTGCTAGGTAACATTTTCTGACCATCCATCCATACCTTTCATCATTGCCTGCACGGTTGCTTGGTAACATTGTCTGACCATCCATCCATACCCTACATCACAGCCTGCCCGGTTGCTAGGTAACATTGCCTGACCATCCATCCAATACCTTATATCACAGCCTGTACGGTTGCTAGGTAACATTGTCTGACCAACCACCCATACCTTACACCACAGCCTGCAATGTTGCTAGGTAACATTGTCTGACCAACCATCCACACCGTACATCACATCCTGCACGGTTGCTAGGTAACATTGTCTGACCAACCATCCACACCTTACATCACAGCCTGTACGGTTGCTAGGTAACATTGTCTGACCATCCATCCATACCTTACATCACAGCCTGCACGGTTGCTAGGTAACATTGTCTGACCATCCATCCATACCTTACATCACAGCCTGCACGGTTGCTAGGTAACATTGTCTGACCAACCATCCACACCTTACATCACAGCCTGCACGGTTGCTAGGTAGCATTGTCTGACCATCCATCCATACCTTACATCACAGCCTGCACGGTTGCTAGGTGACATAGTCTGACCAACCATCCATACCTTACATCACTGCCGCCTGCACGGTTGCTATAGTTTCACTTCCGTCACACATTTTGTCGCGTCACTTTACATAAAATTTCGGATTACCCCGAGCCATAAAACATATTGGTGTCAAAAGGTACACCTATTAAAGACTTCATACATCTATTTTCCTCTGAATGTCAAACTATGCCACAATTAAATACGAAAAGAGAACGCTACCATGCTGCTTCCGTCCGATATTATAAAATACAGAATTAATCATTCCGTTTCCCCGGCACAATTAAAATTTAAATTCACAAAGTGGATAGGAAAAAGTCATTATTTAAAACAGAGAAACTTAGAACATATGGCCATACAAATTCTCCTCACCACAGACTAACAACTATCTACAACAGCGTCGTTCGTAAAAATCACAATAGTACGGTACGGTAAGGTTCATTTTAGGGTTGGCACTATGTCCCTGTTTCGGCACACTGTGCCGGTGCAGTTATGTTCCGCTGTTCCGGAACACGAATTGTCAGTTGTTCCGAATCATTCTCGAGCGAGACCGAGACAGTGACTCGCTATCCCATCAGAATCGCCACTATGCACTGCCCTTCGCCTACTAGCTGATTGTCGATACCGGCAGTGTGTCGCCATGTACTGTAGTGTTCCGTGTTCCGTCGTATCCGTTTTGTTCTGTGAGTTCCATTGCAGCGGCAACTGGCCTTCTGTACATGCGGATAACTTTCTGTTTTGTAAGAGCGTTGACGCCTAGTAATATATACCGTACGACAAATGGTAAACTTAGCATAATGTCGCACCGGAGTCCTCCTTAGGACTTTTTAGTAGAATAAAACCGGACAGGGTGAAATGCAATTTGTTCTATTTTGTCTGCAAAGGGATCTTCAACCGGCACAATGACGAGACATTTCCAACTTAAACATCCCACTATTTTTATTTTCTTGTTCTCCTTGTATAGTTTTATTTTTAATCTCCATTTCGCTTGTATATAATGTTTAATTTTTATCTTCGTAGTTTGCTTGTATGGGTTAATTTTTATTTTCGTGTTCTGCTTGTATAGGCCTAGTTTTATTTTTTAATCTCCTGTTCCGCTTGTATATAGTGTTCAATATTTATCTTCGTGTTTTTCTTATATAGGTTATTTTTTTATTTTTATGTTCCGCTTGAATGTTGTGTACGCAAATAGAGTACTGCGAGTACATTTTTAATTGGTAAAAATAACATTGTGACATTTGTAAACACATCTACCGCCAGTATAATTGTGACAGATGTATTTCAGAATGAATGAAAAGATTCTCATCCTAAAAACATCGTTTAGACATGGTTTTTTGGGTGCTTATTACAGAGTGCTTTTTTACGAGCCGTGAAGTTTTATTCTGGCCCTAATTACTTTTTGCAAGTTGTTTTACGTCGCACCGACACAGACAGGTCTTATGGCGACGATGGGACAGGAAGGAGCTAGGATTAGGAAGGAAGCGGCCGTGGCCTTACTTAGGTACAGTCCCAGCATTTGCCTGGTGTGAAAATGGGAAACCACGGAAAACCATCTTCAGGACTGCCGACAGTGGGGTTCGAATACTGGGTACTGGCCGCAATTAAGCGACTGCAGCTATCGTGCTCGGTCCCTAATTACTCGCAATATAGGCCGATGCATTCAAATGTTGAATATATCCTTGGATTAGTTAGTTTTTGACACTTGTACTGGCCATTGTAACCGTGTTACATGTATTTCATATCGATCGAAAAAATCTTCACCTAAAAACAGTCTTTGAACGTTATTATTGGGCGCGAATTTCAGTGTTCCGACTGTTCCTGCACGTTTCGTGCAACTTTACCCTGGCCGTCACTACACACGATACGTCCAGTAGAGCAGCACATTCCTGCTGACGCGGAGCATGTCATGTTGCCTCACGAACTTCTCTCTACCGCGCAGTTACAGTCCCGTGTGCCGGCACATTGTACCAAAACACTCCGCCACAAGCTCCTAATGTTCCGGAACAACTGACTGTTCCGGTGTGCCCAACCCTAGTTCATTTTCCTTTAGACGTTAGCATACGAAATTGAACACATGAACATTCGTCTGATGGACTGCATATCCATGTGTTGCAGGGAGGCGTGACCGGTCTTAATGGAAATAATCGTCTGAAACGCGGTATTATTCGTGGAACTAACCTTCGATATATTAATGTGATATGGAAAGACAGAAAAGAGCCTCCATGGCTCAGGCAGCAGCGCGCCGGCCTCTCACCCCTAGGGTCCGTGGTTCAAATCCAGGTCATTCCATTTGAGATTTGTGCTGGACAAAGCGGAGGCGGGGCAGGTTTTTCTCCGGGTACTCCGGTTTTCCCTGTCGTATTTTATTAAAGCAACACTCTCCGATATCATTTCATTTCATATGTCATTCATTAATCATTGCCCCAGAGGAGTGCGACAGGCTTCGGCAGCTTCATTCATTCCATTCCTGACCCGGTCGAATGACTGTAAACTGGCTGTAAATTTTCATGCAAGGACGGAAGTGCAGTGCGCGTTGGTGGCGGAAGACTAAAATGTCGGATTTGTGGCGACAATGTGTGATTAAAGCAATTGTTGATTTTCACAATGTGGAAGCTTGTAAGAAGACATAGTAATGTGGCAAACAACGGAGGAGGCGTTGAGGATGGTTAGGAATCGTCTAGACAGTTAAGCATGTGAATAACAGAAATCCCTCGCGACTGAGTGAGGGAGTTACTAGGCAGTCGCGTGTCAGGAACGAGTCATTCGGGAGTGTGGCAGTCTTGATTACGCAACGTGTGAGGATGACACTGCACAGTAACAGGCCATGTTGGACATTAGAAGTTGGACAAGAGAGAGTACCAACTGCTGAAGGGGAGTGTTTGACAATTCAGAGAGTTATAAGATAATTTTGAAACCTAAAACAAGCATACCCATTATTTTCGCTGCTGATTTTAATATTGCTACCATATATAATAGACCTCTCATTGCCTTATGCTACAGTAGTTCAATCTGAATCACATCCCAGCTTACTCACCGTCTACCTCAGACAATACTTACATTGATATTACGTTCGCAATGAACTTTAATGTCATCTGTATGCCATTTGTATCATAATTCTCACACCACCTTATCGTTATAAATAAAATTATACTTGACTACTAAACGTGAAAGCATTCCTTCATTCTTATACTTCACACGTAACATCCCATCCCAAGGGGCGTATTCACGCATGAAACTTACGGCTGTCTCCGGAACAAACTTCCCCGTTTCTTCGTGCATACAAACTGTGTACACACTACACGGTGTTATTATTCTGCAATGATTAAACAAAATAACAAACGATCGTTCTTGAAATACACTTTCGACGTTATTTCTAGTACAATGTGGTAATAAAGATTAAATATTCTATGATTATTGTTAATATTATAATTATCATTACAATCATCCTTTCTCTATTTACAGACACCGACGCTCTAAATTTCCGACGGCTAGAGAGTCCTTCATTTTCATGCCCTTCCTGGCCATTGCCTTTCTTGTGCCAATACCTTCACTTTTCGAAGAGTCGAACACTTTCCATTTTTTCTGTCTGATTAGTGTTAATAGAGGATAGTTGCCCAGTTGTGCTTGCACTTAAATCAATAATCACCGCCACCAACTCACAGATGACCAAGCCAGGCTGCGGCCCTCGCAACCGGCCCGATGATATGCCGCGGTCCATTCTCTACTGTTCTCTCCGCCTGATTTGCCTGTATGCCTTCTAAAATTTGCATCTCTAATGTTCCGTCTCTAGGCGAGCACCGAAGATCCTAGTACACCGCTATCACGATATTAAAAGGAGGCTGAACACGAACAATCAGTTCAATTGTTTGCCTATGTCGGCAGTAGTGCTGGTGGTTATCAGTGTCTCACCGGTGTCAGAGTATCGTCCTGTACTGAGCGGAGTACTGCATGTGTAGTCCCTTGGAGTACTGTGCGTGAACTACTTTGGAATACTCTGTGTGGACTGCCTTGGAGTACTGTGTGTGTACTGCCTTGGAGTACTATGTGTGTTCTGCCTTGGAGTACTCGCTGTGCAATGCCTAGGAGTATTGTGTGTGTACTGCGTTGGAGTACTGCGTGTGGACTGCCTAGGAGTATTGCGTGTGTGCTGCCTTGGTGTACCGCGCGTGTGGTGCCTTGGAGTACTGCGTGTAGAACTATTGGTTTGTCATTGTTGAGTACTCCGCAGACTGTGTTGACTGTGTGAGTGGCGGACCTCCTCTAGAGTCGAGCCAAGGAACAGCCGTCGTGTTCAAACTTGTCTCCGTACAGCTATTGGTGAGTGAGGAGACTGAGCAGAACAGTGCGGAGCGAAACTGAAAGGTGAAGCCTGTACCAGGTAAAGAATGTTTAGCAGGAGTCTTGCTGTGAGAGACTTGTGAAGAGACAGAAATGAATGGTAGTTCTTGTTTTCCTACTAACTGGGTCATCCTGAATTGAATTAGATCGATAAAGCTTGTAGATTTGATTCGTAACAATATTAACCAGATGTGGGTAACATGATGATCGTGTGCAGACTCAATCTCTGCTGAGCTACATGGACTGCGTAGCAGCGAATTAGGCCCTGTTTAACCTCCGTCAACAGGATATCAATTACTCTTGTATGTACAGTACATTTCCTACTTCGTATCCGGTGTTCCGCAGTTGTGAGCTATTTCGTGACATGTTGATCGTTCAGTATGAACTGTATTTAGTTGAAAGGCTTCCTGGAGTATCGTCGTGAATTGAAAGGCTTCCTAGAGTATGGTCGTGAAATAGAGGGTGATCCAAATAAACCTTTACACATTTAATGGGTTATGATTTCCCTCTGGACTCTAGTGTAAACATGAAATTGTGTTTAACGTTCTTACTGGCTCTGTGAGAACCTACCTTGGTACCGCTACCATGCACTGATGACTATAACGACTGTTGTTAGTTCGCAATCTATAGTTTTATTACGCATATATATAGAACAGCCGGCTCCGCGGTGTAGGAGTAGAGTGCCTGCCTGTTACCCGGTAGCCCCGGGTTCAATTTCCGGCTAGGTCAGGGATTTTTTCCTGAATCTGAGGGATTATTAGAGGTCCACTCAGCCTACGCGATTAACAATTAAGGAGTTATCTGACGGTGTGATGGCGGTCCCGGTCTAGGAAGCCAAGAATATCGGCCGAGAAGATTCGTCATGCTGACTACACTATACCTCAAAATCTGCAGGCCTTGGGGCTGAGCACCGGTCGCTTGGTAGTCCATGGCTCTTCGGGGCTGTTAGACGATGGGGTTTGGTTTAGTTTACATATAACGAGCGGGTATACGCGTGATCGGCTCGCCCGGAAGGAAGAGGGTTCGATTACCCGCTAGAAAGACGTAAAATTTAAGAAAGGAGATTTGAACTTCCGGAGGTACATATAGTCCTGATGTTCACCCAAAATGAGTAGCAGGTTAATTCCTGGGGGGAAAAGAAGCCGAACCTAGAGCTAAAATCTCTACTCCACCATCTGCCGAGGTGGAAGCCTCTACCACCCACGACTCCCAGGGTCATCATGCTCTGTACAGAGATGACTTTGGTTTGCTTTGCCTTTGGTAAAGGAAATCAAAGTGGAATTAGGGAATGGAATCGAAATCCAAGGAGAGGAAATAAAAACTCTGAGATTTGTGGTTGATATTGTTATTTTATCTGATTCTGCGGAAGACCTGCAGAAATTGCTGAATGCTATGTACACAGTCTTGGATATGGTGTACAAGATGAAAAATAAATAAATCCAAAATGAAAGTAATGGAGTGCTGTAGAATACAATCTGGTGATACAGACAATTTTACATTAGAAAAGGAAGTGTTAAAGGGTATAGATGGATCTCGTCACTTGAGTGGTAGAATAAATAATGATGGCAAAAGTATGGAGGACAAAAAATGCAGACTAGCACAAGCAAGGAAGGAATTTCTAAAAAAATAAATTTGCTCACTTTAAAATTGATATCGGAATTAGAAAGAATTTCTTGCGCCTGGAGGGTGGCATTGTATGGAAGTGAAATATGAACGATAACTAGCTTAGAAAGAAAGTGAATAGAATCTTTGGAAATGTGGTGTTACAGAAGAACGCCGAAGATGAAGTTGGTAGATCGAGATACAAATGAAGAGATACTGAATCGAATTGGTCAGAGGAGATCGATTTGGCGAAATTTGACCAGGAGAAGAGATAGAACACATGTCAAGACACGCAAGACTTCTTCAGTTAGTTTACGTCAGAAGTGTAGGCGGTGTTATTGTCAGGTGTAGGCCAAGATATGAATGTGACAAAGATATTAGAGTAGATGTAGGATGTAGTAGTTACGTGGAAATGAAGCAGAGGATAGGGTAGCATGGAGAGTTCTATCAAACCACCATATGAAGTGCTGACCCAAACAACAATACAACACTAATACGCAGAAATATCTTCGGCAGCATGATTTATTGTCGAAGGATATTGGAAATAAAATCCCTTGATGGAATCACAAAGGATTTTTCGAAGAGAATTTGTCGTGCGTGATGTTCCAGCTAGACCAACAATTCTGTATATCGATGGTAAGGAAGTTGGAGAGAACTGGATCTCTCGTCAGAAAGAGTAGAAACTAGAGCTAGGATGAGCCAAGAATGTGCTGATGTTGTTCGAGGACTCTTAATGAACTTACTAAAGAAATAATTGCTCCGATTGAGCCAGGAGACATGGCGGAGGGCTGGAATTGGGTTTACAAGCATATACAATGCATGCAGTGCTCAGGGCGGGAATCTTACACAGTTACTCTGCAATTTAGAATAGATTGCACATGTTTTCTATTATTGGTTCAAGAGTTATAAGTAGCACTTGGATGTTGAAGAAAAAAACTTTTTTTCTCTAAAGTCAGAGGACGAGTCCCAACATAATCTGTCCATTCTGGGTCATTGTAGGCCAGAAAATTGTGGGTTTTATTTGTTCTTTTCAGCATTTTTAGGTATTAACGGCCTTTTTTGTAACTTCATGTTCTTTCGACTGCTCACTCTCAGTTGGAATCATCATTAGTTCATCAGTTTAATTATTCTCTAGTAAATACATATATTCTATTTGAATCATATCTGAGAAGAGAGAAAATGAAATTAAAATTATATTAAATGAAAAAATTAAACTAGTGCTTGGAGAAAGCCAGAGGTATCAAATTATACGCTTGGTAAGAGAAATATTCAAAGGAGAAAATGTTGATGTGGGTGTTTTTGAAGAGGACAATCTCACTTGGTTCAAGTATGAACCGTTAAAATCCCTTGATGTGAGTAAAAGTTTCCCGGTGTCTCAATGTCCGACAACCGACGATCCTTTACACCTAACAACCTGGAGATGATTATTGTGATATACTGCAGAGCCAACTGAGATGAGGTTCTAAGTCTAGTGTAGTATGGAGTGAATGACGTATGACTTTCAGTGCCGGGAGTGTCCGAGGATATTTTCGGCTTGCCGGGTGCAGATCTTTTGAGTTGACGTTCGTAGGCGACCTACGCGTCATTATGAAGATGAAATGATGATGAAGACGACACATACACCCAGTCCCCGTGCGAGCGGAATATACCAATGATGGTTAAAATTCCCGACCCTGCCGGGAATCAAACCCGAGACCCCTGTGGCCAAAGGAAAAGTGGTAAGCCACGGAAAACCACCTACAAGGATGGCTGAGGTTGACTCAGTTGTCTTTCCGAGGCTGAATGGACACCGTTCCAGTCCTAGTACCACTTTTCAGAGCCGGGAATCGAACTCGACCTCCAGTGGTAGCAGGTATTCACACTAACCACTACACCACACGGGCTGACAAATATGTAATTAAAACTAAAATTATGAATGAATTTAAATTGCATTTTTACGTTCCTCTTGCCAGCTTTTATGTCAATTGTTTGGATGTTGTTAGGTCCTCTTATAGGTTGTCAAGTTCCGAGCACTAATTTTAAGTAAGGTTGGTCCTTTGTCACAAAATATAAATTATTTTTCACCAAATCACTCACAAGATACAAGGCGGAAGGTGCATAGACACTGTGGATTCGAACTCTTAAATCTCCGTTTTCGTTTAGAGAAGTGAAGCTCTGTAATGCTTTTTTCTTGTGTTGTGTTACCATTTCGACTGAGAAACTTCCTAAACTGCGTAACTGAAGAAATTAAGCCTTTTTACGCTCAGGACAAACAAACTTCAATGTTCCCAATTTATCCAGTGAAGCTTACGATGTCTTCAGCAAATAAACAGGGTTCCTTATTACCAAATCCTCGTAAAGCTGGCAGCGATCGTTACTTGAAGGTCTCACTACGTCCAGACTGGGCCACTTTACGGTCGCTCAACAAACACCGGCTGTGGGAGACATTAACATTATCGTCAAGACGAGGAGCGTTAAGTGACAATGGCGCTACCTAACATTATCGTCCGTACATTGTTGAAATTGTTTATTGGTCGACGTTGGACGACGTTGCTGGTCTCGCCATAAGTCTGTGCCCGTAACTGGAAGTTCAGGCCCTCACGCTGCGTAAATAATGACATAAACGCACTAAAGTCTTGCTAATCTATTATTGCACAAGTGATAATAATAATATCCGCCTCTGTGGTGTAGTGGTTAGTGTGCTTAGCTGCCACGCCCGGAGGCCCGGGTTCGATTCCCGGCTCTACCACAAAATTTGAAAAGTGGTACGAGGGCTGGAACGGGGTTCACTCAATCTCGGGAGGTCAACTGAGTAGAGGTAGGTTCGATTCCTACCTCAGCCATCCTGGAAGGGTTTTTCCGTGGTTTCCCACTTCTTCTCCAGGCAAATGCCAGGATGGTACAAAACTTAAGGCCACGGCCGCTTCCTTCCCTCTTCCTTGTCTATCCCTTACTATCATCCCATTCCCTTACAAGGCCACTGTTCAGAATAGCAAATGAGGCCGCCAGGGCGAGGTACTGGTCATCCTCCCAAGTTGTATCCATCGCCACAGAGCCTGAAGCTCCAGGACACTGCCCTTGAGGCGGTAGAGGTGGGATCCCTCGCTGAGTCCGAGGGAAAAACCAACTCTGGAGGGTAAGCAGATTAAGAAGGAAAGAATAATTAATAATCATCATAATAGTAATTGTAATGATAACAGAGACGTGATAACATTTAATTTTGTTTCAACTTCAGTTGCTGAAAATCATGTTCTTTCTTTTTTAATCTGCTTACCCTCTAGGGTTGGCTTTTCCCTCGGACTCGGCGAGGGATCCCACCTCTACCGCCTCAAGGGGAGTATCCTGGAGCGTGAGACATTGGGTTGGGGGATACAACTGGGGAGAATGACCAGTACCTCGCCCAGGCGGCCTCATCTTCTATGCTGAACAGGGTCCTTGGTGGGGGATGGGAAGATTGGAAAGGATAGGCAAGGAAGAGGGAAGGAAGCGGCCGTGGCCTTAAGCTACATACCATCCCGGTATTTGCCTGGAGGAGAAGTGGGAAACCACGGGAAACCACTTTCAGGATGGCTGAGGTGGGAATCGAACCCACCTCTACTCAGTTGACTTCCCGAGGCTGAGTGGACCCCGTTCCAGCCCTCGTACCAATTTTCAAATTTCGTGGCAGAGCCGGGAATCGAACCCGGACCTCCGGGGGTGGCAGCTAATCACATCACAGATGCGGACTGAAAAATCATGATTTTATTATTATTATTTGATATATACAGGGTGGAAAGAATGCTGCACATAGAGGTCGGCATGCGGTTCCTCGTTGAAATTAACAACAAAAGGTAATCTTGCAAAACCTAGTCCCACCGATAGGTTTAATAGAAATGCGAGTTAAGGAACGAGGCTCTGGCAACGCTGTAGTGGCGTGCATCGTGGCCAAGCACAGGTCGCATGAACTCGGCGCTCTGCCGGAGCTGTCTCATTAGATCAGTGAGACGAGGAAATTCCATAAATGCCGGTTGTGCGGACGCGCCGTTGTTCGAGTAATGTTCGCACCAATTTTTTTTCAGTTAATGTATGAAATTGTATCCAATGTACACCTCCGCTTTGCAATACACTATGTTCTATCTTACTGTTACAGTTAACCATTCAAACATAAAATGAATTTCTTACAGACGTAAACGACCACTTTGTTTCTACCATGGCAAAATAAAGGCAATACGTAGAACATACTAGTGGATACAGTAACATCGTCTCTATCCAATGAGGTACAAGGAAACACAACGCATTACAGTAGGTAAGCTACACTGGATTGCCCATTATGCTACGCATAATCATTCCATAGTGTACGTGTGACGTCCAGTCTTATCTTCACAGAGCCGGTACGTACACTTACGAGCAACGTTCACTTCACATCAGATGTTTAAAGCGACCACCTTGCATTTGCAAACACTTCGCTACTCGCTGGAGCATACTTTGCCGGACCCTACGCAACACACCTTCATCCACCATTGCCGATGCAGCATACACGCGAGCTATCAGGTCTTGTACATCCATGGTTGGAGTACTATAAACATGTTCCTTTATGTGTCCCCACAAATAAAAATCTAGAGGATTAAGGTCCGGGTAACGTGGAGGCCGGAACATTGTACCTCCACGACCAATCCATTTCCCTAGAAACCCTTCATTTAACCAGTTACGCACAGTTATTCCAAAGTGTGGTGGTGCACCATCATACTGAAACCATAGCTGTCGCCGAACACCAAGTGGAACGTTTTCTAAAGCGTCAGGCAAAGTATTGCCCAGAAACGTACGATAGCGGGGCGCATTGAACTGGTCCGGCAATAGGCAAGGGCCTAGAAGCACTCCTCCCACGATTCCAGCCCACAAGTTTATGCCAAAGCGTGCCTGAAAGCCACGTTCACGGGTGGCATGTGGGTTGTGGTGAGACCAATATTAGCTGTAGTGATGGCTGAAAATATCTTCCCGAGTGAAGCCACATTCCTCATTCCATATCACATTATTTATAAAATGATCGTTATCTTCAATTTGTTGCAAAAGCTGTACTCGTTGAATGCGGTCTTCTGGCCGCTGGTGTTGAGTTAACGTGTAATGATATGGATGCAGTTTGTCGCCGTGCAACATGTCAATAACCAGTGTTTCAGAAACCTGGAACTGTCTTGCAATATCAAGGGTACTTCGCCGAGGTTATTGGTGAACGGCTTCAAGAATATCGTCCTCTGTTTGTGGAGTATGTGTAGTCCTTGGACGACCTCTGTCCACTACTTGTGAACAAAGATTACCGGTTTCCCGCAGGCGTTGCTCAAGGTGACGAAAAACATTCTTATCGGGACGGCGCCTTTGAGGGTACCGTGCTGCATACTCACGAGCAGCAATAGAAGCTTGGTTATCGGATGCACCGAACACTAAAAGCATATCGACGTATTCGCCGTTTGAGTACTCCATCAGGGAGCCGCCCTACATGCACTTGACAGGATCGGTTATGGTTGTGCACTGCGTGGTTCGTCGACCCATGCATTCAGTCGAATGGATCACATTGTCATATGTTGAACTATTGTAATGTGAGAACAGGATGCCATGCTTACAAACGTAGTTACACAACGGGAACTAGGGACCCGACTTCACACATACAAAATAAATAAAAAGCCTGACGTAGATTCGAGCCGTAGCTCCACGGTGCATGTGGGTTTAATAACCCAGCCGTTTACTCAGTGAGCTGGGACGGCGGGTACGGTAGAGCGGGATGATGCACGTTTCTCTATTACATTCCGATGCACTGCAGGATGTGACAGTGTTGCCAGCTTCTCGTTTCCGACTTGTTTTCCAACAGCACAAGATCCGATTTGGCTATAGAAACTTTCGTCTTGCAATGGGATGAAGAATCGCAGGCCGACCTCCAAGTGCAGCATTTTTGTTCATCCTGTATATATGTGAATAAGCCCATTAAGACTACGCAAAGTACTGAGAGGCGTGTATTTGCCTTGCGTTGTGCCCATATTTATTTTATTCTCTTACTGTGGGCTTCCTTTCTGTCTTCATACCAGGTTGTTCCGCTCTACTTCTTTGGTCTTTCCTCTTAGTCAACTTGCCATTTGTGAATTCCGGATCTGAAGATGACGTTGTTCTGGTCATCTGCTTGTGTAATTCCTGCCTGTTTCAAATCGGTTTTGTTTTCCCCAATCCATTACATTGTGTCTGTGTTAGCTTTACTCCCGTTTTCAAAGTATTCGACTATTTGTTAGGTAAGTCTGCCTGGATGCATTATTTTAATATGGACATGGAATCTTAGCCTGCGTTTTCTAACGTCACTGTGAATACTTTTGTATTGTTTGATTTCCTGTCTGCCTCTAAGTTGATATTGTCCATCGGTGAATTTTTGACCTGGAATTTTTCTTATGTTTTGCGTTCCTTTTTCTCAGTGTTTTAAATATCTGCTTTACTGTTCAAAATTAATGTCTCTGATCCATAAAGGCATTCTGGTTTAATGACTACTGTAATGTCTTAGTTTTGTGTGCTTGGAGATACATTCTTTTGTTGCCATATTTTGGGTTAGTCTATATGCAATTGGGTGGCGTATAATATTTCATTGGCTTTCTTTTCATTCCATTTTCCTGAAGTGATTTACCGAGGTACGTAAATTGTGGTACGTTTTGCCATATTTTGCCTCTATGAATTTTGGTTCTTGTTTATTGCAGGTCATTTGTTTTGTATTTTCAAAAGATATCTGGAGGCAGACTTTTTCCGCAATTTCCTTCAGGAGTTTCATGTGATTTTGGACTGTTGAAAGGTCGTGGGTTAATATTGCTAGGCTGTCCGCAAGTGCTAGACAATCTATTGCTAGTTTTCCTCTGCCTAAAGTGATTGGTTAGTGAATTTTGGGGACCAATTTCTGTTTGCGCCATTCTTGTATCACTTTTTCAAGGGCGCAGTTGAAGAGTGTTATTATTATTCTTACTATTATTATTGTCCGACTCGTTGGCTGAATGGTGCCAGCGTTGGGGGGTCTGGTTCAGTGGGTCCTGAGTTCAATTTTCGACCTGGTCATGTTTCTTCATCGCGTGTGATTAAAACTTCTTGTTCGGGGACTGGTTG
This sequence comes from Anabrus simplex, assembly GCF_040414725.1. Lineage (NCBI taxonomy): Eukaryota > Metazoa > Arthropoda > Insecta > Orthoptera > Tettigoniidae > Anabrus > Anabrus simplex. The sequence continues at coordinate 774,770,672 of NC_090265.1, forward strand.
TTTGTGTTTGTTTCAACACTCTCCTCCTCATATTCAGACAAAACACCTCATCACCAACCAGCACAGAAACACGCAATAGTGATTCTACCCCTTCACATAGGATTGACGTCAGGATGGACATCCGGCAGTAAAACAGGGCCAAATTCACAAGCCCGTCAGACGATAACCGAAGAGATGATAAAGAAAGGCAACACTGAACGATTTTTCATTTCGGAGTAGTGTATGTGAGCATTTAAAATAGTCGCTGAATCTTTTTAACATCCACAATAATTTTTTTGCAGTGTTGTGTTCTGAATTCCAAGCTATTCCAGGATTTCCCACGTAAGTTTGGGTACAATGTCTCTGCCTCTGCATCATGGACCAGTTTGCTTGGCGAATGGTATGTGTCTCACTTAGACATGGTTCGTGGTAAACTTCCTTGGCCTCGGAAAAGTCTCTTTCAAACCGGATGGCATAACCTAAATGTTATATGTGCTTAAAATTTATCAAATACTTGCTTTAGTTCATTATCACATTATCGTATGATTGCAGTAACCACCTTTGGAAAACAGTTAATTTGGTTGTTACGTCACTACGCCGAACTGTGTGCTTTCTGGTGCTATAACTTGTTTACCGCATCTTAGAGAAAATAATTAATATTCTCTTCTTTCTTCGGTTGACAGGAGAGCGAGAACGAGCTAGAAACATGTCGTAATAGTAATAAAAATATACGCGGTGTGTCTTATAATGGGGGAAATTGTATTGTTGTTTCCTTGTCACTATAGAGCGATACGAAGCTTACTGAGTGCATTTCTAATTGAAGCATTTGGAATTATAGGTTGGTCGGAAACAACGTGAGCGGTAGAGAGTTGGTCATACTGATGATTAACTTTAAAAAAAAATCGATATCTCGTGCTGAAGACCGCCAATCAGTTCGCTTCGCGGGTGAATTCAAAAGGGCATTGGGAGGCGGTGTTGCTAAATCTGCACATGACTTAAGTCATATTCCTTTGATATTTCAAACTCATGTTAGCATCGATTTATCTTCATTCTAGAGCCTCGTTCAAGCGTGATGATGTTATTTTGTACAGGGTAATAAATAAGTCACAAGATTGTGAGCAACTGCAAAATGACGTCGATAATGTTGTGAGATGGACAGTAGGCAATGGTATGGTGATAAACAGTGTTAAAAGTCTGGTTCTGAGTTTCACAAGTAGGAAAAGTCATCTCAGTTTTAATTACTGCGTTGATGGGGTGAGAGTTCCTTTTGGGGATCATTGTAAGTATCTCGGTGTTAAATATGATTAAATATGATTGTAAATAAAGGGTACATATCTCTGCACATGGTTATGAGGGTATTTAAGGGATGTAGTAAGGATGTAAAGGAGAGGGCATACAAGACTCTGGTAAGACCCCAACTACAGTATAGTTCCAGTGTATGGGACCCTCACCAGGATTACTGGATTCAAGAAATGGCAACACTCCAAAGAAAAGCAGCTCGATTTGTTCTGGGTACACTTCCGACAAAAGAGTAGCGTTACATAAATGTTCCAAAGTTTGGGCTGGGAAGATTTGGGAGAAAGAAGACGAGCTGCTCGACTAAGTGGTATGTTCCGAGCTGTCAACGGAGACATGGCATGGAATGACATTAATAGATGAATAAGGTTAAGTGGTGTCTTTGAAAGTAGGAAAGATCACTATATGAAGATAAAGTTGGAATTCAAGACGACAAATTGGGGCAAATATTCGTTTGTAGGAAGGGCAGTTAGGGATTGGAATAACTTACCAAGTGAGATGTTTAATAAATGTCCAATTCCTTTGACATCATTTAAGAAAAGGCTAGGAAAACAACAGATAGGGCTTGCGAGCGCTTTTGTCGTACGCAATCACTGTGACCGACCAGAACAACGAATTCTGCTCCAATATGCCTATCATTTTGCGTCGAGATTCCAATTTTGATTCCTTCAAGAACAGAAGAGTTACTAATTTTGTTGAACAGTTATTTCAGCTAAACTGCATGACCTCTATCGAACTTGCCTCGATCTTACATCAGTCTGAACATCTGTTGAAGTGTGTTGTCATTTCATAGATCATAATCTTTTAAGTAATTTTAAGTCAGAACCTGAAAACACTAAGTTTGGGTAGCATTTCACCAGGTCACGTAGACGTAATCACTCTTGAAGCTTTGAAGCCAAACTCCGATTGATTTCTTGCTATTTGCTTTACGTCGCACGACACATGTAGGTCTTATGGCCACGATGGGACAGGAAAGGTATAGGATTAGAAAGGAAAAGGCCGTGGAATTAATTAAGGTACAGCCTCAGGAATTGCCTGGTGTGAAATTGGGAAACCGCGGAAAACCATCTTCAGGGGTTCAGGGGTTCGAACTTACTATCTCTCGGATAAGAGCCCCTAACCGCACGGCCAACTCGTCCGGTAACTCCGATTCTTATGCGTATAGTTATGGATACGGAGACGTCAGTGATGAAGGAAAGAGAAATATCCTAATCACCGTTACGAGTTATCTTCGGAAAAGCTTCAGTTATTGTTATTTCATACGCGATGTACACCTGCTCCTGTAATGAACTGGTGATGAAAAACGATTTGCGAACAGTAAATGCGATGGGTTTATAATTACTTCGCTAGTTTAATCACAGGTTGCTCTAGGCACGTTCACTTAGCCACCTCAATTAATGTTTGTATCGGGGACAGGTAATAGTGTGCATGCAATAATCGAAATACTCAGAATATCATATAAACGATGTTCTGGCACATGTGCGAACAAAGCCTCGAGCTACTGTTCTTCTTTTAGCTTCACCGGAATGTCCACACATTCTGAGTGATCCTCAAATTATCGAGTTCATACAATTAACGTACGTTTAAGGAGGGGCCAAAGTTTTGTTATTATTATTATTATTATTATTATTATTATTATTATTATTATTATTATTATTATTATTATTATTATTATTATTGTTGTTATTATCTCGAATACTTTCGGAGTTATGATGAAAAGCGTGAAGGTCTGCTTGATGCTCCTTTCCCGCAAATTTTGTTTTCAGAACCGTTTCTCTGACAACTCAGAACGTATTTAAGATATTAAGATGAATCTTTGTATGCATGTATATATCATAGAGGAAAAGAATGTATAATAGAATTATTGAGCTAGCGTCATTGGTTAAGTTTTACAAATATTTTCAAATGAAAATTATTGAAATTATTGACCATTTGAGAATACAGTATCTTCATAAAAATATTTATACTTTATGAAATTCACTGATACGGGTACAGGTTGTAGCTATAAAATTATTTATCATAATAAGGAAAGAATCATAGAAAAATATTAACGTGTTTGGAAATTATCAGGGAAACGGGGAAATAGTGGCCAAGATACACCGCTATTTTGAATAGTTATATATTGAATACTTGAATAATGAAGTTACTTGTAATTTATTAGTAGATCGAGCGAGTTTCTAAATATGTAGATATATTATTAAGGAATAATATGTTTGTCATACTAAGTTTCCTCTTAGTATTCATTTACATTGCTGCGGGAAATATTTTATACACCCCATTTTTCTATTTTCAAAGGTGTAGATGCCCCCTCAAGAAAGAGCCTTACTCACCGTCAAGACGACCACGAAGATAGGTTTGTGTGAAGATGCCGGCGTTCAGCCAGTGAAACTACGGGAGGCGCCAGACGAGACGGTCATCGTCATCATCAGTGAAATGAAATGAAATGGCGAATGGCTTTTAGTGCCGGGAGTGTCCGAAGACAGGTCTTTTGATATGACAATCGTAGGCGACCTGCGCGTCGTAATGAGGATGAAATGATGATGAGGACAACACATACAACCAGACCCAGTGCCAGCTAAATTAACCAATGACCGTTAAAACTCCCAACCCTGCCGGGAATCGAACCCGGGACCCCTGTGACCAAAGGCCAGCACAATAACCGCTTATCCATGGAGCCGGACATCGTCATCAGTGTTTAAAGGCAATGACTTGGTGCAGCCATTGTTCTCTGCCATTAGCTCCATGTTCCATTTCATGGTAGGAACAATAATGAAGATCCTCTGCCAAGACTTGAAGGTCGTTCTCGGCCTTTCTTCCCCGTGATATTTCCCTTCCAGCAGACTGGTCGCAAGTTGCAGCCAGTGAATATAACTTATCTTCTCTGTGTCGTTAGTATTAGTTCCCTGTTCCCTTCATGTTGCTGCAAAACGCGTTTCTTCGTTTTTTTTCAATCCATTTAATTCATTTCCAGCCCCACATCACAAACGCTTCCAGTCGTTTCCATTCCCGATCTCACACGGCTCAAGATCCACAGCGATACAACAGCACATAAACAACTCATAACATATTTCTTCTTAATTCCAAAATAAATTTGCACTGATCCAAATGAAATGAAATGGCGTATGGCTTTTAGTGCCGGGAGTGTCCGAGGACATGTTCGGCTCGCCAGGTGCAGGTCTTTTGAATTGACACCCGTAGGCAGCCTGCGCGTCGTGATGAGGATGAAATGATGATGAAGACAACACATACACCCAGCCCCCTTGCCAGCGAAATTAACCAATGATGGTTAAAATTCCCGACCCTGCCGGGAATCGAACCCGGGACCCTTGTGGCCAAAGGCCAGCACGCTAACCATTTAGCCATGGAACTGATCCAAAGATTTATCTTAATACTAAACGGTTGTTTGTCAAGAGCTTTTTGCCTTCTCATCGCTCTGCTGCACATGTCATTGGTGATCAGACATCCTATATGACGGAAACTGGCGACTTGTTCCTCCATCTTCTCAGTAAGCTTGATGTTGATGTGAATTTATTCAGGATGTATACACACAACTATTATCTTGGTCTTCTTAACATCAATGTTAAAGCGCGAATCTGACAATGCTGATGACAACACATTCGGAGTAGTGAATGAGTTGCAGGACTGTGCGTGACAGCAGGGGGACTTAAAACAATATACTGAGATGGCCACCAGGCAATGGTATGAAGGTAAATCGGATGATAAGACAAGTTGTAAGTTTCACCAAGAGGAAAAGTCCTCTCAGCTTTAATTATTGTATTGATAGGTTGATAGTACCTCATGAGGAACACTGTAAGCAAACTAAACCAAACCCCATGCCTCAACAGCCCCGAGGGGCATGGCCTACCAAACGACCGCTGCTCAATCCGAACGACGGCAGATTATGAGGTGTCGTGTGGTCAGCACGAGGAATCCTCTCGGCCGTTACTCTTGGCTCTCTAGACCGGGGCCGCCAGCTCACCGTAAAATAGCTCCTCAATTGTAATCACGTAGGCTGAGTGGACCTCGAACCAACCCTCAGGTACAGGTAAAAATCCCTGGCCTGGCCAGGAACCGAACCCGGGTCCTCCGCGTAAGGGGCAGGCATGCTACCTCTACACCGTGGGGCCAGCTCAACACTGTGAGCACCTATGTGTTAATATAAGGAATGGTCTTCACTGAGGTAATTTATAATGAGGTACTTAAGGAAATATACAGATCTCTTCACAAGGTTATGAGAGTATTTAGCGGTTGCAGTAAGGATGTAAGGCGTGGTTTCCCATTTTCACACCAGGCAAATGCTGGGGCTGTACCTTAATTAAGGCCACGGCCGCTTCCTTCCCACTCCTAGCCCTTTCCTGTTTCATCGTCGCCGTAAGACCTATCTGTGTCGGTCCGACGTAAAACAACTAGCAAAAAAAAAAAAAAAAAAAAAAAGGATGTAAGGGAGAGGGCCTACAAGTCTCTGGTAAGAACGCAGTTAGAGTATGGGTACGGTGTATGGGGCCTTCACCATGACTGCTTGATACGAGAACCGCAAACAATTCAAAGGAAAGCAGCACGATTTGTTCTGAGTGTTTTACGACAAAGGAGTAGTGTTACTAAAATGTTGCAGATATTGGACTGGGAAGACTTGGTAGTAAGGAGACGAGATGCTCGACAATGTGGTATGTTTCGAGTTGTCAGTGGTGAGTTGGCGTGGAATGGCATAAGCAGAAGAATAAGCTTGAGTGGAGCTTTTAAAAGTGGGAAAAATCATAATAATTATGAAGACAAAGTTGGAATTAGAGAGGGCAGATTGAGGCAAATATTCATTCATAGGACGAGGAGCAAGGGATTGGAATTATCAAGGGAAATGTTCGATAAATTTCCCAAGTTCGTGTAAAATATATAAGAAAAACAATTATAAATAAATGTAAATATGTGGTAAACACAGTAAACACAGAGGAATGCGACAGGCTGAACAGAATTATATATTATTTGTATGAAAATAATATTCGTTTAGAAACCCGTAAATTAAATTGTAGATTCAGTCGATCAGAACATAATGGGCCGATTGCTGAAGCCTTAGACAACGTCTACCTAAACAACGTCTAAATCGATCACAGTCTTCCATTGCAAAAAACAATGTTCAGCCGGTGTTTAACTAGACATCGTTTAAAGTTTCAATATTGGTTTGAAAATGGACATAGAAGTATCCTTCATGCACCTCTTTGCTTGTCGCAACCAATTAAATTCGTCGGTGCTCACGCCGAACACCAGTCAGCTGTTTGTCTTCCTATACACATTACTCAAATATGGCTAAGCATGAGCATGGCATCCCCACAGACAAGAATATCGCTTTCGGTGGAAATTGAATGTCATAATATTATCGACACTAAAGCGACACGTAACGGCACGGAGAAGTGTAGCTTTGATTATAGCGTTGTTACGGTGAGTGTAATCTACTCGTAAATAGCTTCGACGAAGGGAAGATGAAACAATAGTAATGTTTTTTTTTTGCTATTGGCTTTACGTTGCACCAACACAGATAGGTCTTATTGCGACGATGTGACAGGAAAGGGCTAGGACTCGAAAGGAAGCATCCGTGGCCTTAATTAAGGTACAGCCCCAGGATTTTTCTGGTGTGAAATTGGGAAATCACGGTAAACCATCTCCAGGGCTGCCGACAGTGTGGTTCGAACACACTATCTCCCGAATACTGGTTACTGGCCGCACTTAAGCGACTACGGCTATCGAGCTCGGTCAATAGTAATGTGTAACCGAATGTGTTATACGGGCCATATAGATGTAGCTTGCATTCTGGACATCGTAGATTTGAAACGCGTCATCGGCAGCCCTGAAGATTGTTTTCCGCAGTTTCCCTATTTCTACACCAGGCAAACACTAGGGCTGTTATTATGGCTACGGCTCTTATTCCCCAATCCTCCTTCTTAAACAGTAATTACCACCATCAGCGCTTGGTTGCCGAAAACTTGTCTGAATTGGCGCGACGATTATATTATACACTGAAGAAAATGGAAATTACAACACCCAAAAAGAGTGGTGCTACATTGCTGCAATTAAACACGCAGGACGAGTGTTCTATTGTACTTCGATGATTACACGTTCAGATTCCTCTGACCGCAAGTTTGGACAGCAATAAATACAGGATATGCCCACCACGAGCTGCAATACATTGATGAATTCGTCGAGGCATGGAGTCAATAAGGCCCTGGATCGCTTCCTGAGGAATTGTGGTCCATGCTTGCTGCACTGCACGGGTCAGTTGTTCCAGAGTTATGGGTGGCTGAGGACGGTTGACCAGTTGTCGACCCATCATGTCCCACACATGCTCAATAGGACTGAGGTCCAGGGATCTGGCGGGCCATTCTAAGGTTGTGACGTCGTGGAGAGCTTCTCTGGAGATGCGTGCAGTGTGAACCTGGGCATTGTACTGCTGAAACATCCCTTTAGCAATGTTCGCAATCATATGTACAACCACTGGATTGAGTACCCTATCAACGTACTGTCGAGCAGTCATAGTGCCCTCAACAAGCACTAATTGTGATTTCACATTAAAGCCAATAGTTCCCTAGACCATAATCCTTGGTGTTGGCCCTGTGTGCCTCGCGACAATAAGATCTGGGCGGCACCTCTCCCCGGTACGTCGGCGCACACGATTCCGGCGATCACTGCGGACAAGACAGAAGCGCGATTCATCACTAAAGACGACCCTATGCCATTCGTCGACCCACGTCGATCTTTCTCGACACCAGGCCAGCCTTATACGTCGCTGTTGTGGGGTCAATGGAACACCTTCTGCAGGGACACGGGCTCGTAAGCCAGCTGCACGCAGGCGATTACCAACTGTTTGTTGTGTAACGTGGGGTGCCACAGCTGCTCGAATTTGCGCTGCTGTTGCATGGGGTTCCATCCGAGCCATCCGACGATCCTCTCTCACAGTTGTTCGTCGCACTGGGTCTGTGCCAGACCTACGAGAGTGGGTACCTTCATTTGACCACTGCTGCCATACACGTTGTACCGTAGATGACTGACGGCCAACATGTGCAGCGACAGTCCTAAGCGATAATCCAGCCTCACACAGTCCAATTATCCGAGCCCTCTCGAACGGCGACAGTTGTTGATAGCGTGCTCTTCTCTGTCGTCGAGGCATGTTTGACGGGGAACACTTCACTGCACAGACTGCAAGTCAACTACGCTACACCAGAGTCCGTATACTGTAGTTGATTCCTCCGTGACCAATCACGTGGGGAGACCTGTAGCAACAATCCAATGGGTCTGAATCATTGATCGTTTACATACCTACATGGCATCGTTCCATATCTTGAAAATCAACACAAACGCTTGCTTGCTGCTTGTTGTTTTAAGGGGCCTAAAATCGACCGTCATCGGCCCTCAACACAAACGACCAATGCCTTCATAGTGTTGCAGTTTCCATTTTCTTAAATGTATATAAACCACATACGACCTACTTCTAGTATTCACTATTATGTGTGCTTACTTGCCAGTAAGTATAAGTGAATCCCTCCCGGTTTATGTTAGTGACAGCCTTCTGGTGACTGGGATAAGTAATTTTGACATGTATGTAGTCGAAGTGAACTACAATTCCATGGAAATTACCACATGTACAAAAAATATATCGGTTGCCAAGAATTGTATTCAATTTGATAGTTACCGGATTGTCCCATTGTCAGTCTCAAGAAACAGGTCTCCTGAAAAGCGAAATATTATTTTACGCTCGACCTCCCCGTTCATTTCAAATGAATTGCTGCGATTTCGCAGCGGGCGACCCACAGAGAGGCCGTCGGACTAACATTTCTTCCCGGAATCGTCTCAACATGTTAATACAAATTACATGTTTCATGGTACATAACCTCTGATTGTGATTTACTCCTATCATTTGAGGTTAAACAGTGTTCTCGGCAGTGTTTAAACATTGCCGGTTGAACATCGGTTTTAGACAGTGTCTAAGTTATAAATAACGTCTATGCAATGCGGCAGCCGTACTTAGACACTGCTTACCGTAGACATCGTCTAAACACAGTTTCTGCAACCGGCCCAATGAAGTTTTTTTTTTTTTTGCTAGTTGTTTTACGTCGCACCGTCACAGATAGGTCTTATGGCGACGATGGGACAGGAAAGGCCTAGGGGTGGGAAGGAATCTGGCATGGCCTTAATTAAGGTACAGCCCCACCATTTGCCTGGTGTGAAAATGGGAAACCACGCAAAACCATCTTCAGGGGTGCCGACAGTGCGATTCGAATCCACTATCTCCCGGTTGCGAGCTCACAGCTGCGCGCTTCCAACCGCACGGCCAACTCGCCCGATCAATGAAGTTTCAAAATCTTCACTATACACTTGTATACGCTATAACGTTCAGTCTGCAGCCTTGTCTGAATTAACTATACTCTGCAACAAACTCTTATCTGTGCGGACTCGTTCTGAATGTTGGCCGGCAGGTTGGGGGAGGTGGCGGTATAGGCCTACTATTTCTAATCACTAGACTGCGTGCCAAAACCTTCGATTAAATTCCGAAATCTCCCTTCGGTGCTCATATGGAGTGAGGGCATATGACGCTGTTGAGTGTGATTCGTCGGTCTGATGGCGACGTTAAGCCTTGAGCAGACCCCTTGGTGTTATTCGACAGGAGTAGGCTACGTGTCGAGACCGGGTTTGACTTTCTCCCTACCTCTTTATCATCATCAACCCACATCCACACGTGCAGGTCGCCTATGGGTGTCAAATAGAAAGACTTGCACCAGGAGAGCCGAAGATGTCCTCGGACACTCCTGGTACTAAAAGACATACGGTAAATAAATAAATAAATAAATAAATAAATAAATAAATAAATAAATAAATAAATAAATAAATAAATAAATAAATAAATAAATAAATAACGTATGTTATGATTAAAATTCAGTTTAACTGTTGTCGCTTTCTCGTACCCTCCATAGCCGATTCTCCTCCTCACACTACCCCAACACCGAAGCTTCAGCCATAGCTTTGAATTCTTTATTCGAAACACCCCCGGTGTCTTTGTACTCCTCTGTTTGTACCAGCACTATTCTTGCTAAATTTATATCTGTTATTTCCAACGTATGAATCAGATATTGTGAATGCACCCAGGTTACTGCGAAGTCAGCCTGAAAACAGAACAACGTTACCAGACAACTCACTTCTTTTTTACATTCGACCACAACTGCGAGCTTACTGGATTAGCCTTATCACTCCCCCATTCAGTTTCATATCTTATACAACCTTCTGGAAGATACACATCCAAAATACTCATTCCGACCTTATTTGTGCCACGTTAGCACCAAGCGTATTATTTACAGCCAGCTAAGGAATAATTTCGGAAGTAAAACACTGGCAGGATCTTTAACTCAAGGTACGGTAGCTTAAGTCTTTAATGGGCGTCTCCGAAGACCTTAAAAAGTAGTTAGTGGGACGTAAAACAAATAACATTATTATTATTAAGTCTTTACTGTACCCATCTATAGGGCTATATTAAAAGAGTTTATTAAGAGCAGATTTGGCAAATCCGTCTACCCGTTCTACTGGACCGATTAGCTTCAGTTTTGTTCAATTCTCTCCGGAATCACCTCCCGATAAATCATGCGACATTGATAGGTCTCTAAGTTCAGCTAACTTTGAATAATCATAAAATCAAGTCACTAAATAATTACTCCAATAATTGCAGGCGAAGGCTTACCCTAACCCGCAATACCTCCTGTACTTAGCGGGTTGCAAATCGACTAACACTTTCATTAATATTCTGATATAATGTGATTTTCATCCTTAGTAATACCATTGCATGCAGCCATGTTTGATTACTACCTGTCAAGCCAGACAATACACACTTCCTCTATTCATGGAAGAATACCGTTTCCTGCTAGGTACTATTTGATTCTCTAACCTTTCCTAGCTCCAAATATATTCAACTGATGGCAGAACGTTCCCAATAACTTATATGCTGCTAAGAGAAAAATGTCTACGTACGAACAGACATACGCCTTAGACATTTTCTGTGAACACCTATCGAAGAATAACCTAGCTAAACTAGAAAGAGTGAAGGCCATCTATCTTAAAGAAGTCCTCTGCCTGGAAAGAAAATGCTCCTTCGAGATTAACCTATGAGCTCACAAGACAACCGTTCTATACAGAAGAACTAAGATTAAAATTATCATTGCCTTCTACGACAAAACACCAGGCTTTACATCATGAGTTGCAGCGAATACATGGATAGATTTCTACCAACTGACGGCACAATGACTGACTACGAGCTGCGGCATAACATGACGCACTTCTTATTAAAGGTTCAAAACCGAGCTGGATAGCTGCAGTCGCTTAAGTGCGGCCAGTATTCAGTATTCGGGAGATAGAAGGTTCGAACCCCACTGTCGACAGCCCTGTCCCATCGTCGCCGTAAGACCTATCTGTGTCGGTGCGACGTAAAACAACTGGCAAAAAAATGTTCATAAAACCATTGAAAAGGTCAGGCAAAACAATATGGCTACGACAAGCATATCAAGACGAGTTATTTGACCTACTTTTAACGAATGCTGTGGAGCAGCTCGAGTCCTCTAGTTAAATGAGAATATGCCTCTTGAAAGGAAATATAAAATTAAACTTTGTATCAAATATTTAAAAAATAAGTTGTGAACTCCTAGCTGGAAGGAATGCAATGGAAAGTGTTCACACTAGTCCTGCTAATAGAAGGGTTTAATTCAAATAACGTCCATGCCGTGGTTAAGGAGACAAATGAGAGGTTAGTTGGGTTTGTGTTATCTGCTGGAGGTCAACAAACTGAAGCACCTCCTGTATTGTGTGGTGAAACACGAGACTTGTTGTCACCTCGGGGCACGTTCCTTTGTCGAGAAGTGCTTGAGTTCTTCACCCTCGTATTGTTTCGTACGCAGCAGTGGATGTCCTCAGTGCCCTTCCTTCATGATGCTGCTGAATCCGCAACCGGAAATATCAAAACTCAGAGGAAACTTCGTTCTCTAGCATCCTTTCGTTCCTAGTAATAATGACGAGTTAAATTTAACAACATAATTCGTAAGCTCACTGGACCAAAAGTTAGTTCACCTTGTTATATATGCATAAAATTCCATTATCTGAGTGTTTTCTTTCCATCATTGAATGGTGGGTGATGCAATTCCCTTCCTAATACCCGACCAGGTGGTAAGTACGTTCACTTTCAACGTATACTTCCATGGTTTCCCACGTTTACTGCAGGTAAATATGCAACGATTGTTACCATTCCTATCCCAGGTCACTGTCAGCGTAATTGTGTTAACGTGACGTCAGACATAGGCACTACCTTCATGATATCCAGGCCGTACTGTAGCGAGTACGGGAAAGCGATCAGCTGATCGCTAGGACGGAAGATTAGCACGTGGTTTAGTTGGGCTGGTTATGCATTTTTCGCTGTTCTATTTAAATTTCCAACGTTGACCGCATATCTGCTCAGAAACATCACAGACTGAATCATCATCGACTGCATTTTTAAGAGAAAAGTGCTCAATTAGCGAAGAAAACGTATGTGTGAGCCTATAGGGTAAGAAGGTCGCTCTCCATACTAACTTAAAAAATTAATTGATATTGTGAGTTCAGTGTTACATTATCAACCACGATGTATATACGATTGAATTAAGGTGCTCAGAGAGGGAAATCGCCATGCCGAATAGCTTCTGTACTGCTGACTGGAAAGCTAATTAGAAACTACGAGAGTACAGTCCCGTATTTGCGTTTCTTTCTGATGAAGAAAGAGTTAGATTATGAAAGAAGGCTATTCCTAGGGAGAATTTAATAGTTTATGAAAACACAGTCGTGGGTATCAACCACTTTCCTGAAGTGGTTCCTGAGGGAAATAACGAGGGTCTCGTCCAGATGGTGAGTTAAAATGTATTATGCCATAAGCATGGGTAAAGTTACGTACATTTCAATGTTGACAACATTTCTTAGCAGACAAAGTAGGGGTCACAATACTACGAAAAAGTTAAAATTAAGCCATTTCCTTAATTTTTAAGAAAACTGAAGGGCTGAAGGTTTCAAATTTTGAGTCTTGGACAGCTCTATCAAAATAAGAAACAAGTTTTGAAAGTCTCTCTCGGTCTAAATGCAATTTCGGAGAAACAGCCTAAAATCGCATGTTTCTTTAATCGTCTATGTTTTATTCAAATCCTAACAATATTAACTTATTTGTACATCTCTTTTTGTAATGTGTTCCTTGGTTCAATATCCTCAGGCTTTTTTAGATTTTTCAAAAATGGCCACACCGAATCTAGTTATAAGTGCTTAAGTGAAACTCTGCGTTGACTCTCATTAGCGTTAGTAGTGGTAGAAATAGGCAAACTGCTAATGTAATCGACCGGATAACGATGATTAAGAAAAGCATTGTAATTTTTAGGAATAAATGCACTATATATTATTACATTTTATTATATTGTATTTACCTAAAATTCGTAGCTCTTATCCCTACGATGTTTTCAACATTGAGTTGCGTGCCTGAAGATCTACAACTGTGTATTTGTTATGTAACCAGGCTTAGGTTTATCTGCGTTCAGCGTGTTAGAAAAATAAGGTCTAATTTGTGCATTTTCCTAATATATTGTGGAATAAGACTATTGAGATTTTTCCTCTTAAACTTCGTATCATAGACTACGGTAGTGAGTTATTCCATGAAAACTGAAGGTGAATGTAGTCTTATAGGCGTAACTTGCATTTTCAGAATTTACAATGTTTTAACAATCGCTTAATTTCATGACAGTTGCAGTAAACACATTTTTTATTGTTGTTGGAGGCTAGAGGTCCAGGAAAGCTGCAGTGTTCATGGAGTGGAAACCGTGAGATGCAGAAATAATTTACATTTGGGTTGTATTTTTAATATATTGTATTAGTAATTGGTTGCATCTTTTCTGTCTGTCTGTCTGTCTGTCTGTCTGTCTGTCTGTCTGTCTGTCTGTCTGTCTGTCTGTCTGTCTGTCTGTCTGTCTGATGTGACTGTTCCAGTTGACTTGAAAATGGATAGAAATTCTAAGAATTTTTCGGCGGAGTGTAAGCCTCTACTCACGGAAACGAAGGGGTATACGCGAGAACAGTATGTTACCGGGAAGGATATGCATTGTATGTAAGAATTAATAAATATTTATGGGTATTTTTTGGTTTTATAAGGTGTTGACAGTTTCTTAGGTAATTAAAACGAGTATTTTATTCAAGCGGAGCGAGTGGGTATCGTCTCCAAATCCCATCAGAAATGTGACTTCATCAGAGCTACAATACGGCCTGGACATAACGACGACAGTGACAGAGGTCACTTAGAGGGACTGGCACACACGCAGAAGGAACGATAGGCAATAATAACTTTTAGTACCTGTGTTTCCTCCACGCTGTTTCGTATTCAAGTAGTATCTAATACATTTCTGCAGTACCACTCGTGATCTACAAAGTTGTGCGAATGATGGAGAGTACTGCTACTGACCGCCGTCGACAGCGCAATGAGGACAATTAGATGCTCTTAGCGTTGATAGCACGGGCATGTCAAGAATACATGACCCCAGCTAACATACTTGTAGCGGAGTGTAGTGTAGTATGAGGCAGAGGGCGATAGAGTGCATTCCCTGCCACTGACAGGGGCCAGAGGCTTTCAACTTGAGTTGGTGACCACTGTTCCACGAGCTGAGTCCGGCATTGCATGTGCCAGGCTCCTTACTTTCAACGTTCTTGTCTGACCTCTCTTAAATGTAGCTTACATCCCCTTCAGTCTGTCAAACGCACAGGTTAAATGAAATGAAATGGCGTGTGGCTTTTAGTGCCGGGAATGTCCGAGGACATGTTCGGCTCGCCAGGTGCAGGTCTTTTGATTTGACTCCCGTAGGCGACCTGCGAGTCGTGAGGAGGACGACATGACGATGGAGACGACACATACACCCAGGCCCCGTGGCAGGGAAATTAACAAATGATGGTTACAACTCCCGACCCTACCGGGAATCGAGCCCGGGACCCCTGTGACCAAAGGCCAACACCCTAACTATTTAACCGTAGAGCCGGACACATGTCAAATATAAATATTATACTACAATATACCTGTAAGGAACATTGTTAAACAAGGAATAAGAGTACACACCATTAAACAAAGAACGACATGTTTTGTTCTTCAAAGAACAATATCAGATTCTATCAAGTCACACTCAAATATTTACGTTTATCTCTGTTTAATATTTAGGAACTTAAATTCTAGAACTTGTCTTAATTATGTATTGCTTTGTCTCCTCTCCAGCTTTAAGTGACCCTTTATTCAGCGATACCATTGAAATAAGTTCTAGAATTTAAGTTCCTAAATGTCAGAGATAAACATAAGAATTCTAAATATTAGGGTGTGACTTGGTAAAATCTGATGATGTTCTTTGAAGAAAGAAACATGTCGTTATTTGTTTTACCCCTTGTTTAACAATGTGTTTTACAGGTAGCCTATGTTTTAGCATAATACTAGCTGATGTACCCGTGCTTCGCTACGGTTTTCTACCTTTGGATACAGAATTCTAGGGTTAGGTAGAGTACCCGTTGTGAGCAAGGCTGTATTAAATTGCATAGCACTTAACGTTACCCTAGAAACGCGACGGGGAATTCACCAAAAGTCTTTTCCCATATGAAAACTGGGTTAGTGCATTTTCCTTTAAAGTAAGGCCCGCTTGCCTACCATCAGTCACCGTCAGTTTGGGGAGTTTTCATTATGATGTCAGACACTCACACTCTACCTGCCCTTTTACATCCTCAGAAATACTGTCTTAGTGATTTTCCTAACTGAAACGAACATAGATCATTACAATGACGTCAGTAGGACTGGCGCGATTAAAAGCAATGCTTTCATACGAAATACTCTATCAAATGAAAAACCACACGTTTTCTCACTTTTAACGATCGCTGCCGATCTGACAGTCCAAAGTTCCAGAGCTGGAATGACCAGGCCGCAGACTGCCGTGATCCGTGAACACTCTTCGTCTTTTTTCGGCGGGGGCAGTCGAATAGTGGAGAGTCCCAGGACAAAAACTATGTCTTTTAACTAATCTGTTTCCTAGGAGTACCTAATGAGTCGGAAAATCTCAATTCAATACACTGCGGCGGAAAAATCTATCTGACTTAGAGGCAAATTTTTCCTCCAAGCCAGAGCAGAAACCCCCTCTTCACTGCTAATTTGGAATAAAATGAATGTAAAATTTAATACAGGTGAAGAAGAAGAAGAAGAAGAAGCTTTTCTTAAGAAACGGCTCTTTTCCGTGTTGAATTTTGAGTTATTTAGTGAATTGTGGTGCTATAATCTCGAATAGGCCTAAATTGTAATTCTAAACCAGGTCATACCACTACTACTACAACTACCACAGCCCGTCAGTGTAGGGATCGAATAGCTGGAATACTATGATGAGCCAGTGTGTTACGTTCCAGCATTATCGGAAAATGTATGAATGTATGCTAAAGAAGAAAGTTTTCTAACTCCCCAGCCATTTTCCACCAATATTTCGTCAGGCTGTTATACTTGGTACACGGCAGTAATCCCATCTATTGGAGTTGAGTGGAAGTATAAGAGACAAAGAATATCACAACAAACAGTGGTCAATGTAATGTTATTGTTGACAATGTTATGCGCTTTCGATATTGTAGGCCTTCATATTTAGTTTTCTTCCGACTCTGAAATACTACTCTTATCATAGTCGGTACGGTAAAACTGATTAAAACACAAATTATCGAAAATTGAATTCTCTATAACTTTTGTTATATAGTAATTTTCGATATGACCAACAACATAGGTATTTAAAAAATAAATTTAGGCGCCTTCCCCTAAACTAAAATTTCACCCAGAGTGAATAAAACTGTTTATAGCCTAGACTGTAGCTTCTTATTCCCCGTTTCTATATACCGATTTCATTAAATTCTGTTTACTCATTTTCTCGTGGCTCGGCGTTGATATGGACATAGCCACAAAAATACAAATTAATGAACATCTGTGTTATCGTAGTCGGTACGGTAAAAATGCATAAGACATAAATGATCGGAAATTTAATTCTATAAAACTTTAGTTATGTATTATTATTTGACAGGACCACTAAAAATATAAATATTTGAGAATTAAATTTTAGGCCTTCCCCTAAACTACCATTTCACTCAGCGTTAATAAAATGATTTATAACCTAGATTGTAGTGGTTCATACCCCGACTTTACATACCGATTTTCATCACATTCTCTTCAGCCGTTTTCTCGTGATGCTGTATAGACAGACAGACAGACAGACAGACAGACAGACAGACAGACAGACAGACAGACAGACAGACAGACAGACAGACAGACAGACAGACAGACAGACAGACAGACAGACAGACAGACAGACAGACAGACAGACAGACAGACATTACGGAAAAGTAAACATTGCATTTCCTTGTTACAGTGGACATGACCGATACAGAAATACCATTCTTTTCAAATTCTAAGCAATGTATAGACAAAACTCTTATTTTATATATATAGATTTAACGTATCTGTCCGACTCGTTGGCTGAATGGTCAGCGTGCTGGCCTTCTGTTCAGAGGGTCCCGGGTTCGATTCCCGGCCGGGTCGGGGATTTCAATCGCTTCTGATTAATTCTTCTGGCTCCGGGACTGGGTGTAGGTGTCCATCCCAGCATTCTCCTCATAATATTCAAACAATATTCCACACTACCAACCACCACAGGAACACGCAATAGTGATTACATCCCTCCAGATAGAGTTGGCTTCAGGAAAGGCAGCCTGCCGTAATACAGGGCAAAATTTGCGCCGCAGTTCGTACCCGCGAACTCACATGTGTGGGAAAAAGCGGTGGGAAATGAAGAAACTTTAACGGATATGTTCGAAAGTCTGAAGAGTTTTTTAGGTACCCATTTAACTGAGTCGAATCTGGGAGTATGGCTTCCTTGTTAACAAACGACGTCCCTTAATCAGCTTTTGTTCTCATTCGATCCCATCGCTAGCAGTCTGGGGAGGCCCAGGGAGTCTATGATTTTTCAAGACCTTCGTGGCCCTTTTTTCTTATCGCAGATACCTTCATTCTTTAAAGTGTCCGTCCGACCGCTTCCAATTTCCTCTGATTGGTGTTACAAAATTATGGTTTTCTGTTATACTTTATCTTATAATAATCACCACTGCCACTTTTTGTGTGTCTTGTAAAGAAGATCCATTTTCAGAATATACAAAATACTACAAGGGATTGTTTATATTTCTAAAGTAAACAAAGCGTAACTAGCGAGTGCATTTTTATGTGCCGTAATTACATACTTTTTGCGCAATTTTTAACACAATTTGCTACGTTTATTATTCCTGTTGTTTATCCTCAAGCCTTAACATAATCTTATCTGTATAAAAAATCGTAACGACCGTGTGCCTGTATATTGACTATTTTGGCGAAATGTTCCTACAGTTATCGTTTCAGGTGTAATGGTGATCATCTGCATATATTTAGCTTTGCCGCCTGTTCGTCTGTTTGTTTTTTTGTTTGTTTGTCTGTCTATAACTTGAAAACTACTGGATATATTTCTATCAAACTTCGTATTTAGAATCCACCTGTCCTTGGGTAGGTTGAAGGGCGAATATTGTTTCTAAATCCCTGAACTGACTGGTGGTTTAATTGAAACCGATGCCGTGATTTTGTACTCCCATAAAACATACACAACCAAACTTAATGGAAATCTACCTGCCTTAATGGAAATCAAGTTTTAAACCTTTTTTCTCATGTCCATAATTTCGAGACGAGGATTAATAAGGGAGATATCATTAACGGACCGTTTTTCGGCACAAGTCCCACAGGACTTCACTCAAGAGCGGGTGCGTGTAAAACGTCTTGAAAACTACTGAAGTTATTTCAACCAAACTTAATATTTAGCATCCACTTGTCCAAAGGTAGGTGTTAAGGCCCATACCATTTCAAATTCCTGGAATGAACAGGGGGCTTATAGGGAACCGAAACAGTGATATTACTCTCCCACAATATTTACAAGACCAACCTGACTGGAAATCGACCAAACTTGATGGAAATCCATTTCTAAAACTTTTTTAATGTGCATTTTTTCGACAGGAGGAATAATAAGGGAGATATCATGAACGGTCTGTTTTGCAGGCTAAGTCCTGCGGACATAGCCCAAAAGGTGTACGTGGAGCAGATTCCTTATCTATATTTGCAATTTAAAAAAAATCCTATTCACTGCATGTACAGTAATTTACTTCGATATCCGTATGCAATGTACCGTACTACCGTAGCGAAGCACGGGTACATTTGCTAGTTTCACACAAAAACACATATTTTCACAATTTTTTTTATGTAAATACATATTTTAAGAAAATCCATAATAAACACATAAATCGGCGATATTTTTTACTCAATAAAATTTAAAATGCTACTGTGTTATAAAATGGTGCTCATAGTCTCATTTTACGATTACGATCTTGTTCTCTAACAGTGTATCTTACGTCATATTTCTGAGTATTGTGGCTATTTTTGGACTTCCCTCCGGAAGTTCGAAATTTTGCTAGTCACTGACTAAATACACCATTACTCGCTAGTTTTAGTCAGCCAACTCTGGTTTTGTTTATAGAATGTCAGCGAAAGACTGTCACAGAGAGATAAGGTGACGGGGATTACCCTGAATTAAACTGCGCACTGGGGACTGGGAAGATATTCTCAGTGAGATTGTGTCACTCCTAACAGTAAGGTTAGTTGTTCGGGTCCATATATCATTTCCCTGGTCGTGTGATCTTTTTTTGAATTTCTAAGGGACAAGAAATATTTATTTCAGTGTCTGCTGCTATTTTTATTTATTGAAAGAGTGATTCACAGTAAATGCGTGCGTAACCTGCAGAACAGTGCCGAAAGTGATGTCGAGTACAAGATTGCGTCTTCAACAAATAATAGAGGAATTTAAAAACATTTTCACAACCATGCCAACCATGAGGTAAAACAATAAGTGCAGATCAACGTCCTCAAATAACCCAGCATTTGTCTGGAAATAAACACATTGCGGCTGCTTCGCGTGTGCGTTCGCGACAATTACGAATGGATGAACCAGCTACTTCATATGCAGGCCCATCCAAATACTCCCAGTATTGTCTAGATGTATGCAGTGCATTTGTTTGCGCCGGCATTCCTCTTGGAAAAATAAATAGTACGGGCGTGATAAATTTCCTTACAAAATACATACATTTTGAGCCTCCAGACGAATCCATATTAAGGAAAAACTATCTTCCAAAATGTTATGAAGAAACTTTACAAAGAATTCAGGCGGTATGTGATAGCGAAAAACTGTAGGTGAGCATTGACGAAACCATTTATCAAGTGACAGAAAAGTAGGGAATGTTGTAGTTGAAGTGTTGAATGACAAAACTGCTTGTGAACGTTCTTATGGCACCTGGAAACTATGTCACTCTAGCCAGGTTGTTAAATGAAGGAATGCACTTACTTTGGCCAAAAGGTACAAAATACGACAATGTATTGCTTCTATTTACTGACAGTGCAGCTGATATGAAAAAAGCAGCCGAAGGCCTTTCTGTAAGCTTTCCGAAAATGATACACATAACTTGCATAGTTCATGCTGTACACAGGTTATGTGGAACTGTAAGCGCTCAATATCCTAAAGTGGATAAATGAGTGTCTAATGGGAAAAAAGTATTTGTAAGAGCATCCTCAAGAATAGATCTGTTTAGAGAGAAAAACTCAGGTCTTGCACTTCCTCCTCTGCCTAGTGTCACGCGGTGAGATACCTGGCTTTGCGCAGTGGTATACTACGAAGCCAATTTTGAAAGTTTCCCATCCGTTGTGATTGCACTAGATAATAACACGACTAACCTTCAATTGAAATTCTTCAGGAGTTACTGAAAGACAGCTCACTGAAAAGTGTTTTTGTTTTGGCGTTTATATCTGCCAATCTGAGCGTCTTGTGTAAAACCATGGTCATACTTGAAAAATCCACTAACCTGTTGTTCGAAACAGTGGAGGAAATGCGTGATGTTGAAAATAAATTAGATTCACTCGCAGCTTCGCAGGTACTGGGACTGTTAGAGACCAAATATCAAAATTTGTTCTGTAAAAACTGAGGTTTAAGAAAATGTGCGAAGTTGCTCAGGTATTGGAGGGTGCTCATGTTCGTGAAATTGAAGGCATCAGTGTTTGATGATATTCCTCTCTTTAACTATGTACGTCTGACGTCCTGTGATGTTAAGCAATCGTTTTCACAGTGTTCGCAGGCGTTCTTCAGAGATAATCGACATGTATTTGTGATGGACAATTTGTAGATGACCTTTGTTGTTCACTGCAATTCTGAGGCTACTTCTAGCAACTAATATTCCAGGAAGTGTTTGGTGAGTACGAACTGGTACTGGATTTTGCTATAATTAAACAAAACATCACCGTTTTTGTAAATACGGTAATATCTACTGAGGCACATCAAAAATGAATATACCGTACTGTACCTTTCGGTATATAGACAACCATTTGCCTTAAGGAGCACGTTTGGCAACACCATACTTTAATATAAAATTTTATATTTATTCACCTCTTGAACGCGAGTAGTTATGTGGTATTTAAAGCAGAATATTTTAACATTTCTATCACATACTTTAAGATTTTCCAAGGTATAAAAATAAAAAAAATCACTTTGTAGCGCATAAAAAATCCGCTCCCGACACATAACACATGCTATTTTCGTGAACTAAATATTGACCAGGTCATCACGAATTTCAACACAGAGTACTGACTAAATTCATCAGAAAGAAGCAGGCATAAATTATGTACAATATTAAGTTTAAGTATACACAAAGATAATGGTCACATAAAAGAATTTTAATTAGCTTTCTTGGTTATGAGGTGGAAATCGGGCGCTTAATACTGATAAGAATCCAAAAGCTACTCGAATGAAATGCAAATATGCAGACAACAAAGTTTGTTCAATCAAATAAAGTCAAATTAAAAAATTACTGAATTAAATTGAAACAAGAATAGACACTTTGAAAAATACATACGTAACTCAATCGTCGATCTTTGGGTAGTATCCACGACCATTCTCCAGCAAAAAATTCCAATATGTTTTTAAAATTGTATTTTTAACTTAATGCAATTGCGCTGAGGGTTAGAAAATTATTAAAATCACCAAGAACACTTTCTTTGTAACTACAGAACAGATCAACGAAGGTCACACTTCCCAGGGGATATGTCATTCCTCAAGAAGACACAATTGCGTTCAGCCGCATACATCTTATTGTTTTCAAGAATCCCCTCCCCTGATCACCCAGCATGGAACAAGCAAAAGTAAAATTTGTTCCGAGAGCTCCAGGAAGTTAAAAACGGGTAAACGAGTTTGTGCAGCAAAGACAAAAGGACCTAAGAAATTAAACATGTTGGCAATGAAAATGAATAATATAGTAAGGGACCAACACGGGCATGAAACTACAAGCCTCGAACCGGCATCAAAACATAGATAAAATGGAAATGAATAATCGAAACGGTCAATCGGTATGACACATGTCCTTCAACACAAACATTTCGGTACTGATATGCAAATATTAGACCGGGTACACAGATCCAACAGTAACATAATTTCGTAAATATCGTGACCCCAAGGTCACCCAAGGGTTACGCAGATGGGCACAGGAACGTGCGCATGGTGCATGCACGAAGAGTACGATAACAAGAGCGTGCAATGCAACGCACCAGAGAATTCCCATCACGACCGCGATTCGTACAAGGCAAGAGAATTCTCGCGATGACACGAACGGCAATCACAATCTGATGGTTTAAGGCAAGCGAGAAGGCTGACAAAAATATACAGTATACGCTGGACCATCTCATAATCAAATGGCATGTCAACCAAGTACTAAAACTCACACGTACACAGTCCGTTCATACAACGGAGTAAACATTGCATATCGAAAATAAGGAAAAAAACAATATTAAATATAAGATAATTTACTAATAGCTCGAGCTAACGAGGACTCAAACAGGAAAATGAAAGGTAGTTATAGATGCACTTGAAACGTTTAAAAACATTCTTATACGTTAAAAACGCTGCTCCAATGTGCAGGGAAGCCATTTTCTTTATACAGTCCCCAAAATAACAATAACCAAA
This sequence comes from Anabrus simplex, assembly GCF_040414725.1. Classification (NCBI taxonomy): domain Eukaryota; kingdom Metazoa; phylum Arthropoda; class Insecta; order Orthoptera; family Tettigoniidae; genus Anabrus; species Anabrus simplex. The sequence goes on from NC_090265.1 coordinate 774,794,089, forward strand.
ACAGTAAGGGAGATAAAAGATTCCCAGGTGGCAGGAAGTTTGATCTTCGGCGACGAACACCGAGATGTCCGCCATCTCTCGCACACACATGATACTATTAACCTCATATCAAGTGAAGTGGCAAGACGCTATTACAGTAAAACTTTGTTCGGAATAAACCGAACTGACATGTCGATACGATAATTAGCCAATGCAAAGTGGCTCAAACTTATTTTAAAAGTTTGAGTTATACCTTTCCATTTACTGCTTTCTTGCACACTCGCCCTACTGGTATATTATTGATGTTTGTTTACAATTTGCTTTACGTCTCATCGACACAGACAGGTTTGTATGGCAAGGAGTGGGAAGGAAGCGACCGTGGCCTGAATTAAGGAACAGCTCCAGCATTTGCCTGGTTATTATTATTATTCTCGTTTAGGACCATTAGAGACCGCGTCAAGTAAATATAAGGCATTTCTGGAAGCCTCTTTTGCAGCCCCAAAACGGTGCATTTTTACCGTGTCCGCCTGTCTTCTCTCTTCTGTCCAGCCGCTGTTCTGCTTTTGCTCATTGTAGAAGCCCTTAAAATTGTTGATCACTGACTGTATTTTGATCGGTTAGAGATGTCCTGATTCAGTCCCATGCTGTTGAGGTCATTCCTTACTTCCTTGAACTATTTATCCGAGTTGTTCGGTCTGTTGTCCAATACATTAAACATCTGCTTCGTTAGTCGAGATGCATCCACCCTGAACACATGTCCGTAGAACTTCAGTCGTCCTTCCCTTACTGACTACATCAGTCGTCCCTGTATATATCTTCTCTTCCTCAGAGACCATACTTTCCATCTGTTATCTTAAGATCCATTATTTTGCAAAGGATCTTGCGCCCATACTACTTTGTTTCTCTCCTGTCATTCTGAGGCTTTCACTTGCGTACAGACACTCGGGTTTGATCACTGCGTTATCGTGTCTGAGTTTATCTTTCCTTCACATTGCCCTTTTCTGGTACAGGACATGCATCCTATGAAACGCTGCAGTCATCTGCTCTCGCCTGCTGTTGTTAGCTTCTGTCTCACTAGTTTTCATCTGCACTATCTCATCAAGATATCTGAGACTGTCCACTTTTTGTATTTTACCATATTCTCTTGGGTGTTGAGGTTCTGTTTGGATATTGCTTATGTACTTCGTTTTCTCGAAGGAAATTTTGAAGCGAGCTTTCTCTGCCTGCTCTTTCAGCATGTTAATTTGTTCTACAGATGTTTCTATGCTTCTTGATGGGATTTCCAGGTCATCGGTGAAGGCAAGGCAGTTGACTCTCACGCCGTATTTTTGAGCCTCCAAAGTTAACTTTGTTCAGTAACCCTTTTCCGGCTAATTCATTTTCACATTCTCGGATGACCTTTCCTGACACGCAATTGAAGAGAAATGGGGACAGTCCATCACCTTGTCTGACACCAGTTTAAATTAAAATTTTTGGATAGTTCTTCCAAGTGTTTTACTTTTGAATGTGTCTGTGTTAGAGTTTGCTTGATAATTTCCACTGTTTTACAGTCCACTCCAAATTCTATCAAGATGTCAAACAATACTTCCCCGTCGATCGAGTCATAGGCTTTCTTAAAGTCAACGAAGACCCCTACTAGGTCCTTAGACACGTAATTTTCCAATACTCTTTTCAAGCACCAAACCAGTTCAACGCAGGACCTCCCTTTCCTGGTGATTATTATTGATATCATCGCAATCATTGAATTTTGTATCGAATTTCAACACATTGCAGGTAGATACATACGTTTGGTATAATAATGTACAGATTAACAATTTGTTCCATACTCACCACGGAAAAAAATACCATATTCGCATAATATATCGTCGTTGTTACCGAAAACCTCATATCTCCCAGCGCTCCTCCTCTCCATTATTTTATTAAGACTAGTCATGCCTCCCAGAAACACATGGATATGAAGTTCATCAGAACAATGTTCGTTGTGTTCATTTTCCTGTGGTTATGTGTAAAGGAAATTGAACCTTATCTTACCGCGGTGTAGAAATGTGTGTTTTACATAACGTATTAACGCACTCCTATAGGTATTTAGCTAAATTGCACTGACGGACTGCATATCCACATGTGACTGTGAGGCGTAAGGAGAATAATGTTTAGGAAGAGCGTTGGGAGATATGTGGTTTTGCTGTAACAGCGATGATATTGTCCATCAGTTTGACCATTCCTTCGTATCCAACTTCATTAACAAGTGAATTGTATGGCTAGTCAGAGTGACTGCACCATCGTTGTTGGAAAAATGTAAAATAAATTGTAAATTATTTCACCAGTTGTAATTAAAAAAGGAGGCTGTTGAGTTTCCTCCCATGCGCGTTGTTGTAATGACACTATCAATGTTTAACGCGTTCATCCGTTGGAATTGCAATTCTCAACGCCACAAACTGTTATTGTTATAAAATAAAATGGATGGCAGGCCACATGAATGGAGTCCTAAACGCTTCACAAGTAAAACAATAAATATGTAATCTGTACTGCTTTCAACATCACCCATAAAAGTAAATTATTAAAGGCTGGTGGACCTCTCGGTGTAGTGTGTTGAGATATCTCTTTACTGTACTCTACAAAATGCCGTCCTGTATCTAAACAATCCAGCGCCACGTCCATTTAGAGCAGACGTGTTGAGGAAGCCAGGTAAGGTGAGGGTGGTTACGGCGGGTTGTCTATAAACTACGTGTTCGTAAGATGGAGGAAGGACACGTCTCAACTTCTCCGTGGTGTGATATTATAACATTAGATAGTGTGATGTTGTGGGAACTTGTTTTAATCGTCTCACTGAAAACAATAACTCAGATTTCAATTTGAATGACGACTGTGAAGTCCCCTGAATTTGCTAAATAATAGCATAAGGGGACAAATTCCAAAATTCATCTAAGACTTAAGAAGTGTAAAGCAAAATTCCTGGTAGATTCAGGATATGTTTTTCTATAAGTTGAATGTAACAGTGAAGGTGGCCGCAATGACAGGAGAGTACTCGAAATGAGGACATTGTACGATAATACAGAATAATGTTAAGCCCATGTTGCAAAGACTTCACTTTAATGAAAAAGGTAGGAAAGAGTTTTACAAATTAAACAGCCCTTCAGATCATATGTAAGTTATTATGAATGTTTCTGAATTTTACGCTACCCTTAATATCAAAACATACACCTTGCGTGAGTTAGTGTCTTTATAATAATTGCAGTACCAGTACGTTACAAGAAATTTAGTCGTTTATGAACAACTCGCTTACGACCTCAAATTCCCTCAGCTATTCCTTCCAAGATACATTTTTGTGAAGATTTTCTTATGATCTGTGCCACAGGATTAGGATTGTCTACAGCAGGTCGCAATGTAACCGCAAATATTTACAATAACGTCAAGAAAGTATGTGGGGTGATGTTGATAAAAAGTTACATATTTTAAGGCATATTAATACTTGGAGTTTAATTCCGTACATGCTTCATTAATGTTGGCTGATTATAGTTTACTTCCTCGTATTCGCGGGCACTTGTTGAGTTCAACTGCAATCATTCCGGAAGTATTCGCTCCAGAAACCTGTAACCTGTCTTGCATTGCTGCATGATTGCTATGCTATACATACATACATTATCATTATAGACTGTTATGCCTTTCAGCGTTCAGTCTGCAAGCCTCTGTGACTTTACTAAACGTCGCCACAATCCTCGATTTGCAACTAGTGTTGTGGCCTTATTTAGTTCTATACCTCTTATCTTTAAATCGTTAGAAACCGAGTCTAACCATCGTCGTTTTGGTCTCCTTCTACTTCTCTTACCCTCCACAGCAGAGTCCATTATTCTCCTAGGTAACCTATCCTCCTCCATTCGCCTCACATGACCCCACCACCGAAGCCAGTTTATGCGTACAGCTTCATCCATCGAGTTCATTCCTAAATTAGCCTATATCTCCTCATTCCGAGTACCCTTCTGCCTTTGTTCCCACCTGTTTGTACCAAAAATCATTCTTGCTACTTTCATGTCTGTTACTTCTAACTTATGAATAAGATATCTTGAGTCCACCCAGCTTTCGCAAACGTAAAGCAAAGTTGGTCTGAAAACAGACCGATGTAAATATAGTTTCTTCTGGGAGCTGACTTCCTTCTAACAGAATACTGTTGATCGCAACTCTGAGCTCACTGCATTAGCTTTACTACACCTTGATTCAATCTCACTTACTATATTACCATCCTGAGAGAACACACAACCTAAATACTTGAAATTATCGACCTGTTCTAGATTTGTATCACCAATCTGACATTCAATTCTGTTGAATTTCTTACCTACTGACATCAATTTAGTCTTCGAGAGGCTAATTTTCATACCATACTCATTGCACTTAATTTTAAAGTTCCAAGATATTAGACTGCAGGCTTTCGGCACAATCTGCCATTAAGACCAAGTCGTCAGCATAGGCCAAACTGCTTACTATATTTCCACCTAACTGAATCCCTCCTTGCCATTTTATACCTTTCAGCAGATGATCCATGTAAACTACGAACAGCAAAGGTGAAAGATTACAGACTTCTCTAACCCCTGTACGTACCCTTAACCAAGAACTCATTCTACCAACAATTCTCACTGAAGCCCAATTGTCAAAATAAACGCCTTTGATTGATTTTAATAATCTACCTTTAATTCCGTAGTCCCCTAGTATGGCGAACATCTTTTCCCTCGGTACCCTGTCATATGCTTTCTCTAGATCTACGAAACATGAACACAACTGCCTATTCCTCTCGTAGCATTTTTCAATTACCTGGCGCATACTGAATATCTGATCCTGACAGCCTCTCTGTGGTCTGAAACCACACTGGTTTTCATCCAACTTCCTCTCAACGACTGATCGCACCCTCCCTTCCAAGATGCCAGTGAATACTTTGCCTGGTATACTAATCAATGAGGTACCTCGATAGTTGTTGCAATCCTTCCTGTGCCCTTGCTTATAGATAGGTGCAATTACTGCTTTTGTCCAATCTGAAGGTACCTTACCAACACTCCATGCTAATTTTACTACCCTATGAAGCCATTTCATCCCTGCCTTCCCACTATATTTCACCATTTCAGGTCTAATTTCATCTGTTCCTGTTGCCTTATGACAGTGGATTTTTTTTACCATCCTTTCCACTTCCTCAAGCATAATTTCACCAACATCATTTTCCTCCTCCCCATGAGCCTGACTGTTCGCAACACCACCAGGATGATTTCCTTTTACATTGAGAAGATGTTCAAAATATTCCCTCCACCTCTCCAGTGATTCCCTGGGATCTATTATGAGTTCACCTGAATTACTCAAAACACTGGTCATTTCCTTTTTCCCTCCCTTCCTAAGATTCTTTATTACTGTCCAGAAAGGTTTCTTTGCTGCTTGACGTAGCCTTTCCAGGTTGTTACCAAAATCTTCCCAGGACTTCTTTTTGGATTTAACAACTATTTGTTTCGCTCTGTTTCTTTCATCTACGTACCAATCCCTGTCTGCCTTGGCCCTTGTTTGTAGCCATTTCTGATAAGCCTTATTTTTACGTTTACAGGTTGCTCTCACTTCATCATTCCACCAAGATGTTCGCCTTTTCCCATCTTTACACACAGTTGTTTCTAGGCATTCCCTTGCTGTTTCTACTACAGCATCTCTGTATGCCACCCATTCTCTTTCTATATCCTGAACCTGCTTACTGTCTACTGTTCGAAACTCCTCACTAATCATATCCATGTACTTCTGTCTAATTTCCTCGTCCTGGAGATTTTCTATTCTTATTCGTTTGCAGACAGATTTCACTTTCTCTACCCTAGGTCTAGAGATACTTAGTTCACTACAGATCAGATAGTGGTCTGTATCATCGAAAAATCCGCGAAAAACTCGTACATTCCTAACAGATTGCTATGCTATTATTTCCAATTTTGTGAACGCCAAATTGATTTGTGAGAAATTATAATTTCTTGCATGAGTCTCATTTTCTAAGGAACTCCTTCAGAGGGAACGTCAAAATTTATACTACGTATTTATAGCTATAGGATGGTTAAGTTGAAATATATGGTAGAAGTAGGACTAACAAAATAATAATATAAAATGAATGGAAGTCGTTATAAGAATCGTCGAAACATGATTTGTATTCCTCATAAGGGTGAAACGGCACAAACATGTAAAATGACAGACGAACTTTCACAAATCGACTACAGAGCATTAATATCGGAATTTCATTCGAATAAACAATTATAATTGCCCGAACAGTCATCAAAATACGTAAATAGATCAGTAATATATATAAACTAGCAAATGTACCCGTGCTTCGCTACGGTATTCTGCATTGTATTCGAATATCGAAGTAAATAGTGTACATGCAGTAAATAAGATTGTTTAAAATTGCATATCTCTTAGCGTTATTCGAGAAACAGCTTGGGGAAGTCCCCATACGCTGTTTCCAATGTAAAGTGCTTGTTACTGATTTGTGATATAACGGCAGGCTCACTTGCCTACTGCAATTCACAATCGAGTTGGGAAGTTTTCCTAGGCATTCCCTTGCTGTTTCTACTACAGCATCCCTGTATGCCACCCATTCTCTTTCTATATCTTGAACCTGCTTACTGTCTACTGTTCGAAACTTCTCACTAATCATATCCATGTACTTCTGCGCGGTCACAATCGATTTGGGGAGTTTTCGTTACCATGGCAGCCCCCTGCTTCCAGACAGATAACAGTTGATGAGTTTTTATTAAAATGGCAGGCAACTACCCTACTATCAGTCGAAATTGAGTTGTGCATTTATCATTATAATTTCAGGCCCTTTTTCCTACTGCCAGCCAGCTTACTGCCAGTCACACTAAGTTGGTGAGTTTCCTTCGAAATAGCAGGCCACTATGCCTAATACCAGTCACATTTTAGATGAGGACATTTGTTTATAATGGCTGGCACCCTGGCCTAGAGACAAGCACAATCGGGTAGGGGAGTTTTAAAAAAACTGCATGCTCAAACGTAAAAAGGATACAGATACGACAAAAAGTCATAAGAGCAAGGTTGTAGATAATTTCAAATTGAACGGAGATTGTGCCATCCGTTATGTGATAGGACTTCCCGAAGGTCTGCACCATCATTAAAATTGCCTCCATATTTCGATATTCATCGGGGATAAAAAGTGAAAAATTTAAAGATCATGGAAGTTTTCCGTCCGTACAGGCTAAAACGCACAATTTAGTCTAATTTCCATTTTCTTTTTCGTCTGGCAGTTTATGCCGCAATCTGGATTTTGGGCGAGGAGTGTAAAAATTAGGACTTTGAGGAAACTAAACCAAAAAATATGCAGATGGTCATTATTACCCCTTAAACGGATAGCTGTGCGAAATTTTCGCCAAAATAGTAAATTTAGAGGCACACAGTCGTTACGATTTTATTTGTATAGATAGATAAGGAACCTTCTCCACGTACAACAACTTTTGGGCTATATCCGCTGGACTTAACCTGCAAAACCGACCATTCATGATATCTCCCTTATTAATCCTCCCGACGAAAAAATGCACATGAAAAATAAGTTTTCGAGATGGAATTCCATCACGTTTGGTCGATTTCCAATCAGGTTGTTCTTGTCTTTTATATATTGTGGAAGAGTAAAATCACCATTTCGGTTCCCTATAAACCACTAGTCCATTCCGGGAACATGAAATGTTATTGACCTTTAAAACCTACCTTTGGACAGGTGGATGCTAAATATAAAGTTTGGTTCGAATATCTTCAGTAGTTTTCAAGTTGTAAGAAATACGCTTTGCACGCACCCGATCTTGAGTTAAGTTCGATGGGACTTGTACCGAAAGACGGTCCGTTAATGATATCTCCCTTATTAATCCTCGTATCGAAATGATGCATATGAGAAAACAGAAATTAATTTCCATTAAGGCGGGTAGATTTCAATTAAGTTTGGTTGTGTATATTCCGTGGGAGTGCAAAATCACGGTTTCGGTATCGTATAAACCCCCAGTCAGTTCAGGGATTTAGAAACAATATTTGCCCTAAAACCTACCCAAGGACAGGTGGATTATGAACATGAAGTTTGATGGAAATCTATCCAGTAGATTCTAGCATTCGCATACATATGGAGTAATTAAGGAAGAAAATAATACAGTTAAGAAAGTTGAAATAAATAGAAAATAGGTTATAAATGAGGACAGCTGGATAACGACAAGTATGTAAATGCCAAGTGAATGTATTGGAAAATCAAATGCCCCTCAATAAATAATGCTGGTGTGAGTTATGGATATAATAAAGCGTTAACAGAGGAGAAATTTAAGCGCAGTGATTCTTAGGTAAACAGATAAGAAGATGACTAATGGTGTTATTACATAAGCTATTCGAGGGCGGTTATAACCTCCAACGATATTCCGCCAATATTCCGCAGATAGGCAGATTGACGCCTCTCTTGCCTTCTACCCAAGGAACAACCACGAATTTAAAAGCATGATGAGGAAAATGGCAATACATTACTTCCCTGCTGGCAAGCAGTCAGAGAACCTGTAGGTTCGTTGTCGGTCTGTCGGTCACTCAATGCAGAGCATGATACCCGCAAAAAATAGTAAATTTCTCCGTCATGTGAAGAGTAAGGTAAATTATGAACATAACGAAAGTTGTTTATAATGAAGAGGCGTTTCACACACGGTCCACGGAGTTTACAGAAAATCAATATTATAAGATAAAATGGGGGAAAACCGTTCTGGTTTTCCTATAAACCCCCCGTCTCTTCAAAGATTTTAAAATGATATGCATATCAAAACCTTCCCTGGGATGAGTATACTCCAAATATGAAGTTTGGTTGAGATCTATCCAGCCGTTTCGACGTGATGGTGGAACAGACAGACAGACAGACAGACAGACAGACACGAAAAGTAAAAACCACCGATTCGGTCTTAAGTTGACCTAAAATGGATGAATATCTGAAAAATTGGCAAAACAAATGAAATTACATACAGCGGACCCCCTACAACTTTATTTATATAGATTGTCTTATTTTTCACTCTCTTGAAGTACACTGACCGATAGTGTATGGTAACTGGACCGCAGCACAGAACACTCATGCGCTGTCCGTTTCAAAACTGTTGGTTAAATAGGTCCTCCAGAAATAAAAATGACTAAACTGTCTTTCAATGAAATGTGTGACGCAATGTTACATAGCGACCGTACAGCTGTGATGTGAAGTGTTGATGGATGGCCATGACATACAGATCCCCGGCCTGTGCAGTTCTCGAGGTACCGTTGCTAGGTAACATGGCGTCATAAATTTTATTACATGACACTATATCGTTACGCAGGTTTTCACATCATGCCCAGTTCTAAGATATAGTTTGTCAAATCCTATTCTCCGTTAAAACAAAGAAATTCTATTATTCTAGAAATATACTTTAAAACGTGTTAGGTCATGTTCATCACATACAGGACATATCGAGAGATGTTAAGTACAGTCAAATTCCTTCGGATCTCAGTGCTGTCCGGTTAGCCATTATTTACCGTATTTAACATACCTTCGACATGTAGGCAACTATATCGTCGCTATTACCGTAAAACCTCGTATCTACCAATGCTCTTCCTATCCATGACCCTCTTTAAGACTGAGCACACCTCACAGCCGCATATGGATACGTAGTTTTTCAAAATATCGTTCGTGTTGTTCCTTTTCTTATGGTTATCCTTAAAGAAAATTGAAAAGTATCGTAGGAATTTATGTTTGCATGATGTATTTACGCATTGCTGCTGTATAATGCATTTAATGTTCATTTCCCTTTACACACCAGCATAAGAAAGTGAACACGACTGTCATTGTTCTGATGGACTGAATATCCAAACTTAAGGAGAATAATGGTTAGGAAGAGAATTGGGAAATTAGCGGTTTTGTAACAGGGACGATATGTAGCCCTACTCAACAATACCTAAAACTTTGAAAGTTTGGAATAGTAATTAAATTATATTTACAAAATCTCATGTCTTGCTTTGTGCCAATGCTACCATCAAGAAAATAGATCAACGAACACACAAGGTGTGATTAGATAACCCATAAAATGTTCGTAATATTTTCTGAAACATGTCCAGAGAAAAATAGATATAAATTTGTTACTTTTAACCTTCATACTTCCAATAGATAAATAAAATTTCGTGTGGCTATTTCTAGCCGAGTGCAGCCCTTGTAAGGCAGACCCTCCGATGAGGGTGGGCGGCATCTGCCATGTGTAGGTAACTGCGTGTTATTGTGGTGGAGGATAGTGTTATGTGTGGTGTTTGAGTTGCAGGGATGTTGGGGACAGCACAAACACCCAGCCCCCGAGCCAGTGGAATTAACCAATGAAGGTTAAAATCCCCGACCCGGCCGGGAATCGAACCCGGGACCCTCTGAACCGAAGGCCAGTACGCTGACCATTCAGCCAACGAGCCACTTCCCATAGACAGTAGCCAAATATTTAACTTAAACAGACATTGTTCACTGTATAACTTCAGAAAGATTTTCACCTTGATATGAAAAACCTCAGTCTGTTTCCAGTTATTCGAAGAGGATATGAAATGTGACGACTGTGAAAGCCTGTCGCACTCCTCTAGCGTAATGATTAATGATTAACAGATGAAATGATATTGTAGAGTGTTGCTGATAAAAAGATGGCAGGGAGAACCGGAGGACCCGGAGAAAGACCTGTCCCGTCTGTGCTTTGTCCAGCACAAATGTCACATGGAGTAACAGGGATTTGAACCACGGAACCCAACAGTGAAAAGCAGGTGCGCTGCCGCCTGTGTCATGGAGGCTTAACCACCTTGATATATACTTTAATATTTTTGTTCAATGTTGGGTCGTCGTTCGAGATATTTCCAAATTAATTCTTGCTTCAAGAACATGGAGCACGTTGGACAACGGACAAGAGGCTCTGTCAGTTTCATTAACATATGTGTTCCAGATCTCGTATGACTTGAAAACAAATGAACATTGTTCTGTACTCGGTGATAATTTATGGACAAACCACAAGCGAATAACAAATGACGTTTAGTCTGACACAGACACGGCCGACTCTATTTGCATATCATGAGCAACTTCTGTTGGTCCAGACAAGATAGCCGACCGATCGTATACCATTCTCAGTACATCAAGGATAACTTTCTACTGAGTATACCATTCTCAGTACATCTTTTACATCTAACTAGCTGGAATGATTTTAAGTAATGTTTATGACTCGTGAGTCAACGACCAGTGCATCCATTATCAATACATTACAATTTAAATAGCTCTCTCTGTGGGCCAGAGGTAGAGAGGCGACCTTCGGATCCCAAGATAGCGGGTTCAAACCCGGCAGAGGTAGTCGGATTTTTGAAGGGCGGAAAAAAGTCCATTCGACACTCCATGTCGTACGATGTCGGCATGTAAAAGATCTCTGGTGACACATTTGGTGTTTACCGGACAAAATTAATTAAATCTCAGCTACAGACGCCCAAGAGAGTTTAGATTTACTTGGCCTGGCATCTAGTAGGCCTAGAGTGGAACAGAACGTCGAAATTGACGAGCAGAGGGCGTCAATTTGATATGTCTGCACACGGTACCTGAGGCCATACGATGATGATGATGATGATTATTATTATTATTATTATTATTATTATTATTATTATTATTATTATTATTATTATTATTATTATTATTCAAATGTAATATTCAGCTCCAGAATATCATCGATGTTTGAGGAAATTGTGATGTTACTCCAACCAGCTCGTAACATACCGCTTAGACTTCGGGGAAGGGAGGCGAGTTGCTCGACTATGTGGTATGTTCCGATCTCCGATCTGTCAGTGGAGCAGTGGCATCGAATGACATTAGTATACGAAAAAAAGTCTGAGTGGTGTTGTTAGAAGGAGTAAAAGTAGTGAAGATAAAGTTGGAGTTGAAGATGACGAATTGGGGCAAATATTCGTTTATACTCGTAGCAAGAGGAGTTAGATATTGGAATAATTTATCAAGGGAGATGTTCAATAAATTTCCAAATTCATTACAACTATTTAAGGAAAGACTAGGTGAACAAAAGATAGCGAATTCTTCATCTGAGTGATTGCTCTAAATGCATGTCAGTATTGATTGATTGATTGATTGATTGATTGATTGATTGATTGATTGATTGATTGATTGATTGATTGATTGATTGATTGATTGATTGATTGATTGATTGATTGATTGATTGATTGATTGATTGATTGATTGATTGATTACCCGCAACAGAGGAATAGATATTGTTTTCCAAGAAAATGCCTTATCACCTAACAAACATCCTACATTCAGAGAAAACCTACTTCAAATTGATGAGCGACAGATAAAGCTATTTGGAATGTTCATGACTACGAGTTTATCAAATACAATTACATCGTTCTGTCCAGTGTGCTAAGAGTTTCCTCAGTCGGAGGAGCCAAGACGCTGAATACGAAAGTTCCGTTTTGTGAAAGCAACTTCTTCAGTTACTAATATACATGGTTTGTCTGGTAATGTGCGGGCGTGCATGTGCATTGACCCAATTTTAATCCAATGTTGTAGGATAAAATTCAGCGCTCCGATAGCAATATTTTCTTTTCATGCTTTGCTTTACGTCGCACCGACACACATAGGAAAGAGCTAGGAGAGGAAAGGAAGTGGCCGTGGCCTTAATTAAGTTACAGCTCCAGCATTCACCTGGTGTGAAAATGGGAAACCACGGAAAACCATCTTCAGGACTGCCGAAAGTTGGGTTAGAATCCATTATGTCTGGAATGCAAGCTGACAGCTGCGTGCCCATAACCGCACGGCCATTTCTCTTAGTCGGTAGCAACAACAATGCACAAGGTGAATTTGGCGACATTTATGTACAATGGAATCCATTGGGTATCGTTACAATGAATAAAACTAAGTAATTTTTCTTCTGTCCTCCTCTGTGGTGTAGTGGTTAGTGTGATTAGCTGCCACCACCGGAGGTCCGGGTTCGATTCCCGGCTCTGCCACGAAATTTGAAAAGTTGTACGAGGGTTGGAACGGTGTCCACTCAGCCTCGTGAGGTCAAGTGAGTAGAGGTAGGTTCGATTCCCATCTCAGTCATCCTGGAAGTGGTTTACCACTTTACCACTTCTCCTCCATGCAAATGCCGAGAGTGCACCTAACTTAAGTCCACGTCCGCTTCCTTCTCTCTTCCTTGTCTATCCCTTCCAAACTTTCCATCCCCCACCAAGGCCCCTCTTCAGCATAACAGGTGAAGCTGCCTGGGTGAGGTAGTGGTCATCCTCCCCAGTCGTATCCCCCGATCCAATGTCTCACGCTCCAGGACACTGCCCTTGAGGTGGTAGAGGTGGGATCCCTCGCTGAGTCCGACGGAAAAAGCAATCCTGGAGGGTAAACAGATTAAGAAAGAATGTATTGAAATAGTATTTAGTATTTAGGTAGTATCTCTTCACTTCACTTCACTTTGAGATCAGTATTTGTGACAGTACTTGTGGTGTCTACGTTGGCTGGTACAGTAAACATGTGGTTACAATCGTGAAGTTACCAGAAGCCTCGTATGTAGGACAATGCAGTGACTGTGCATTAGGGGAAGCATGTGTCTCCACTACTCTTGTGGAAATGCCTGGCTCTGGCTTTTATATCAAAAATTTAGTTCCCAGAAGTAAACCATAATTTAATTTCATCTATTGCAAATGTTAAAAATATATTGATGTTACAACAAGAGCAAAAACTTGCTTTCGTACTGCTGGTCCTTGGTCGGACAACTCTGCACTCCGACCTGCCAAACGAGCAGAGGAGGGGTGGCCGCGGCTCTGCACCTCTGCACTCGGGAGACGGAGAAGCGCCGGTCCACACCGTCGGCTGTCTTGTGAATGGTCTTTTTATATACAGCGATAGCATAATATACTCAAAAATGAAGAGTATAAAAGTCCACGCTCGCATTTTTTTAAAATTTGGTACAAATTACATTATTCACACTCACATTTTGATTTTGCAGTCCTTTATGTCTCTTGACATTCAGCGACATTTTCAACATTCATTACACAATACTGAAATTTCTATCAAGTTTATAGCAATGAAATTTTAATTGCTTCGTTCACATTATCATTAACACACTGTTCCAATAAATGGGAGAATTTGTCATTTGATCCATGCAACTTCTTCCATGTGCTAGAGACAGGAGTAGATATCACTTCATAACCTCAATATTTTCAGAATCATTTCCTATGTGATAATAATAATAATTTCATGTGGCTATTTCTAGCCGAGTGCAGCCCTTGTAAGGCAGACCCTCCGATGAGGGTGGGTGGCATCTGCCATTTGTAGGTAACTGCGTGTTGTTGTGGTGGAGGATAGTGATATGTGTGGTGTGTGAGTTGCAGGGATGTTGGGGACACCACAAACACCCAGCCCCCGGACCATTGGAATTAACCTATTAAGGTTAAAATCCCCGACCCGGCCGGGAATCGAACCCGGGACCCTCTGAACCGAAGGCCAGTACGCTGACCATTCGGCCAACGAGTCGGACTTCCTATGTGATGAGAAATTGTCTCAGTTCCACTAATGTACCTCCAAGGAAGCTTTTTCGTCTTGTAAACCTATTACTAAATGGAGGCATGTTCGATAAGTTCCAGTTGCACAATGGAAATAATGCAACGCAAATCTTGAACTAACCGCCAAATGACTCAATGTAAACAACTATATCCAAGCAATACAGAAATGCAGACAAAACAATAGCCAGTCACATTAAGAAGCCAACACAAGTAATATTCCGTACATACTTAATATAACGTCTTAGGAAAGACCGGAAAATTTGAATAATGATCTTTCCACTTCAAACGTATACACACACACACAACTACAGCACATGATTTAAAACATGTTTTTTAATACTTGAATTTGAGCTGCTGATAAGATTAATATGTAAATTTAAAGAGGATAATATGCAGTATTCTATTTCGTAATAAACCAAAAAACAACATTTCATCATGTTCAGGGTACGGGTTCCCTTAAGACGAGACACGCCTCCCAGCCACTTGTGGATATGCAGTCCATCAGAACACTTTTCGTTGTGTTAACTTACGTGTTACGTGTAAAGCACCGCAGTGTGCTGTAGGAACGTATCCATTGTTTGAGGTATATTTACACGCTCCTACAATATACTGTGTTTAAGGTTAATTTTTCTTTATGCACAGACATTCCAAAATGAATGCAACGGATATTGTTCTGATGGTCTGCAGATACGTACGAGGCTGGGAGACGTGACCAGTCTGAAAGTAAGTAATGGACAGAAAGAGCCTTGGGAGATACGAGGTATTGCTTCTTAGGCGTCGATATGAGGGTCTGCCGTGATGAAAGCCAATAAAACTTGGCTGATAGCTCGGCTGTTATTGTTAAGACTCGTTGATATAAATAGGCTTTAATCCAGATATAATGTTTATTATGATAAATAGATGTTTTCTTCATTAACAATTCAACGTCCTTAATTATTACTAAACTTTAGAATTATCACACCCTTATTCTTAAAATTATAGCAGTTACACGGAGAGAGTGGCTGGGAGGTTTGGATCACATAGCAGTCAACCTCACTATCGGCAGCCCTGAAATACTTTTCCTTGGTTTTCCATTATCACTGCAGGAAAATTCTGGCACTGTGCACTAATCATGGTTCATGTTTGTGGGTTACTGTAGTCACTTCCTAGTTCGTGAACCATGGGCAACGGCTGAGTGGCCTAGTAAGTGGTCCTGAGAGTCGGGATACCAGTTGCTATGGAATGGGAGTGGGCATCTCGGACATATTCTGAGTCATGGCCCTCCTTGTGCTCAGGCGGCTAGGACTATACAATTCACCGGTGGTCCATAACCCATTAGAGGAGAGATCCTCACTTGGACTATGTGCAAGTAGGGTAGCATTCTGCTTCATGAATTAGTAGTATAATAGACGGGTTCGGCCGCCTCCTCCTCCTCCGGCTCTCGGAAGAGGCCTCCTCCTCAGCCAGTGGCCTCCTCCTCCTCCTCAGCCAGTGGCCTCCCAGTGGCCACCTCCTCCTCCTCCTCAGCCAGTGGCCTCCCAGTGGCCTCCTCCACCTCAGCCAGAGGCCTCTTCCAGTGCTGCCAACTTAACCTAACTAGCGCGAGATAAACAAAGCCACGTGCTTTTTGACAGACAACAACGCACCGCTAACCTCAGTACTGCCATCTTGACGGGCCTAAACCTCAGTAGTGCCAACTTAACCTCATAAGCGCGAGGTAAACAAAGCCACGTGCTTTTTGACAGCCACGTGCTTTTTGACAGATTTGTAAACAAAGCCACGTGCTTTTTGACAGCTGTCATCGACAACAACGCATCGCAAACATCAGTACTACCATCTTGACGGGCCTAAACCCCAGTAGTGCTAACTTAACCTAACTAGCATGAGGTAAACAAAGCCACGTGTTTTTTGACAGCCACGTGCTTTTTGACCGATTTGTAAACAAAGCCACGTGCTTTTTGACAGACAACAACGCATCGCAAACCTCAGTACTGCCATCTTGACGGGAATAAACCTTAGTGGTACCAACTTAACCTAACTAGCGAGAGGTAAACAAAGCCACGTGCTTTTTGACAGCTGTCATCCGCCATCTTTAAACCACAAAGCACTGTGCTGCCCTCTTTATCGCAGTAGCTGCAAAATTCGTCACCTGTCATCCGCAGTGCTGCCATCTTGACGGGTCTAAACCTTAGTGCTACCAACTTAACCTAACTAGCGTGAGGTAAACAAAGCCACGTGTATTTTGACAGCTGTCATCCGCCATCTTTAATCTATAGAGCACAGTGCTGCCCTCTTTAGCTACTTACCTTTGAAATGTGGTGGCGGATAATTTGAAAAATGCTTTTTGACAGCAGCCATATTTGTACACCGTGCTGCCCTCTTTAGCTAGATACCTGTGGTGGCAGACAATTTCACGTGACAGCAGCCATCTTTAATCAAGAGAGCACCGTGCTGCCCTCTATGTGGTGGCGGCAATTTGAAAAATTCTACATTCTCTTGTTTGGAAACAAACCCATGCGCTTTTTTTTGACAGCTGTCATCCGCCATCTTTAATCCAGAGAGCACCTTGCTGCCCTCTTTAGCTACTTACCTTTGAAATGTGGTGGCGGCAAATTCTACGTGCTCTTGTTTGGAAACAAAGCCATGTGCTTTCTTGACAGCTGACATCCGCCATCTTTAATCTATAGAGCACAGTGCTGCCCTCTTTATCGTAGTAGATGTAAATTCGTCACAGCTGTCATCCGCAGTGCTGCCATCTTAACGGGCCTAAACCTTAGTGCTACCAACTTAACCTCACTAGCGTGAGATAAACAAATCTACGTGCTTTTTTTGACAGCTGTCATCCACCATCTTTAATCTATAGAGCACAGTGCTGCCCTCTTTAGCTACTTACCTTTGAAATGTGGTGACGGATAATTTGGAAAATGCTTTTTGATAGCAGCCATCTTTGAGCGCCGTGCTGCCCTCTTTAGCTAGATACCTGTGGTGGCAGGCAATTCCACGTGACAGCAGCCATCTTTAATCATGAGAGCACCGTGCTGCCCTCTACGTAGTGGCGGCAATTTGAAAAATTCTACATGCTCTTGTTTGGAAACAAACTCACGTGCTTTTTTCTGACAGCTGTCATCCGCCATCTTGCATCACAAACCTCTGTGCTGCGCTCTTTAGCTAGATACCTTTGAAATGTGGTGGCGGCAATTTGAAAAAATCTATGTGCTCTTGTTTAGTAAACAAAGCCACGTGCTTTTTTTTGACAGCTGTCATCCACCATCTTTAATCAATAGAGCACTGTGCTGCTATCATGCGGGTAATTTCATCACCTGTCATCCACCATCTTTAATCTACAGAGCACCGTGCTGCTCTCTGTAGTAGCGGGCAATTTGAAAAGTTCTGTTAGCTGTCATCCGCCATCTTTGAGCACCGTGCTGCCATCTATGTGGTGGCGGTAAATTCCACGTGCTCTTGTTTAGTAAACAAACTCACGCGCTTTTTTGTCAGCTGTCATCCGCCATCTTACATCGCAAACCTCAGTGCTACACTCTTTAGTTGAAATATGGTGGCGGATAATTTAAAAAGAAAAATTCTACAGCAGCCATTTCTCGGCGCTAATTGCACAAGATGGTGGCTATACATGACTCCTTAAAGGTGCTTATGCAAGATGGCCGCTATACATAGACTCCCTTGGGATGCTTGCGCAAGATGGCGGTTATACATGGCTCCTTTTGAAATATGGTGGCGGATAATTTAAAAAGAAAAATTCTACATCAGCTATCTCTCGACGCTAATTGCACAAGATGGTGGCTATACATGACTCCTTAAAGGTGCTTATGCAAGATAACCGCTATACATAGACTCCCTTGGGATGCTTGCGCAAGATGGCGGTTATACATGGCTCCTTATGAGACGCCCTAGAGATGCTTGCGCAAGATGGCGGTTGCTCTTATGAGGTGGCTTAAGGGTCCTTGCACAAGATGACTAGAGACGCCCTAAGGATGCTTGCGCAAGATGGCGGACGCAAGATGGCGGCTATACACAACTCCTTATGAGACACTTTAAGGGTGCTTGCGCAAGATGGCTGCTGCTCTTAGCTTAGAGGCTAACGTGTCGTGCTAGTTCGATTCATTAAATTTGGAGGCTTAAATGCAAAATGTTAAAATTCTCGAAAACGATGCATCGTAGAGCAAAACGGACAAAATTTTTCTGACCAATGATTTAACAGCTGCTGTTATGCATGCGGTGGAGGGCAATTTGAAATTCTATGTGCTTAATCAACAGAGCGCCCTGCTGCCCTCTTTAGCTGAAATGTGGTGGTGGATAATTTGAAAAATTCTTTTGACAGCTATCATCTTTAAAAACAATGGCGACTATACATAGGCTGTTAAGGCCTTATCATGCTCCTCCTCCTCCTCCTCCTCCTCCTCCTCCTCCTCCTCCTCCTTCTCTACCTCCTCCTCCGCCTCTTATGTCAAGGCATAGCTTTATATCGAACAAGTTTAAACCTGCATCGCGAAGGCAAGCGTGTGCAGCGATAACATTATTGTGCATGTTTAGACTTTCGAAACATAAGAAGAGTAGAATCAAACGCTGTACTCGATACGACATGTGATCAGAACATTGATTGATGCGTTCAGAAAACAAAATAAGTGATCAAGACTAGAATCGAACACTGTACTCAATACATCATGTGTTTAGAATATGTCATGGGATACCCTTGATCAGATTGAAACATAACAAGACTAGAATAGAACACTGTAATCGATGTTGTTAACTTCAACATGTGATCAGAACATTGATTGATGTGTTCAGAACACAAAATAAGTGATCATGACTAGAATTGAACACTGTACTCGATACAACATGTGATCAGAACATTGATCGATGTGTTCAGAACACAAAATAAGTGATCAAGACTAGAATCGAACACTGTACTCAATACAACATGTGTTTAGAACATGTTAGGGGGTACTACAACCTCATCGATCGCTATCAGCAAGAACGCTTGTACTTTGTTAAGTGTAGAAAATTAATCTTTATTGGTAAATGGTTTTATGTTCAGAACAAGGAATGGAACCTAGGGGTTACGTCTTACCTAATAAAATCCCTGAGGTGCGATGAGTTACGTTTTTCGAACTAGTGTTTGGAACACTGAACTTTTCAAGATGGCAAGAGTGAGGTTAGCAATGTTCTGTTGTTGGATTTTAAATTCTACGCTATAACATGCATAAGGTGGCAGCCTTGAGGTTTACCGCCGTAAAGATGGTAAGAGTGAGGTTAGCAATGTTCCGTTGTTGGATTTTAAATTCCTCCGCTCTAACATGCATAAGGTGGCAGCCTTGAGGTTTACCGCCGTAAAGATGGCAGCAGTGAGGTTAGCGACGCTCTATTGTCCTCCAAAGTGAGGTTAGGGTTCGTCAAGAAGACAGCTGTCAGAAAAAAGCACGTGGCTATGTTTACCAAACAAGAGCACGTGGCCGTGACGTCACGGTCACGTAATCAATCCTTAGCTCGACGTCGTTAAGAGCAGCATTAAGGTGAGCTATGCTTAGAAGTCTTGGGAACAGAGCAGCAGTATGAATTGCCATGTTTCAAAGCGTGTACACATCACCTATCGATTTTACATGCATCGACCATCGAACTACACTTCATCCGCTAGATCGTGCTGCTATCTTAGCATAACCTATACCCATAAAATTAAAATAAAATGAATAGCCATGTTTCAAAGCGTGTACACATCACCTATCGATTTTACATGCATCGACCATCGAACTAAACTTCATCCGCTAGATCGTGCTGCTATCTTAGCATAACCTAAAAGTACAATGAATAGCCATGTTTCAAAGCGTGTACACATTACCTACCGTTTTTGCATGCATCGACTCTCGTACTAAACTTCTTCCGCTAGATTGTGCTGCTATCTTAGCATGACCTTAAGGTACAAAGAATAGCCATGTTTCAAAGCGTGTACACATTAACTATCGACTTTGCATGCAACAAATATCGTACTAAACTTCTTCCGCTAGGTCGTGCTGCTATCTTAGCATAACTTATACACATGAACTTAAAGTACAAAGAATAGCTATGTTTCAAAGCGTGTACACATTACTTATTGATTCTGCAATCATCGAATCTCGTACTAAATTTATTCCGCTAGATTGTGCTGCTATCTTAACATAACCTATACCAATGATCTTAAAGTACAATGAATAGTCATGTTTCAAAGCGTGTACACATCAACTATCGATTTTACATGCATCGACCATCGAACTAAACTTCATCCGCTAGATCGTGCTGCTATCTTAGCATAACCTATACGCATGAACTTAAAATAAAATGAATAGCCATGTTTCAAAGCGTGTACACATCACCTATCGATTTTACATGCATCGACCATCGAACTAAACTTCATCCGCTAGATCGTGCTGCTATCTTAGCATAACCTATACGCATGACCTTAAGGTACAAAGAATAGCCATGTTTCAAAGCGCGTACACATTACCTATCGACTTTGCATGCATCGACTCTCGTACTAAACTTCTTCCGCTAGATTGTGCTGCTATCTTAGCATAACTTATACACATGAACTTAAAGTACAAGGAATAGCCATGTTTCAAAGCGTGTACACATTAACTATCGACTTTGCATGCAACAAATATCGTACTGAACTTCTTCGCTAGATTGTGCTGGCATCTTAGCATAACTTATACACATGAACTTAAAGTACAAAGAATAGCTATGTTTCAAAGCGTGTACACATTACTTATTGATTCTGCATTCATCGAATCTCGTACTAAATTTATTCCGCTAGATTGTGCTGCTATCTTAGCATAACCTATACCAATGAACTTAAAGTACAATGCATAGTCATGTTTCAAAGCATGTACACATCAACTATCGAATTTGCATGTATCGACTCTCGTACTAAACTTCTGCAGGTAGATTGTGCTGCTATCTTAGCATAACTAAGACGCATGAACTTAAAGTACAAAGAATAGCTATGTCTCAAAGCGTGTACACATTACCTATCGATTTTGCAAGCATTGACTCTCGTACTAAACTTCTTCCACTAGATTGTGCTGCTATCTTAGCATAACCTATACGCATGACCTTAAGGTACAAAGAATAGCCATGTTTCAAAGCGCGTACACATTACCTATCGACTTTGCATGCAACAAATATCGTACTAAACTTCTTCCGCTAGGTCGTGCTGCTATCTTAGCATACCTTATACACATGAACATAAAGTACAAGGAATAGCCATGTTTCAAAGCGTGTACACATTACTTATTGATTTTACATTCATCGAATCTCGTACTGAACTTCTTCGTTAGATTGTGCTGGCATCTTAGCATAACTTATACACATGAACTTAAAAGTACAAAGAATAGCCATGTTTCAAAGCATGTACACATTACCTATCGATTTTGCATGCATTGACTCTCGTACTAAACTCCTTCCGCTAGATTGTGCTGCTATCTTAGCATAACCTATACGCATGACCTTAAAGTAAAAAGAATAGCCATGTTTCAAAGTGTGTACACATCACCTATCGATTTTGCATGCAACAAATATCGTACTAAACTTCTTCCGCTAGATTGTGCTGCTATCTTAGCATAACTTATACACATGAACTTAAAGTACTAAGAATAGCCATGTTTCAAAGTGTGTACACATTACTTATTGATTTTGCATGCATCAAATATCGTACTAAATTTCTTCCGCTAGATTGTGGTGCTATCTTAGCATAACCTATACCAATGAACTTAAAGTACAATGCATAGTCATGTTTCAAAGCGTGTACACATCAACTATCGAATTTGCAGTTATCGACTCTCGTACTAAACTTCTGCAGGTAGATTGTGCTGCTATCTTAGCATAACTAAGACGCATGAACTTAAAGTACAAAGAATAGCTATGTCTCAAAGCGTGTACACATTACCTATCGATTTTGCAAGCATTGACTCTCGTACTAAACTTCTTCCACTAGATTGTGCTGCTATCTTAGCATAACCTATACGCATGACCTTAAGGTACAAAGAATAGCCATGTTTCAAAGCGCGTACACATTACCTATTGACTTTGCATGCAACAAATATCGTACTAAACTTCTTCCGCTAGGTCGTGCTGCTATCTTAGCATAACTTATACACATGAACTTAAAGTACAAGGAATAGCCATGTTTCAAAGCGTGTACACATTACTTATTGATTTTACATTCATCGAATCTCGTACTGAACTTCTTCGCTAGATTGTGCTGGCATCTTAGCATAACTTATACACATGAACTTAAAAGTACAAAGAATAGCCATGTTTCAAAGCATGTACACATTACCTATCGATTTTGCATGCATTGACTCTCGTACTAAACTCCTTCCGCTAGATTGTGCTGCTATCTTAGCATAACCTATACGCATGACCTTAAAGTAAAAAGAATAGCCATGTTTCAAAGTGTGTACACATCACCTATCGATTTTGCATGCAACAAATATCGTACTAAACTTCTTCCGCTAGATTGTGCTGCTATCTTAGCATAACTTATACACATGAACTTAAAGTACTAAGAATAGCCATGTTTCAAAGTGTGTACACATTACTTATTGATTTTGCATGCATCAAATATCGTACTAAATTTCTTCCGCTAGATTGTGGTGCTAAATTAGCATAACCTATACCCATGAACTTAAAGTACAATGAATAGTCATGTTTCAAAGCGTGTACGCATCAACTATCGATTTTGCATGTATCGACTCTCGTACAAAACTTCTTCAGGTAAATTGTGCTGCTATCTTAGCATAACTAAGACGCATTAACTTAAAGTACAAAGAATAGCCTTGTTTCAAAGCGTGTACACATTACTTATTGATTTTGCATGCATCAAATATCATACTAAACTTTTTCCACTAGATTGTGCTAAAATCGTGTTAGTGTGCTGCTATCATAGCATAACCTATCGATTTTACATGCATCGGCTATCGTACTAGACTTCTTCCGCTAGAGCATGTAGCAATCGCTTTTGTGTACCACTAACCTATGTGCACGAACTTAATGCACAAAGAAGAGTTACGTTCTAAAGCGTGTACACATCACCTATCGATAATGTATGCATCGACTATCGTACTAAACTTCTCCTGCCAGAGCGTACGACTATCGCTTGTGTGTGCATGAACTTAAAGCTTAAAGAATAGCAATGTATAAAAATCTTGTAAACAAAGCAGCAGCATTACGTATAGTCAAGTTTAAATGCGTGCACACATCATGTATCCATGATGCACACAGTACTAAACTTATTCCATTAGAATGTACAAAGTTCGCATGTGTTTGTGCTGCTATCTTAGCATAGCCTATGTGCATGAACTTAAAGAATAAAGAATAGTTATGTGTAAAAAATCTTGTGAACATAGCACAATGTTTACTACGTAGGTGTAGACATTGAACTTTGCATGCTGAGGCAACATACTACGTGACCGTGACGTCACGTCCACGTGCTCTTGTTTGGTAAACATAGCCACGTGCTTTTTTCTGACAGCTGTCTTCTTGACGAACCCTAACCTCACTTTGGAGGACAATAGAGCGTCGCTAACCTCACTGCTGCCATCTTTACGGCGGTAAACCTCAAGGCTGCCACCTTATGCATGTTAGAGCGGAGGAATTTAAAATCCAACAACGGAACATTGCTAACCTCACTCTTACCATCTTTACGGCGGTAAACCTCAAGGCTGCCACCTTATGCATGTTATAGCGTAGAATTTAAAATCCAACAACAGAACATTGCTAACCTCACTCTTGCCATCTTGAAAAGTTCAGTGTTCCAAACACTAGTTCGAAAAACGTAACTCATCGCACCTCAGGGATTTTATTAGGTAAGACGTAACCCCTAGGTTCCATTCCTTGTTCTGAACATAAAACCATTTACCAATAAAGATTAATTTTCTACACTTAACAAAGTACAAGCGTTCTTGCTGATAGCGATCGATGAGGTTGTAGTACCCCCTAACATGTTCTAAACACATGTTGTATTGAGTACAGTGTTCGATTCTAGTCTTGATCACTTATTTTGTGTTCTGAACACATCGATCAATGTTCTGATCACATGTTGTATCGAGTACAGTGTTCAATTCTAGTCATGATCACTTATTTTGTGTTCTGAACACATCAATCAATGTTCTGATCACATGTTGAAGTTAACAACATCGATTACAGTGTTCTATTCTAGTCTTGTTATGTTTCAATCTGATCAAGGGTATCCCATGACATATTCTAAACACATGATGTATTGAGTACAGTGTTCGATTCTAGTCTTGATCACTTATTTTGTTTTCTGAACGCATCAATCAATGTTCTGATCACATGTCGTATCGAGTACAGCGTTTGATTCTACTCTTCTTATGTTTCGAAAGTCTAAACATGCACAATAATGTTATCGCTGCACACGCTTGCCTTCGCGATGCAGGTTTAAACTTGTTCGATATAAAGCTATGCCTTGACATAAGAGGCGGAGGAGGAGGTAGAGAAGGAGGAGGAGGAGGAGGAGGAGGAGGAGGAGGAGGAGGAGGAGCATGATAAGGCCTTAACAGCCTATGTATAGTCGCCATTGTTTTTAAAGATGATAGCTGTCAAAAGAATTTTTCAAATTATCCACCACCACATTTCAGCTAAAGAGGGCAGCAGGGCGCTCTGTTGATTAAGCACATAGAATTTCAAATTGCCCTCCACCGCATGCATAACAGCAGCTGTTAAATCATTGGTCAGAAAAATTTTGTCCGTTTTGCTCTACGATGCATCGTTTTCGAGAATTTTAACATTTTGCATTTAAGCCTCCAAATTTAATGAATCGAACTAGCACGACACGTTAGCCTCTAAGCTAAGAGCAGCAGCCATCTTGCGCAAGCACCCTTAAAGTGTCTCATAAGGAGTTGTGTATAGCCGCCATCTTGCGTCCGCCATCTTGCGCAAGCATCCTTAGGGCGTCTCTAGTCATCTTGTGCAAGGACCCTTAAGCCACCTCATAAGAGCAACCGCCATCTTGCGCAAGCATCTCTAGGGCGTCTCATAAGGAGCCATGTATAACCGCCATCTTGCGCAAGCATCCCAAGGGAGTCTATGTATAGCGGTTATCTTGCATAAGCACCTTTAAGGAGTCATGTATAGCCACCATCTTGTGCAATTAGCGTCGAGAGATAGCTGATGTAGAATTTTTCTTTTTAAATTATCCGCCACCATATTTCAAAAGGAGCCATGTATAACCGCCATCTTGCGCAAGCATCCCAAGGGAGTCTATGTATAGCGGCCATCTTGCATAAGCACCTTTAAGGAGTCATGTATAGCCACCATCTTGTGCAATTAGCGCCGAGAAATGGCTGCTGTAGAATTTTTCTTTTTAAATTATCCGCCACCATATTTCAACTAAAGAGTGTAGCACTGAGGTTTGCGATGTAAGATGGCGGATGACAGCTGACAAAAAAGCGCGTGAGTTTGTTTACTAAACAAGAGCACGTGGAATTTACCGCCACCACATAGATGGCAGCACGGTGCTCAAAGATGGCGGATGACAGCTAACAGAACTTTTCAAATTGCCCGCTACTACAGAGAGCAGCACGGTGCTCCGTAGATTAAAGATGGTGGATGACAGGTGATGAAATTACCCGCATGATAGCAGCACAGTGCTCTATTGATTAAAGATGGTGGATGACAGCTGTCAAAAAAAGCACGTGGCTTTGTTTACTAAACAAGAGCACATAGATTTTTTCAAATTGCCGCCACCACATTTCAAAGGTATCTAGCTAAAGAGCGCAGCACAGAGGTTTGTGATGCAAGATGGCGGATGACAGCTGTCAGAAAAAAGCACGTGAGTTTGTTTCCAAACAAGAGCATGTAGAATTTTTCAAATTGCCGCCACTACGTAGAGGGCAGCACGGTGCTCTCATGATTAAAGATGGCTGCTGTCACGTGGAATTGCCTGCCACCACAGGTATCTAGCTAAAGAGGGCAGCACGGCGCTCAAAGATGGCTGCTATCAAAAAGCATTTTCCAAATTATCCGTCACCACATTTCAAAGGTAAGTAGCTAAAGAGGGCAGCACTGTGCTCTATAGATTAAAGATGGTGGATGACAGCTGTCAAAAAAAGCACGTAGATTTGTTTATCTCACGCTAGTGAGGTTAAGTTGGTAGCACTAAGGTTTAGGCCCGTCAAGATGGCAGCACTGCGGATGACAGCTGTGACGAATTTACATCTACTACGATAAAGAGGGCAGCACTGTGCTCTATAGATTAAAGATGGCGGATGTCAGCTGTCAAGAAAGCACATGGCTTTGTTTCCAAACAAGAGCACGTGGAATTTGCCGCCACCACATTTCAAAGGTAAGTAGCTAAAGAGGGCAGCAAGGTGCTCTCTGGATTAAAGATGGCGGATGGCAGCTGTCAAAAAAAAGCGCATGGGTTTGTTTCCAAACAAGAGAATGTAGAATTTTTCAAATTGCCGCCACCACATAGAGGGCAGCACGGTGCTCTCTTGATTAAAGATGGCTGCTGTCACGTAAAATTGTCTGCCACCACAGGTATCTAGCTAAAGAGGGCAGCACGGTGTACAAATATGGCTGCTGTCAAAAAGCATTTTTCAAATTATCCGCCACCACATTTCAAAGGTAAGTAGCTAAAGAGGGCAGCACTGTGCTCTATAGATTAAAGATGGCGGATGACAGCTGTCAAAATACACGTGGCTTTGTTTACCTCACGCTAGTTAGGTTAAGTTGGTAGCACTAAGGTTTAGACCCGTCAAGATGGCAGCACTGCGGATGACAGGTGACGAATTTTGCAGCTACTGCGATAAAGAGGGCAGCACAGTGCTTTGTGGTTTAAAGATGGCGGATGACAGCTGTCAAAAAGCACGTGGCTTTGTTTACCTCTCGCTAGTTAGGTTAAGTTGGTACCACTAAGGTTTATTCCCGTCAAGATGGCAGTACTGAGGTTTGCGATGCGTTGTTGTCTGTCAAAAAGCACGTGGCTTTGTTTACAAATCGGTCAAAAAGCACGTGGCTGTCAAAAAACACGTGGCTTTGTTTACCTCATGCTAGTTAGGTTAAGTTAGCACTACTGGGGTTTAGGCCCGTCAAGATGGTAGTACTGATGTTTGCGATGCGTTGTTGTCGATGACAGCTGTCAAAAAGCACGTGGCTTTGTTTACAAATCTGTCAAAAAGCACGTGGCTGTCAAAAAGCACGTGGCTTTGTTTACCTCGCGCTTGTGAGGTTAAGTTGGCACTACTGAGGTTTAGGCCCGTCAAGATGGCAGTACTGAGGTTAGCGGTGCGTTGTTGTCTGTCAAAAAGCACGTGGCTTTGTTTATCTCGCGCTAGTTAGGTTAAGTTGGCAGCACTGGAAGAGGCCTCTGGCTGAGGTGGAGGAGGCCACTGGGAGGCCACTGGCTGAGGAGGAGGAGGAGGTGGCCACTGGGAGGCCACTGGCTGAGGAGGAGGAGGAGGCCACTGGCTGAGGAGGAGGCCTCTTCCGAGAGCCGGAGGAGGAGGAGGCGGCCGAACCCGTCTATTATACTACTTGAATTTACCGAGCTCATAACATTTTAAGCAAGCCTCGGACCTATGGGAGTAACGGAGTCCCACTCCCATTTGACAGGCGAGGGACTCTTTGGAAACAACTTGGCGAACGAAATGCAATTGGATGGGGAGCTATGAATATTAATGGGGCTTATGGAAGAAAGAAAGTAGAACTGGCTGAGTCAGCAAAGAGGATGCATCTGGATGTGCTAGGAGTAAGTGATATTCGGGTAAGGGGAGATAACGAGGAAGAGATAGGAGATTATAAAGTGTACTTGACGGCTATTAGAAAGGGAAGGGCAGAGTCTGGGGTAGGGCTGTATATTAGGAATACCACTGCATGCAACATAGTTTCTGTTAGGCACGTAAATGAGCGAATGATGTGGGTAGATTTGTCAGTTGGAGGAATTAGGACTAGAATTGTATCCGTGTATTCACCATGTGAGGGTGCAGATGAGGATGAAGTTGACAAGTTTTATGAAGCATTGAGTGACATCGTGGTCAGGGTCAACAGCAAGGATAGAATAGTGCTAATGGGCGATTTCAATGCGAGAGTTGGGAATAGAAC
Organism: Anabrus simplex; assembly: GCF_040414725.1. Lineage (NCBI taxonomy): Eukaryota > Metazoa > Arthropoda > Insecta > Orthoptera > Tettigoniidae > Anabrus > Anabrus simplex. Next base: position 774,822,724 of record NC_090265.1, read on the forward strand.
TGAAGGATACGAAAAGGGTGATTGGTAAATGTGGGGGAGATATGGAAACTAATGGGAATGGGAAGCGTTTGCTGGACTTCTGTGCTAGCATGGGTTTAGCTGTGAATATTGAATTTTCACGACTGCATTGTAATCGAAACAGACTTTCAACGTATTAGGTCGTGTTACGTACATACAGTACGTGTTGAAGAGATGTTAAGTACAGAACAAAAATGGCCAACCGGACACCAGTGGGATCCGAACCCACAACTTTACATCTCTTCAACACGTACTATATGTACGTAACACGACCTAATACGTTGAAAGTCTGTTTCGATTACAATACGGTCGTGAAAATTCAATATTCATTGACATGCCCCACAACGGGCGACTTAAACGCACTCTACAGTGTGCTAGCAGCAGTGCCAGACCTGTAGCTCAGATCCTTTCAAACAGAACAAAGATGGCCTAGGCCACCATAGCTCAATTGGTAGAGCAACCGAGGCGAAATCGGGAGGTTGTGGGTTCGGATCCCACTGGTGTCCGGCTGACCATTTTTGTTTTGTACTTAACATCTCTTCAACACGTACTATATGTACGTAACACGACCTAATACGTTGAAAGTCTGTTTCGATGGGTTTAGCTGTTACGAATACATTCTTCAAGCATAAGGCTATTCACCGCTACACATGAGAGGCTAGGGGTACCAGATCCATAATAGACTATATCTTAACAGACATCGAATTCAGGAAATCTGTTAGGAATGTGCGAGTTTTCCGCGGATTTTTCGATGATACCGACCACTATCTGATCTGTAGTGAACTAAGTATCTCGAGGCCTTGGGTAGAGAAAGTGAAATCTGCCTGCAAACGAATAAGGGTAGAAAATCTCCAGGACGAGGAAATTAGACAGAAGTACATGGATATGATTAGTGAGAAGTTTCAAACAGTAGACAGTAAGCAGGTTCAGGATATAGAAAATGAATGGGTGGCATACCAGGATACTGTAGTAGAAACAGCAAGGGAATGCCTAGGAACAACTGTGTGTAAAGATGGGAAAAGGCGAACATCTTGGTAGAATGATGAAGTGAGAGCAGCTTGTAAACGTAAAAAGAAGGCTTATCAGAAATGGCTCCAAACAAGGGCCGAGGCAGACAGGGATTTGTACGTTGATGAAAGAAACAGAGCGAAACAAATAGTTGTTAAATCCAAAAAGAAGTCATCGGAAGATTTTGGTAATAACCTGGAAAGGCTAGGTCAAGCAGCAGGGAAACCTTTCTGGACAGTAATAAAGAATCTTAGGAAGGGAGGGAAAAAGGAAATGAACAGTGTTTTGAGTAATTCAGGTGAACTCATAATAGATCCCAGGGAATCACTGGAGAGGTAGAGGGAATATTTTGAACATCTTCTCAGTGTAAAAGGAAATCATCCTGGTGGTGTTGCGAACAGCCAAGCTCATGGGGAGGAGGAAAATGATGTTGGTGAAATTATGCTTGAGGAAATGGAAAGGATGGTAAATAAACTCCATTGTCATAAAGCAGCAGGAATAGATGAAATTAGACCTGAAATGGTGAAGTATAGTGGGAAGACAGGGATGAAATGGCTTCATAGAATAGTAAAATTAGCATGGAGTGTTGGAAAGGTTCCTTCAGATTGGACAAAGGCAGTAATTGCACCTATCTATAAGCAATGGAACAGGAAGGATTGCAACAACTATCGAGGTATCTCACCGATTAGTACACCAGGCAAAGTATTCACTAGCATCTTTGAAGGGAGGGTGCGACCATTCGTTGAGAGGAAGTCTGATGAAACCCAGTGTGGTTTCAGACCACAGAGAGGCTGTCAGGAACAGATTTTCAGTATGCGCCAGGTAATTGAAAAATGCTACGAGAGGAATAAGGCTGTTGTGTTTATGTTTCGTAGATCTAGAGAAAGTATATGACACGGTACCGAGGGAAAAGATTTCGCCATACTGGGGGACTATGGAATTAAAGGTAGATTATTAATATCAATCAAAGGTATTTATGCTGACAATTGGACTTCAGTGAGAACTGATGGTAGAATGAGTTCTTGGTTCAGGGTACGTACAGGGGTTAGATAAGTCTGTAATCTTTCACCTTTGCTGTTCGTAGTTTACATGGATCATCTGCTGAAAGGTATAAAATGGCAAGGAGGGATTCGGTTAGGTGGAAATGTAGTAAGCAGTTTGGCCTATGCTGACGACTTGGTCTTAATGGCAGACTGTGCCGAAAGCCTGCAGTCTAATATCTTGGAACTTGAAAATAGGTGCAATGAGTATGGTATGAAAATTAGCCTCTCGAAGAGTAAATTGATGTCAGTAGGTAAGAAATTCAACAGAACTGAATGTCAGATTGGTGATACAAATTTAGAACATGTCGACAATTTCAAGTATTTAGGTTGTGTGTTTTCCCAGGATGGTAATATAGTAAGTGAGATTGAATCAAGGTGTCGTAAAGCTAATGCAGTGAGCTCGCAGTTGCGATCAGCAGTATTCTGTATGAAGGAAGTCAGCTCCCAGAAGAAACTATCTTTCCATCGGTCAGTTTTCAGACCAACTTTGCTTTACGTTTGCGAAAGCTGGGTGGACTCATGATATCTTATTCATACGTTAGAAGTAACAGACATGAAAGTAGCGAGAATGATTGCTGGTACAAACAGGTGGGAACAATGGCAGGAGAATACTCGGAATGAGGAGATAAAGGTTAAATTAGGAATGAAATCTAACGATGAAGCTGTACGCATAAACCGGCTTCGGTGTTGGGGTCATGTGAGGCGAATGGAGGAGGATAGGTTACCTAGGAGAATAATGGACTCTGCTATGGAGGGTAAGAGAAGTAGAGGTAGACAACGACGATGGTTAGACTCGGTTTCTAACGATTTAAAGATAAGAGGTATAGAACTAAATGAGGCCACAACACTAGTTGCAAATCGAGGATTGTGGCAACGTTTAGTAAAGTCACAGAGGCTTGCAGACTGAACGCTGAAAGGCATAACAGTCTATAATGATAATGTATGTATGTAATGTATGTGCATTAATCAAGTCCATGATCGCTTCCTTCTTATGCCTAGTCCTTTCCTATCCCATCATCGCCGTAAGACGTCTGTGTGTCGGTGGGACGTAAAGCATATTGCAAAAATTCCAATATCTTAACATTAAGGGGGAAGTAAAACTGAATATACTGCAGTAATATATTTTAGAATTGCACAACATTATTTTGTATTACAATACACAAACCGTCATCGCAGTCTAGTGACACGTGTATGCAGCTGCCGCACTCTAACAAACAAGTGCGTCTCGACGCCAGCTCACTGGTAGAGGGCGAAAGAGCGCAAAGAGAGTATGGATCTTCAGCAGTATTGCTTGATTCGAGGACTGGAAAAGATCACAAGAACAACATTTTCTGTTCTCGGTGATTTACAAATAATGGTTGTGTTACAAAATATTGCAACTTTGGGCTAGGAACACTTGGGAGTATGGAAACGAATTGCTTGACTAAGTGGCATGTTTCGAGCTGTAAACGGATACTTAGTGTGGAATGACAGTTGTAGACGAATAATATAAAGATGGAATTCGAGAACAAAAATTCAGGCATACATTTCTTTGTAGAAAGAGGAATTAGGTATTGGAATAACTTACGGAGGAAGACGTTCGATACATTTTTCAGTTCTTGGAAATAATTTGGGAAAAGACTAGAAAAACAACTGATAGGAAATCTAATACTTGGGTGGCAACCATTGCGGATCATTGATTGATTGATTGATTGATTGATCGGATGAATGATTTATTGCTTTCTTGCTTGCTTGTTTGCTTGCTTGCTTGCTTGATTGATTCATTCATTCATTGATTGATCGATTGATTGATTGATTGATTGATTGATTGATCGATTGATTGATTGATTGATTGATTGATTGATTGATTGATTGATTGATTGATTGATTGATTGATTGATTGATTGATTGATTGATTGATTGATTGATTGATTGATTGATTGATTGAAGTCAGGTTGTACGTTTCTCCAAGAGTCAATGTCCTCTCAGTTTTAATTATTATGTTGATGGGGATGATAGTACCTGGTAGGGATAGTACCTGGTGTTAAGTATAAGGAAAGTTCTTCATTGGGTTAATAACGTTAATGAAGTTGTAAATAAAAGTTACAGATCTCTTCGTATGGTTATGAGCATATTTAGGGCTTGTAGTAAGAATTTAAAAGAGAGGAAGCATAATTTGCTGGTAGAACCCGAACTAGGATACAGTTCCAGAATTACAGGGTGTCCCATATAATCGCACGGTGCTTGTTCTCTGCGCTACGGCAGTTGACTCACCCGAACTTATGTCGCGCGCGCCTACCGTGCTTTAAGCGTGTAGGCTATACAGTACAATCTTATATGAAATCTTGCATTATAAAAGATGCTGGAAGTGTCGCCCTTCCTGAGTTACACAGGCATGATATTGGGTAATCACATTCTGGCTGACGCGAACAAATACTGCCATTGTAATGTTTCTGATTTCATTCGTAGCCTTATGTTTCATTTCAGTTCCACCGGTGTGTAAGGATTTGTTCGAAACACTTTTTATTTCAGTTCCCACAAATAAAAATTACACAATTTTAAATCTGGAGAACGAGGGGAAATAAACCAGCACTGATCTCTTTGTCTGCAAACACTTCCCAGATTGTAAGAAGGGAATCTTATCTTCTAGCCTACTGCATGAGCAGGGGCTGAACCTGGTTTAAAAAACCCATGCGTTTTTTCTCCTCCCCTTAACTGATGGAAGAACGATGTCAAAATTTATCATGGTACCTCTCTGCATTTACTGTCGCCTCGAAAAAGCTAGCCCAAATTATTCGTCTTGCATTAACAGCATACCAAACACCAAACTTCCTATCATAATGAGGGACTCCATAAACACCAGTAGGATTTTTTGCACACCAATGGCGAGAGTTATGACTGTTCTCACGGCCATTAAGATGAAACCAGGCCTCATTCAAAAAGAATGCAACTGTGAATCGAATAAACGATCATTCAATAATGCAAGGTACCACTCTTGTGGCTAGATCAGCGGGTTTTAAACTATGGGTCCGTATAAACCTGTACGGTTTGATGTGTATCAGCTTGGTAGCTCTGTATGCAGCAAAAACCGAAAACCCTGCTAGTTGTGCTAATTTTGTGAGTGATTTATTCGCACCAGTGTCATCTAGCTTATCGTGTGTTAAAACAGTTCGTGTGCGCGCATGATCTTTTATTGAGCACTGAGTCACTACTTTTAAATTTATTTAAAATTACGTGAATCTGTGCTCGTGAAGGTGGCACTTCACCAGGAAATTGCTGAACAAGTGCATCGCGATCCGTCGATCCGACTAGTTCTTAAAATAACGTATACACACAAAAATACGGTGCTGCAATTATAACTGTATCATCATGTTAACAGCTGAGTTTCAGACTGGCGACTGATGCTTGCGAGGTCGAACACATGATTGCTACTTGCAAGGTCAAGAACTATGCGCGCACCTCCAGTACCGCAGCTTACGTATCGGAGAGAAAAAAACGCCGCTTGGACGGTCTTAGTTTATGTGGGAAATCCTGTATTTCATTCGAGAAATGGCAAAGATCAAAAGGAAATTAAGGCGATTTGTTGTGGGTGATTTCGGAAAAAAGAGTAGTGTTACGAAAATGTTGTTGATATTGGGCTGCGAAGACTTGAATGGCATTACTCGACGAATAAACTTGAATGGAGTTTTTAAGTAGTAGCGTAGCCAGGATTTCAGTTTAAGAGGGGGGGGGGGGCATTAAGGTAGATCTTAATTCAGAATGTCATTGCGATAGGTGTCCAAACTTTCAGAGTTTAGGTGATATAGGATACCTAAAAAGAAAATGAGTGTCCTTGGATCCAAGTATGAGTGGTAGATTCGTGCGGATTCCGGAAACTAATAATAATATGCATTATATATAAAATGCTTAATAAAAGTACATTCGTTAAAACTCTTGGGCTGTCTGGACTCCTTGGATGGCATCCCCACAACCCCCACGCCAACCTCTGTTATTCCCCTCCCAATATAACTGCAGCATTTCACACATTTCGAATTCGAGTGAAATGAATGCAAGAATAATTATAGTTTTAGTAAAGATGCAATATTCTGGTTTAGAATAAATACGGTAATTTCATTATAATAATCGTCATGTGATGAGAGCTATAAAGAAGAGTCATTTTATACAAATATTGCAGCAAAGAAATACACATACACACACAACATGTATATAGAATGTAAGGGTTATGGGTATAGATATTTTGTCAGTTGGTAGAGAAAACTACACGTCACAACGTATGCTAGGTAGGGTTCACCTCGCCCTGTGATTTTCCCTCGCAAGCCTGGCATACAGAATATAGTAGTATAAAGTTACAGTTTTATGACGCTAATATTCGTACGCATGATTTTTATTAACGTGCCAAAAACCAACGACATGGAGCTGTTGTCATTTTAACACCATTTTAAAGGCCACCGACCCAAGCCGGGATTTGATCTTACGATCTCGAACTCCGAAGGACAGTGACTCAACCAACTGAGCCACATGAAAAGGAGGCGTTTATGATTACTGTCATAAATATATGCAGTTAGTTTGTACAAAGGTTTTATCAGGGGCATTTATTAAGGCGTACGTTTTCCAACTGTCCCAAATGCACGAGACAGGACGGAAGAACTAGCTGAAAGCTAAAGAGCTTTGACGTGATGTCACTTCCTTCTCTGTTCACTGTTCCAAAATAAGTTCCTTGGCGTAAGAGCCCCGAAGGCCCATCGCCTACCAAGCGATCACTGTTCAACTCGAAGACCTGCAGATTATGAGGTGTCGTGTGGTCAGCACGACGAATCCTCTCCGCCGTTATTCTTGGCTTTCTAGATCCGGGCAGCCATCTCAACGTAAGGTAGCTCTTCAATTATAATCACGTGGACTGAGTGTACCTCGAACCAGCCTTCAGATCCAGGTAAAAATCCCAGACCTGGCCGGAAATCGAAACCGGTACCTCCGGTAAGAGGCGGGCACGCTACCCATACACCGTAGGGCCGGCTGTTTACTTTTAGGTCTCCTTATTTTATAATTTGACGTAGGGTATCCTGCATTCGATTCCCGGCACTGACAGAGTTAAGTAAAGCAGAGGATGGGAAGGATACAGCCTTGTCTGTGGGTGCAATAGAGTTGTTCTTGCGTCTCCAGTAATCGAAATATCTACAACCTGGAAGCTAGTCACTTTCACTAGACGTAGTACCAACGTGGTTAGGTTTTTAAGAAGACAAATTAAATGAAGATTCTACTTCCTTACAAACGAAGAACGATACTATCCATTTTAGGAACGGTTTCAATAATGCAGTCGGTTTATATTAAGACGTCAGAAGCTATGATTTCGATTGTTGGATATAATTACATGGTAACAATGAAAAGCATCAATACATACTGAAGATCCGTCACCGCACTTGGTTGGACCGGCTTTCTTTTCATATATACCCGGCGAGTTGGCCGTGCGGTTAGAGGCGCACGTCTGTGAGCTTACATCCGGGAGATAGTGGGTTCGAACTCCACTGTCGGCAGCCCTAAAGAAGGTTTTCCGTGGTTTCCCATTTTCATACCAGGTAAATGGTGGGGCTGTACCTTAATTAAGGCCACGACCGCTTCTTTCCCACTCCCAGCCCTTTTCTTTCCCAACGTCGCTATAATCCCTACGGTGCATCGTAAAGCAAATTATAAACAAAAAATTAAATTTTCTTTTCATAACCTCTTCCAAGGAAAAGTCGTATCCACGCTACTGGCCTGAATTCATACCCCACTAACTGAAATTATTTTGTGGGTACGTCAATGCATCCACTCACCATTTCAGGTACAAGGTATGCCCGAAGAATGGTTGGATACTCAAAATATACCACCATAAATGATGCGGTTATGGCCCAAAGTAATAAAGAAGGGTAAGGGGTGGGATCTAGTGTTTTAAGAAGAATACGAATCATTAGAACGTGACTTCCCATTTTAAAAATGTTTCATGCATCGGCTGCGATTCAACCCTCGGCTGTCTTTATGAGAATATAGAACCATTGGAACTGAGTTATCACGGCCGCTAATTACGAATTAGTTACCCGCACTTTTGTTGGTGCCATTTGAGGTTCCATTCAGTTCCCGGGGATTTGACAAAATATGTAGGACTACTTATAGAACTGAGGCATGCATCCGCGACCTGTCTTGCCACTGTTAGAATTTTAAAAAATACGTTTTCATAGCTTTGATGCACATAGTTTTCGCTTCTTTATGAAAGCTTCAAAAAAGCTACTTATGTTGCACAAAATGAGGAACTAACGTGTAGCTCTCAATCCTGTCATACTCTTTCAACGCTAAAACTCAAACAGAGCACAACTCTTCACCACGGTACAACCCGGGATCCCAGGGACATTCTTGTTTCCTAGAACCGATCTGCAAAAGCTGACACGATGTTGCACGCTTGCAACTGTTCCTTTCCGTGGCCCCCGTTATCTCGGTGGTCACGTTCCGGCCCCTAGTGAGTAATCCCTTGCTAATTGCCCTTTTCCTCATCTCTTGACATTAATCAACACGAGGTCATATTCACAACACTGAAGTCTCTACACAGAAATATCCCCGCCCATCATAATCCTAAGTGTGTTCCTTTCATTCAAGCAGTATAAATATGGAGAACTAGCAAGATACTAGTTCTTCGCTACTGCTTTAAACAGAAAATTATTATTCAAAGTTTTAAATTTTAGAGAGTCCACTGTCAGCTAAGCCTGTAAAATACGCCCTTAGTTCGTACGCCAAACGTTTTTGGGGGAATGATGATTTATTTTCAGATCTAACGCATTTTAACCCAATACGGAAAAATTTGAATGTTTTAAACCCTGTCTTATTTACAATCTTTGATGTAAAAGCGACCAACCTGTGAAATTTTGATTTTATAAGTCGAACAGTAATGGAGGAATGAATACATTTTAACGGGTGAATGTTTCTAAATATTTATGAACATCTAGAGTATAGAAAACCAACTTTCATTAAAAAAATAAGTTAGAGCCTGAAAGGGTTTCAGAAGAATGGATATTGTATTTTTGAGGGTCAACGACCGTCTAAACTCCTTAGGGGAGACATATTTTGAAGTATACGATATTTCACACCTAAGACATAAAAGAGCACCCTTCTTGTAAAATTAGAACACTGTAAATCAAAGAGTTTTAGAGGGATGAATAATTTCGTTTACGGAGCTAACCTCTTTTAACACTTTAGGGTTAGAACGTTAAAAGATATTTTCTATTTCACACGTAGGATTTGAAATTGAAATTTTGCCTTCGTACGTTAAACCTTTTCGGAGGAAGGAATGAGTATTTGTTTTCGGACCTTAACCCCCATTCAACTCTCTGAGCGGTTAAATTTGTTGCAAACCGTCTGTTATTTGCCGCCTAGGATATCATTTGAAAATTTAACTTCATAATTCGAACGGTTTCCTATAAATGCATATTTTTATCATCATTCTTCACCCCCACCCCCAAAACAGAACCCCCATAGTGGTGTATTGCTTTAAGTCCACTTCTTATTGGCATCCTTACAAAAATTAATCAAACCCTTTTACACTCCCTTCAGTTGATTCCACCCCGCTCCCCCACCACAAAGTACGTGCGTGTTTATTTTTAAAGGAGATTCCAAATGCCAATTTCCTCGCCCGTAATATCCTTCGTTTTCGAGATATAGTATCCTCAAACAAAGAATTCAGTTCATATTTCAAATCATTTATCTCTCCCCGTTGATTGGATTTTCCGAAAACAAAAAAATACGTGTTTCTAAAAGGAGATTCCAAATACAAATTTTCACGTCCGTAATATCTTCAGTTTTGGAGATACCTGTATCGAAATTTAAAAAATTCAACCCCTTTTTCAGTCATTTAATCCCCCTTTAAGTGTTTTTTCAAAACAAAATATACCTGTTTCTTTATTTTTAACGGAGATTCCAAATACCACCATCCTAATAAAAATAATTTTACCCTTTTTCAGTCATTTTACCCTCACCCTTAAGTGTTTCTATCGAAAATAAAAAATACGTGTTAACTTGCTTTTAGAAGAGATTGACAATACCAATTTTCACTTCTGTAATGTGTTAAGTTTTCTAGATATAGTACAGATTGCTCATTTTAAAAATTCACCCCCTTAACGCTTACCCTCAAGTGTATTTACAGAAAGCAAATAAGGCGTGTTCCTTTACTTTTTCAGGAGATTCCAAATACCAGTATTCCCCTCTGTAACATGTAACGTTTTTGATATATATCGTAGATATACTCATTTTAAAAATTCACCCTCCTTGTGACTCCTGTTTACCCCCTCTTAAGAAGATTTACCAAAAACAAAAAAATACGTGTTTCTTTGTTTTTAATGAAGAAAATCAAATACCCATTTTCAAGACTGTAACTTCTTCAGGTTTTGAGATATAAGTATCCTCATAAAAGGTACTCAAACCTTTTTTCACCTTTCTTCATGCCCCTTAAGAGGACTTCCCGAACACAAAAAATACGTGTTTCCTTATTTTTAAAGAAGATTCCAAATGCCAATTTTCACGTCTTTAAATTGTTAAGTTTTTGAGATACAGATACACTCATTTTCACCGCCTTTGCAACTGAATATCCAAAAATCTTCCCTTAGTGATCACGTTGTTTCAATGACGGTGAAATCCTGACATTCACCTCCCCGCGGTAGAAAGGGGGCAACGGCCGCATATAAAAATAATATTTTAGTTGCAGGCGGCTAACGAATGAAGGGACCGATTATCTCCCGGTATAAGGAGATCCTCTATACCAAGTGCCAACAGTCTCTTTGAGAGTGGATGAGCGGGTATGGGTAAGGGCACTCTATTGTCCTGGGGTCAAAAAATTGTCTCCGTTTGGAGACGACGTCTTAAGAAGAAGAAGTGATCACCTACATTGTAATATAAATTTGTCCTCAAAACATCATTTCATTATGTTCAGTAGTTTTGGCTCGGCGATGATGAATCAGTCAGTCAGTCAGTCAGTCAGTCAGTCAGTCAGTCAGTCAGGACATGTTATTTTATATCTGTATATAGATTATGTGTGGCCCCACTGACCTTTGTTTGTAGATTCTTTGTCGTCACGTTAATTTAACATTTCGGGGTAAGTTTTTAAGTGGTTTGTACCGTACGTAAAACAACAGCTGATCCTCACTCTAGTTTCAGGAAACTTCACTACATCCACATTTCATAAGAAAAATAGACGTACCCCTGGCCGTTAGTGTTTTAAGCACACAAAAGATTATAATAATGAAGATATTGTTGGAATTTAAGGGGATAGTTTGGGGGACAAGTACAAGAACTATACTGGAAATTATAAGGCACAAATCAGATATAAGGAATTTAATACATAGAAAGCCCATACTAGTAGACAAATTTTCCGAAGTATAGTGAATCCTTGAGCCTGCAGTTCAATGATTATCGTGGTCAACTATAGTTTCCAGTTTGTACAGCAAATCACAAAATATTTAGGATACGCAAAGTAGACTTCTTGCTTGAAACAGATGAACCCTCGACGTGACACCGTACATGGCAAAAAGAAACAAACCGCGATACATTAGCTCAAGAAGGGCTATCGTTAACACACGTGATGCTTTAAATCAAAGAAAGACTGTCAGGGGTTAACTTAATGTATTCTAAGCGAAGCTGCACAAGACTTCAAAAGGTTTGGCTTGTAACAAAAGTAGTTCCGAGATGAACTATCCACAACGTTCGACAAATGTTGATAGAAGAGTAATATTTTAAACAGGTTAAATTTCTGGCAATGATTTTGTGGAATTAGGACATTCCCTCGGCGGTCAACACAGTTCTTAAAGTTGGAGATACATTAGTTTATAACATTTAACACACTTGAGTTCGGAGTATGAAATCCGATAGATATAAGCTCGAGTCTAAAATCAATCTGTCTCTAGACCGAGGGCCACCCGGAGCCTTGTTAAAAGAACCCCTGTCTAAGTATCCTACTTTCTCACGCACCACCCACAACAAAATATAACAGCTTACTTCATATAACACCTTACTTCACTACATCCACATTTCATAAGAAAAATAGACGTCAGTTTGCGCATTAGCCGACGTCTGCGTCTGTCTCTCGCTCCCACCTGCACAAACACACACATTCACAATCACTCATCATCTACTCTAGTCCAGCTCCATGGCTAAGTGGTTAGCGTGCTGGCCGTTGGTCACAGGGGTCCCGGGTTCGATTCCTGGCAGGGTCGGGATTTTTAACCATCATTAGTTAATTCCGCTGGAACGGGGACTGGGTGGATGTGTCGTCTTCATCGTCATTTCATTCTCATCACGACGCGCAGGTCGCCTACGGGAGTCAAATCAAAGGACCTGCACCTGGCGAGCCGAACATGTCCTCGGACACTCCCGTCACTAAAGGCCATACGCCATTTCTTTTTTCTTTTCATCATCCGCTCTTATTTATCCATGTATGTACTGTATGTTCTACATCACCCGCACGTTGTAAGTTACGTATTTATACAAAGCACCACAATACGATCAGTGTCAAGTATGACTACTGCCTTGTGATATCAAATAGTTTCATTGTATACATTCCCCTTCGTCTGTTACGTGTGGTATAACCTGTTTGTCAATGTTGAAAGATGAAATGAATAATAATAAAGTATACACGTTAACTTAATTATTCAGTGTAACGGAGTTTGTAAAAACAAAAACAGGATGGAAAACAAACTTGTATGAGTATGTCAATATCTGTTCACGAACCAATGTTGTCACGTCCACAATGCAATCACGTATTATATTACAAAGATCAAAAATCAAAAATAAAATAATCTGTTTAACCGTGTAAAAGCGCAAATATACATTCCTGCAGTACGGTACGTAAGGTTCCTTTACACAATTACATCGGAAATTGTTCTGATGGACTGCATATCCATGGGCAGGGAGAACATTGTGGAATAGGATATATTGCTCCTTAGTCCACAAAGCTTTCACTCTCTTACATCAAAATTTATCTGAACACAGACCGGTGTAAAGATAATTTTATCTGGGAGGTGACTTCCTTCTTACAGAATTGTGTTGAATGCAACTGCGAGTTCACTCCGTTAGCTTTGCTACATTTTGATCCGATCTCACTTACAACACCTCCTTCCTGGGAAAATACAAAATACCTGAAATGTTCTACCTGTTCCAGTTCTCTATTTCTAATCTTGGCAACAGCTACTGCTAAAACCTCATATTGTACACTCAACAGCATCCAGATCATTTATATGAGAACGGAAAGCTAATTATGAATCAAATGGCCCTGCCAGAATTCACTATGCGGAGGCATGAGGTTGAAATCTTATATTTATCAGGTGTATCAAATGAGATCGCATGTTCTAGACAAGGACTGGCTTGTTGAGCCATCAAAGCCATCTACACAAAGCGGACTAAGCATGAACTGCAGGTGAAAAACTTATCATCGGATACGGCCAACAATGACGGCGACGAGTAACAGAACATTTATTAATGTAGGAGTGTTGGCGATTTACTCTCTCCATTCTAAAATAATATAGAAATTTTCTTGCAACATTCTAAAATCCTGTGCTGAATGAATTATTTTTTTAAAATATTTACATCATTGACGAAATATAGAATATTACTCGTGGAATAAGTTATACACAACCGTAGGTCATTGACTAGTATCAGAAATAACAAAAGGCCGTTAGCTTCCCATGGAATTGCATTTAGTTCACCAAGTTGTTTTCAAGGAGTCCGTCGTCTGTCAAATCGATGTCGAGCTCGGTAAATTTTGTGAAAGCAGGATGCTACCCTACTTACACATCGTCTACACCTGAGCACAGAGAAGGACCTGACTCAGAATATGCCTGAGATGTCCACCCCTATTCCCTAGCAACTGGTATTCCGGTTCTCAGGACCACTTACTAGGCCAATCAGCCGTTGTCCATGGTTCAAGAACTGTCACGTGGCTACAGTAAACCACTCCAGGAACCATATCAAATGATACGTTGCATGATACGTTGCTATTTCTCGTAAAATACTTTCTTGAATGGATTATCTCCATACCTCGCATAACTTATGCTTCATACTCCTTCTATATCGGATTTATGGTCTCCACTATTATTACACTACAGTATTAAGAAGTAACACATTTACCATGAGATGATTTTCTAAGACTGTTCAATGAAATTGAGTTTACATGAAGTATGCGATCTGCAGTGCAGCCAAGATTTCTCTCTCTCTCTCTCTCTGTGTGTGTGTGTGTGTGTGTGTGTGTGTGTGTGTGTGTGTGTGTGTGTGTGCGTGCGCTCTATTTTGAGTAGTTTTATTAATTGCGCTTGTGCATTTCCGAGAAGCTTAACCATTTTAGAGCATTATTTGGTTATCCATTTCCATGAAGGTTTGTTTTGATTTGGTTTTGTGTTTTTCTTTTCAGCTGTGTTCTTTGTTTTGTGTTGTGTGTTGTGCTGTGTTTCGTTTTGTGTTTTGTTTTATTTTATATTGTGTTTCTTTTTGTTTTGTGTTCTTCTGTATTTTGTTTCTGTTTTGTTTTGTGTCTTTTCGGTTTGTTTTGTGTTGTGATGTGTTCTGTTTTGCTTCGTTTTGTTTTGTGTTGTGTGTTATACTGCGTTTGGTTTTTGTTTCGTTTTGTTGTATTTTTCTTCTTTTGGTCTTGTCTTGTGTGTTTTAATATGTTTTGTTTTGCGTTTATAGTATAATAATTATAATCTTCAACTCTTCTTTCTTTTTCTTCCAGGTAAGTCTTGATTTAAGGATAAAGTACGACACTGCCAACGGAAAGAAGTATGGAGGGTTCCATTCAGAAAGGTATCGCATGTTTATTTAATGACCAGGCTAGTACTAAATGTACAGAATGAATGAACACTTGCGGATTACACCCGAGGAGATATTTGTGTGGTAGGTATGAGTGGCATTGAAACCTCAGTGGGAATTTGTTTCAAGAAAGTATCTTAAATACAGGTGATCATCATTTGATTACAACGTTTTCGTTAGTCACGTCTTCTATAATTTGAGTGATAATCTTGAGCGATAAATTACCTTACAATGAACAGTATTTGAGGCGGTGCGGAATGGCATACGTTCAGACCATTTGCTACAGCTCGATGACAACAATACCTTCACAGAATATTATGATATAACTTGTTTCAAAACTTATGGTGAATATTTCTATCTGCATAAATGATTAGTATTCAGTGGAAAATAATTTGAAGTTTACGAAAATTGGTTTGAATACCCACCGTCATGTGTTAATGCGTGCAGACCAAGGAGTGGTACCGTTTACTGCGTGAATACTCACATTTCATTCCCTTTGCGTTGAGCACTGAAGACAAAGAACCGTCTAGAAAATCTTGTCAAGCTTATGATCAGAACTACGACTTTTTAGGGTATTTTTCGTAGGAAGAAGGGTGAGAGAATATGACACAAAAATGGGGCAGAAATAGAGCCAAAGCCCTGCTTATCCAGTTTCATATAATGTAAATCAGCTCACTAGAAACTACATATCTTAGACGGTTAGATAAATCAATCATCAGAAGATGGAAAAACATGAAACTGTTGTACCACAAAACATTAAGTATCTGTAAGTTTTTAATAGCCAGTTTGTTTGGAGATATGACATCATTGTTATGCTACTACTTTCTTTCACATCGACAAAAGCCAGGTCGTATTAATTTGAAATGGCAGCTTCGTAGACGTTGCAAAATTCACAACATTCCGATTTTTCTGAAGATTATCCTCAAGGATTTCTTTGGCAAAACCACCTAATGGTCCCGTACGGAAGTGAAGATATTCCATTATTTTACTCATCTAGGCCTTGTTATTCCAAGCTGTTGACGTCTAACGTCATATATTTGTAACCATGGACACAAAATAGTTCTGGCTACAAATCATATATCTTCTCTGGTAACAGAATCTCCTGTATTTCTGAAATTTCACCTGCGTCGGTTGGATCCAGAGGAAACACAAACTCGTAAATTTTGTCAAAAGCCACACACTAGAAATCAGCACAATTAATCCATGTTCCCCATCGAGTAATTTTCGAATAAGCAGGCCTGTGTTTTCTCTGTAGTGAACAGTATGATACGGTGCTCTTTTTGAGACATGAATTAATTAGTTAATTCACGATATATTCATTCGTAATGGATTCAAAAATCCTGTGAAGACCATGGACCAAGCAAGTTACATGATTTAATTTGGGAATTAAAGGATTCAATTGGTCAAGAGCCGAAAGGATGTACGCAGCCGGGTCCGCAATCACGAGAAGAATTTTTTCGAAGTGGGTAACACAGGGCCACGAATTTTGACAAAAATCCATGAATGACTGCATCGCTGCACTGGAACTGGCTACATGCAACTCATGTAACTTCCATAACTTCTTCACCTGCAGGGGACAAGCCAAAACACTCAAAATGCAGCGATCCGTTGAGTGTGTGGTTGCATCTAGTATGATTCCCACATCGTTATCCTACACTTTGTCTTTAATTCTTTGTATGGTCTTTCATAAATATACTCAAAATGTTCCTTAAACTACTCTCATTTTTGGCACTGACATCTCTGTATACTTTTCAAGAAATCGTTTCGAGACAGGATGGTTAGTTTAGTTTAGTAATGTTTTATTTTACCCGGCAAGATTAAGGCTCTCAGGCATTCTCTTCCATCTAACCAGGCACTGGAATGTACAGATATTACATCGTATTACTTTACAAGATTTAGATTTAATATAAATTAAATCAATAATAATACATGAATTATGAGTGATAAGATAAGATGAAATAAATTAGGTATAATAAAAGGATAAATTCTTAGAAGTAATATTCTACATGTAAAAAAATAGGTTGTACATAAAATATAATAACATTTGAAAAACAAATCCGGTAAGAATTTTTGACTAATCTTCAATAGAATGATTGTGAGTAGCAGCATCAAGTTTACAGATGATCCTTACTGGTGCATAAAATGTCTCCTAAGTGTTTCCTTGAAAGTGCGAATAGCTATTAAGCCTCTGATATTTTCGGGAAGGAGGTTCCGCTCACGGCAGGCAATTGCTGTGAATGAATTTCGTAGATGGCAGTTCTGTGGATAAGTAAAGCAAGGATGGAATTATTAGTAGGTCTGGTGTTAAGACTGTGATAAGATCACCTTATTAATTGGAAATCTCACTAAAAGTGTAGTTGCACACAGATCAGTTTAAAGTCCTTTAAATTCTATATCTTCGCAGAACACTGCTCTAAGATATTTCTTAACGGAGCTGTCGGGACTTACTTGTTTGAATAGTCATTTTCTTCAATCAATCACCACTGATCTGCATTTAGGATAGTCGGCCAGGTGGTAGATTCCTTCTCTGTTTTCTTCGTAGTCTTTTCTTAAATAATTGCAAAGAATTTAGAAATTTATTGAACATCTCCCTTGGTCGGTTATTACATTCCCCAAGTCGTCTTCATATAAAGGAATGTTTGCCCCAATTTGTCATCTTGAATTACAACTTTATCTTCATAATTGTGATCATTCCTACTTTAAAAAATCAAAACTTTCGCCTGCTAATGTCATTCCAAGCCACTGACACCTCGGAACACACCCCTTAGTCTTCCTAGCCCAAACATTGCAACATTTTCTTAACGCTGATATTTTGTCGGAAATTACCCAGAACAAATCGAGCTGAGTTTCTTTGGGATTGTTTCCTCTGATCCTTCGTCTTTGAAATATGTTGGATGTGGTACCGTTTGTGTTTTTCATTGAAAGTGATTCCTGAATCAGAAATAGTGCATCGTATAACACTTCCATGTCCAGCCCCGCGGTGTAAGGGGCAACGCGTCCGCTTGCCACTCGGCGGCCCCGGGTTCGATTCTCGGTTGGGTCAGGGGTTTTGATTGTAAATTACTAATATCCCTGGTCTGGAGCCTGGGTGTTTGTGTCGTCCTTAACGTTCCTTTCCTCTCTTTCAACACTCTACACTTCCTCCATTACAATTACACGCAAGTTCATATCACATGTTGCAAGTAGGGGCAAAAGATCTTTATAGGTCGAAGTCCCGAACAAATAGCATTAAAAATAACACTTCCAACAGTTTCTATGAAATTCTGCCTGAACTCCAGGGACAGGAAAATCTATCGGGATTTGGACTCATTTGACATGGCTAATTCTTGACTGAACTTGCGAATGTAAACTAGCGAGGAAGGATATTTTAATAACAGTTAATTGCTCGATGTTATTCACTATTATTACCACAGCTAGATTTAAACTTCAAGCTCACTAAAACTCGATTTTAATTGGACCGTTGTTGACTTTGCGAATTCCATTAATGAACTGGTAGTTCTGTAAGTGTTACATTGTTCCCCGCACTTGCAGGTAAGCTGAATCACTGAAGTCGGACAGATTCACAACTCCCATGTTTACTGACAGCTGAGGAGAAATATTACGATAACGAACAACTTAAAATATTTAAATATTTCTTGGGTTTTGGAAAGTTAAAGCCCAAAGTGAATTTCCTTTGTTACATGATGTACTCCATGCCATGCAAGCTTATATACTAAGGGTACAACGTTACTATTTCTCCCCTGTTAATACTGAATATGTATTTCCTAAGTCTTGGGTTCGATTCAGTGTCGCTAACGATACAGTTTAAGAACCCTATTTGGCTAATACTGGGTAATTAGAATTGAGGCATCTTCGAACAATGCATTTAATAACGCAGTTTGTGTTAAATGACGAACGCAACATTTTGTTAATAGGATTTTTTTTCGCCCCTTTCGTATGTATAGAGTTCAACAGAAATCTACAAGAACTCCTCTGAAAAGGAAAGCAACATTACCTCCTCTATAAGGATTAGTTCAGTTGAAATGGTAAGAAATTTTGTTATCAACCTCACCTAATCGTGTCTTGTTTCGACTTTGGTACGGTTGGTAGACTTAGCCTTTGTGTATTTTCATTAACATGTAACATATTTGCTTGTGCGTATTATTAAGCGTGATTCACTGCTCTTCGACAAATAATAGCAAATTTGAAGAAGGGAGCTGAATTATTTACACAAGGCGAACACCGAAGAATACGGTTATAGTAATGTGTACAACAAAATAAAGGCAGAAATACATACCATGAAACTAAGAGAGAGTGTGTTTCCTTAACTCCTCGTTGCGCTTGAAAACCAACTTACTTATGAATGTGTCGTTGATCGTTTACTTGGGTAAGTGAACCTCTATTATTGAGACCTATATTGAGGTTAGTTTGTTGATGGTTATGTCTTGTGATTTCAATATGTAACTAGTCAAGTTGGCAGCAGTGATGAACCATTAAAGAAAGGTAATAGGGGAGCGCTATTTGCTTTTTAGTGCGCAGCCTTACGTGAAAACTACTTCTTCTCCTCTTCTTTTACCGCTTTTTCCCAGACCTGTGGGGGTGTGAACAGTATCGCACACGTGATATTTGGCCCAGTTTTACGGCCGGATGTTCTTTCTGACGCCAACCTTATGTAGAGGGATGTAATTTATTTTGTGTGTTTCTGTGGTGGTTAGTAGTGTGATTTGTTGTATGACAAACAAAAATTCCCAGTCCCCAAGCCAGAAGAATTAATCGCACCCTACCGGGAACCGAACTCAGTACGCTCTGAACCGGAGGCCTCAATGCTGACCAATCATCCAAGGAGTCGGATCATTACGTGCCGAGTACTATAAAATAAAATATCTCCAGCGCTATGTACTTTCATCTGGTGTGCCATTTGTCATAGTGCAGTACGGGCCATTGTTGACAGCTTTTGAACACCTGCTGTTGATATGAGATTTGAGTGTGTTCTGGTAGAGGACAATACGTAGAAATGACTAACAAATTTGTGAGTGGTTGAACAAACTTATAATTTTATGTGTAAGTGTTATGTTTTTGTTTAATTGCTTGGCATACTCGACTTTAGTTCAAACGTTCCTTAGTTCAGTTGCAGCCTGAGCAGAGAATTTTGACTTTAATTGTTTAATTCTTCCAGCACAGGACTGTGTATTTGTGACATATACAACGTCCTCTAATATTCGATAGTGTGGTGAGTAGTTTGTGTATTAAGACGGTCCGAAACATCCAGTGTTCGATCGAGAGGAATCAACATTCTCGGCCAAGCCAAGAATCGAACCCTGGGCCCTTTGAACAAAATTAATTACGCTGATCGTTCAGCCAAGGACCATGGCTTCATATTGTGTATATGAGTTAAGAATTTACCTCATATTACACCACGAATAAACTTATAATATTTCCTTTGCAACTGTGGGTAAAAAACTTAGATGCGAGGGTTTATGTACCTTTTCGCCACGCGAATACTTAACAATTAATTAAAATATAGTGTCGACTGCGTAAAATACAGAAAATCAGCAGATAAAATTCCAAAATGCGGATAAAATGCGATTAAAGACTGAATAAGCCGGTAAAAGGCAAAGGGATTACTGAAAGGAGAAAGTGGATCTGGAAAATTACCTTCATTCTCAATTTCAGGCGACGTATCACACACTGGTTTCTTTCAGGGGCTGCAATTTTCACCTATAAAGATAATGTAAACCACTAAAAATCCTGCTGAAGTCTGGAAAGAATAGATTTGTTAATGAGGCATTTGGTGTGGTATGTACAATCCTCTGCGGACGTGCTGTATGCTATTTATAGTGCCCAGTATTTAGAGTTGAGGAAGGCTGTTCTGTTTGAACAATAACTGAATACAATTAGAGTCACATTATGAGCTCAGCACATCTGAGGCGTGCAGCCCAATGACAGCAAGTGTCATACATTAAAACACTCTCGGAACAAGGTCGGAGATTCATATTCCAGCTGCGCCTAACGCGATTCATCACAACGTGACAGGTGAGTTATTTGCTGTGAACTAAAGCGACAGATACTTATTACTCTGGCTGAAGGCATGTCCTTAGTAACTTGCGTTGTCCTACTGAATAATACATACTTAGGCAGGATAAACGGTTGGGATTTTGCGTTGTGAAGAAAACAGAGGAATTCTTTACGTTTCTCGGAAAAATGGAGCCGACTTTAACGGGAATCGAACCCGGGACATCTGTGACCAAAGGTCAGCACGCTGACCATTTAGCCATGGAACCGTACTCCATTTCTCGGAGATTTTACTCCACGTCTTTACAACAGGAAACAAGTCTATCCACAACAAAGACGTCTCTAACAACGACGGATTGCATTTGAAAATGGTTGTCCGTTGAACCATAGCACGTAGTGCTCTCGTTTGTAAACTCATATCCTCATCCCGAGGTGGTGCAGCTAGGTTTTAACGTACTTCCACAATGAAGCTGAGCTGCATGTACCATTTCAACCACATACCAGTCCTCCTGCCATTTTTAATTTTCTGGCAGTACAAGGAATTGAGCCTGGACCAAGGGGACGGCAGCTGATAACACTTACCGGAGGCAGACATTCCCTGCATCGCAGTTTTCTAATATGTGCATTTTTCCTGTTAATAGGAATGTAGCCTAAATTCCTGGCTGTAATATTTATTGTAATAATATTGTTTTATATCTTAATCAATGTAATTTTTTATATTAATTGTCCACACTTCTTCGATTATATTAATTTGTTCATGCATAGGTAACCTACTGGCTGAAAAACATATTATGATAAATTTTTTCGTATAGTTAATTCCATTGCAACTGTTCAGGACGTATTAAACCCGAGTTCTTACAGGTTACAATTGGCAGGCAATACAAAATAATTATAGAAGGTTTTGTGTCCTTAAATCCTAAACTCGCCTATAAGCAACATGGAAATGCTGTAAGGAACGCCCACACTGAATCCCAAAATGGCGTTTCCATGAGTAACATTTATGTGCTGATCTGTGTATATAGACCTCGGCCTTATCAATGCAAAGTGACGACGCCATCGTAGCTCCAAGTGAGATGTTCCCTAGTTAGTGCATCTGTGTTTAGAAAAATAGACAGCAAGGTCATCAAATTGATTAAGGACGAGTGTTGTGGTTAAGTGTAAGAGAGGTTCATGTGTCCTTACATCGCCACATACAAAGGCGTAAAGTAAACAAATAAATAAATAAATAAATAAATAAATAAATAAATAAATAAATAAATAAATAAATAAATAAATAAATAAATAAATAAATCCGCTTGGATTCGGATTGGAAGTGAGTCCACAAGATTGATCCAGGTTAAGCTACTCACTGAGGATTCGACAGCACAATGCCACCAAATTGGGCGATGTTGATGTTGGCGTTTTACCCGCCGTTCCCACATGTCCCACAGAGTTTCACTAGGTTCCAGTCAGGTGATCTTGCAGGTCAATCGAGATATAATAGCGTGCGGGAATGTTCATAAGACCAATCACATCTGCGTCCAGCCCGATGAACTTTGCTGTTGTCATTTTGAAAATCAGGATATACTTATCATGCAAATGTTGAGTGAAAGACAACACCTGATCATCCAGAATGTTTAAATAAGCATATTGGTTCATGTCAGTGGTCACGTCAAGAGCGGGCCCAATCCATGATACGAAAAAAAATCCCAAAACTTCACAGACCCAGCTTCGGCTTGAACCGGACCTTGCAAGCATCCAGGATGAAATGCTTCATTTGGCCTTCGGTGCATTCGACGACGTGTGTCATTGAAATACAGGAAAAACTTGAATCGTCAGTCCGCATTACATTCCGCCAGTCAGCTACTGTCCACGTTCGATGATTTCCAACCCACTGAAGACGCGCAGCTTTATGTGCATGTGTGAGCATGCAGTTCCCGCCACAATGTTCTCTCACTAACAGGTTTGGATGGACCTTCACTCACTGACTGCAGCAATTCCTGTTAGGTTTGGAAGCGATTTTGATTGACAAGCTGCGAAACGCGTCTCCGGTCCCTCTCAATCAAGATCTTTTCCCGACCACAATTTTGACGTCGTGTTTCGTAGCGACGTGTAGTGCACCACTGCTCGTAGACACGTTGAACAGTCTGCTGCGAAACACCATCAAATCGAACAACTTTACGCACCGAATGGCTATGGCCACGGCCAAATACGATTTTCCTTCTTTTGCTACTCTGGCACATCCTTACATCTACCATGTTGATATTCACTGTCCATTTGAAGCATCAATGTCTCACTAATCGCTACTGCTTTATGTTCACGGAGATACAGTGCGCGTGCGGTTGAGGACGTGACTCATTCGCTGCGGCGTCTGTACAAGCTTAGCGATCCATATGTGCGTCCGCACTAGGGTGACTAATTTTTATCCGGTGAGCTTACTTGGTAGGAGTCATGAACTACGACAAACCTAAATACCTCTAGTGAGCACCAGTGGCTTTATACAAGGACAGTCATTTCTATTCCGATGACTTACATAACATTAATACACTTTACATGCAATTAACCTTCTCTCCAATTAGATGACAACAATTAAATAAGGAGATATATACTAGATTTTGATGGGTTACTTCTTGTGATAGCACCAGTTGTGCGTAATGTTGTTCTTGACTAGTTGTCGATCACTTAGCAAGAGCCTGGTTAACATGAAGAATGTTTTTGTAGACTCCTCAAGTTGTTACTGAAGTGTTGTGATACATACGTCAACATGTGGCTGCCAGCGGCTTTCCGTGACGTATCCGCTTCCTTGTTTTCCGTGGCCCTTCCAAGTTTTATTTTCAATGTTGCCCTGTTTAGATCTGTTCCTTCCAGTATAAGAAAACCAAGTGTCAGGTTAATATTCAAGAAGTAGGTAAGAGACAAATGTACAAAGCCTTTAAGGGGAGGTCGTACCACCTGTATTCGTGAAGTTAATTTTATCTACTTCAGGTACATATTTTGATAACACTATAAATAATATTACTGTGAAATTTAGTGCACATACAGCTTAGGGGTTTCAATGTCAACAGAAGCTATTAGACTTCGAATAATAAACTGACTTAATCTATATATTAAAAGAGTTTACAACAAACAGTTTTGGAAAATCCGTCCGTCCGTTCTACGGGACCGATGAGCTTACTTTTTGTTTTATTCTCTCTGGAATTATATTCCGGTGAATCATGAGACATTGGCAGGTCCATATTCAGCCAACTTTGAGTAATCATAAAATCAAATCATTAAATGATCACTCCAATAACTGCAAGCGAAGGCTTACCCTAGCCTGCAGTATATTCTGTACTTAGCGGGTTGCTAGGCGACTAACACTTTTATTAATACTCTGATACATGTGATTTTGATCGTAAGTAATGCCATTGCATACAGCCATAATATTACACACTTCCCATGAACACGGAAGAATACTATTCCCTGATAGATACTGTCTGATTCCCTAACCTTTTCCAGATTCCAAAATATATTCTATATATGACAGAGCGTTCCAAATAACTTGCATTCTGCTAAGAGAAAAAATCTACGTAGAAACAGATCCCATCAAGACATACGCTTTAGACATTATCTGGGAAAACTTATCGAAGGACAACCCAGCTACACTAGAAAGAGCGAAGGCCATGTATAAAATTGTCTCTGTCTTTCAAAACACGCTTCCTCAGGGCTAACCTATGAGCTCACAAATCAATCGTTCTATACAGAAGAACTGCGATTAAATGTACCATTACCTTCTACGGCACAATACCAAACTTTGCATCAAGAACCGCAGGATACAAAAGCGAATATATGAATATAATTTTAACAAACAGGTGGCATAGACGAATTCTGACTACGAACTGCGGCGTACCATAACGCGCTTCTTATTAAATGTTCACAACATTATTGAAAGTGGCAGGCAAACAATATGACTACGACAGGTATATCAAGACAACTTGCCCGACTTATTTACAGTATAACAAATGCTGCGGAGCATCACGGTTCCTCTAGTTTATCTAAAAACATTATCGGACACACATTTTTATTCATATAGAAGAATTTGCAGACGAATAAATTCAAAATATTTTAATTAATGAGGTTAAAAATTACGAATATGTGGAAAACAACCAGTGGTATAGGAGATTGATATTTCATGCTCGTATATCTAGTAGTTTACTTTCCCTTTAAAAGATACACATTGTCGCCATAAGACCTATCTCTGTCGGTGCGATGTGAAGCATAAACACCAAGTAATGTGACTGATATCCTACAAAGATTTTTTTGGAACCCTATTCCATACGACTGTATTTAATGACGTATTAGGTTTCTGTGTTCGATCATGCAATCATTTACGGAGTAATTCTGGATCAACAAGTCTCCTGAACACAGACATTTTTTTTTTTGCTAGGGGCTTTACGTCGCACCGACACAGATGGGTCTTATGGCGACGATGGGATAGGAAAGGCCTAGGAGTTGGAAGGAAGCGGCCGTGGCCTTAATTAAGGTACAGCCCCAGCATTTGCCTGGTGTGAAAATGGGAAACCACGGAAAACCATCTTCAGGGCTGCCGATAGTGGGATTCGAACCTACTATCTCCCGGATGCAAGCTCCCAGCCGCGCGCCTCTACGCGCTCGGCCAACTCGCCCGGTAACACAGACATTACAATAGAAGCAGCCATAACAAAAATATGTTCAACAACATTACTTTCTCCACAGCAACTAGAGTATGAATGTATTGTAACTCATTACTGAAAGGGAATGTAAGCTCAAGTGCCCACTCTTCGTTTAAATTGTTTTAATACGTACTCACATAATAAAGTACACTTCAAATAAAAAAGAACTGATAATTTTGCATAGGGGTTTGGGTGTTTACTAGCTCCCCTTAAACGTCGCTACGATGATTTCTATAGAGGTAAGGGTTATTCTGCCCGAAGGCAGGTCCGAACCTCCGCAGAGGCGTTCCTGAGCCGGAGTTTACGTGCGGTAGGGTGGCCAGTTCCTTTCCGCTCCTCCATTCCCTTACCCCCACCAACAGCGCGTGGCAACCATCCAACTCCTGACCACGCCCAATGTTGCTTAACTTCGGAGATCTCATGGGATCCGGTGTTTCAACACGGCTACAGCCGTTGGCATTTCTATAAAAAGTCACCATAGAATTAGTTATCGACTTTTGGACCTGAATTTTAACAAGACAGGTCGTGATATTTCACTCAATTTTTACTTTGTCGGTAAAAGTTATAGAACGAAAAGGTTTGTAAATAATATTTTTAATACATGTTTTCTTGAAAGTGTTTTCTCTGAAAGAAACTGTAAAGGATATACATCGAGCTTTATATTTGAAGACCTTTTGAAGATCGGCTCCTACTGAATTTATTTGCAGGAAGTACGTACTCGCCCTTATCCCAAACTTATTTACTCAGATTCGTATAAACCTACGTATCCATTTTCCCGTGAATCTGTAACAGACGTATATGAATCCAACTGAACCGGACATATGTCTTATTTATTCTGCCCTGTCTCAGATTTGATACTGAAAAAGTGCGTACAAGAAGAAGATTTTAAGGTACATTTTAGGGGCTTGGGCGATTCTAGGTCGTCACATCTCGTTTTATTCCAGCTGCGCTCTGCTAGGACATTTCGTCACTTCCCCATATATTTTCTAATGATCGTTCCATCTCATTTCAAAAGTCTTTTCGGGTGATGTTGACTATCGCCAGGTGGTTCGTTAGCTACATGACTGAACAATATTTCCACACCGTTGATAGACTTGGTAATAAATATTTAATTCGCGAATACTTCCTTTATTACAGCCCGCACAGTAGAAAAGAATAAAATGTGAAAGAAGGCAATTGTACTTTTTATTTTTCTTAAGCGATTTTTTTGGAGAGAACCTGCAAATTTTAAGATACGTTGACTAGTTTACACAATTAGGTGATATCGCGTTACCTAGCAACAGTACCTTGAGAGATCTGTATGCCTTATACTTCACATCACAGCCTCCACGGCTGCTAGGTGATATCGCGTTACCTAGCAACAGTACCTTGAGAGATCTGTATGCCTTATACTTCACATCACAGCCTGCACGGCTGCTAGGTGACATCGCGTTACCTAGCAACAGTACCTTGAGAGATCTGTATGCCTTATACTTCACATCACAGCCTGCACGGCTGCTAGGTGACATCGCGTTACCTAGCAACATTACCTTCAGAGATCTGTATGCCATATACTTCACATCACAGCCTGCTCGGTTGCTAGGTGACATCGCGTTGCCTAGCAATAGTATGTTGAGAAATCTGTATGTCATATACTTCACATCGCAGCCTTCACGGCTGCTAGGTGACATTGCGCTGCACATTTCATTGAAAGACACATTTATTATCATTGATTTTTCTAAACGAAAATTTAATTACATTGCTATAAAAGTTAAGTCAATTATTTCGATGTTAACGGAGAAATTTGAAATTTCCTCATTTGTCTATCTGGAGTTCATTTACGTTCCAGAAGCACCCTGAGAATTAACCTACTACCTTCAGCTATGAATGAAACCACCCAGTGCGCCAAGCTGTGTATATATAGACCTACGTACGCTGGAATCGAAAAGTGGTATCTTTAATTCATTGGTTTCTTGTTCAGCTCAAGGAGAAGAATGTAAGTTGTGAGGGAATACAAAATAAGTTGCCGACAGTACATTAGCCTGTTAAATCACCTGCAGCGGGCGCAGGTCGATCTCGCTCTTCCCGATAACGAACAAAGTTTCTGTTACTGGAGTTGGGAACTTTACGAGACCTCGCACGGGCCGCCCATTAAAACAAGTTCTTATTTTGTAAACATCATCGAGTACTGAGTTTCATTTCGAATGTAGAGAAGGGATTAGCTGGCTGGCTAATTACACTGGCTTTGAAAACACAGCCCTTTGCAGTTCTGCGGATCAGCAGGTAATCCATTCTTCATGGCCGTGCAGTCACAAAGCGGGAGAAAATGGCTTTACAAATATCCGCGGGTAAGCAAACTGCACATGTTCTTCATTGTGCTGAGTGGCCCAGTTGCCGTAGCCATTGCATGCTAATGTATGTTATCAATCCTCACACTGGGAAGGAAAGGGTTATCCCACTCTCTGGGCAAGGGATGTGGGTGGGGTGAAGGGGATTTTTAAGGAAGAACGGGGCGGGTGAAGTGAATTTGAAATGATTATGATTAATCTTGGGAATATAGACCTCCCGGCTAAGTATTCCTTATATATAATGCCTTATTTGACATTGAATTACCTTGAATATAATTAATTTGTACATAATGTTATATAGACTGCATCGTTCATTTTTTGGGCTTTGCGGAACTTGTGTTATTTCATACAGAAGTTAAATACGTATTTACATACATAGGTGCATTTTGCACAATACACACACTAGACAAGTGTTTATAGATTTAATATACAATATAGACATTAAGGAATTGTATAAATAGATTTGAATGCGTATAGTTGATCGAACGTTCGTAAATACGTGATTAGAATTATTTCACTAATTTTATACATTTTTTTCTGAACTTTGACTAGATATTTTCATACTTGTAGACATTGCCTTTCACCCATACAAAATTTATATTATAAGGCGTGATCAAAAAGTTTCCGTTAGAGGGCGCTGCTGCAGCGCAACTCCGATGCGGGTATATAAGCCCGGACATGTAGGCAAACGGATTAGTTTGACAATCGTGTCGTGCCGAGGTGCGCGCGTTAAATGTGGCCACTTGAACTACGGCGACGGTTATTACCAAAGGCGTCCAAACAGGACCTACATGCTGTTATTCTGTTCTTGGTTGCCGAAGGACAGGCACCGGCGGATATCGGTCGCAGAATGAAGATTGTGTATGCGGGAGCATGTCTGTGGAAAATCGCCGTTGTGGGCTGGTGCACCAAGTTCCGTGCAGGTCGCGTTTCGACACAGACGCCGGTCAATCTGGGAGACCAGCCTCATCCATTACAGATAACAAGAGGGCGATGGATGAGGCGATTAGGGCGGACGGGCGCATAACCATTCGCGCGCTAGCAATGTATCTCGACATCAGATTCGGTGGCCTCAGAAAAGGCTTTGAAGTTTCTACGCCTACTCTCGGACGAGAATGTGCAGCAGGCGGTTACAGGCTTCTCCAGACAGCAGGACACGGTGTTTTACCACATGAGGATCTTCAAATTAGTGCGTCGGTGGAATTTTTGTCTCACTTTTTACGGCTATTTTGCCTGATTAGCATCCAGATACAGGACTGTACGACCGAAGAATGGAATTGTTTTGATCGCCCCTTTTATGATACACAAATTTGACACACATTTATTTACATATCTGGAGTTGTGCCCACGAAAACCACTGTGTGGGAGAAATACTGACCCGCAACACAAATATCATAAAGAATGAAAATTATTTGACTAGACTGAACCTTAGATGACACGTCCTTACCGGCCAAAGTTCTATATTGATAAATTTGACATAGCGGTTTTCACAGGAGCAACAACGATGTGTTATGTTAAGAAGGAGGTAATTCCTTTTCAGTGTTACCTTGGTTAATGTAACTCCCAACAAAGGTAAATGGTTGAAAATTTCATCAGGTTTTGAAAAACGAGCCTATCTTCCTAACTATCTTGGTGCTATAGACGGCATTTATTCGAAACACGAGATAGATCAATATATCTGTAACAATTAAAAATTATATGTGGAATTTTTACTTATAATTGTTCAGTTTTACAGGCATATTGTAGTGTTTTTGAATGGGCGAAAAAATAAGTTATAAGCTACACTTACTAGACAAGAGTTTAGATATACAGTAATGCACAATTCAGAAATTAAAGAAATTCTCAACAGACTTGAAAGTATACATATATAGTAAAGAAGAATGTGTGCAAATATAAGATTAATCTTAGCACATAATTTAAAGCGTGAGTGTACAGGGTATAAGGTGGTTAAATGTTAGAAATTATGGGTGAAATAGTGGACGTTTGATTGCCGGAATGAAATAAAAACGAATACGTGAGGGAATTAAGGATGCTGTAGTTCACTATGACAACATTTTGTGGCTGAATCCTGCATCAAAATGTGATGCGGCCAGATTCACCGTATTTGGAATAATTTCGTTCGGCAAATGGAACTTAGGTCGTTCAGAGCATGAATTCCTTCTCCCAAGAAAGATACCTGGCTGAAAATTGCATCAGGGTTTGAAAAAAGAGCCTATCATCCTAACGGTCTTGGAGCTATAGACGGCAGACACGTTCGTGTAATAAAACCAACAGAGTGTGGCTCATTATTACAAGTACCGTATGTCTTTTTTCCAACTATTTTAGCCTGTCACTGATTCAAACTATAACATTGTTTACGTTGAAATAGGATCCTACGGGAGGTTTTCAGACTCAACAATTTATTCTAACAGTTCACTTGATCTCATAATACTAAATAATGAACTACATCCTACAAACTCCAAACCACTTACAGAGAATGGAATATGGTTACCATTTGTTCTGAATTTGATCTTTCGAATAATTTGTTACTTCCATACGCAAGGAAAAAATTGTCTAGGAAGGAAAAGGTCTTCAACTATCGTTTATCTAGCGCTAGGAGAATAGTGGAATGCACTGTCGGGATTCTAGGGAATAAGTGGAGAGTGTTTCATAGGCCACTAAATGTGTTAATTGGTATTGCTGAGGATATAGTTAAGACATGCTGTTAACTGCATGATTTCGTAAGGCAATTACGACGACACCCTCACTTGTGAAGGATTCCTGGACTTGAGAGGCTGCCCCTCTATAAGCAGAAGATCTGCGAACTGTACGTGCGAGGAATTTACAAATTACTTTGTCTGCCAAGGAGGAAGTTGTGTGCAATGGAGAAGAATTTAAACAGAAATGCACTTGTCAGAAACAACTGAAATTTCGTTGGCAGTGAGTTTGTATGTCGTGTATATTTGAAGTTAGCAATTACTGTTACTATCTTCAAGCTTGCTAGAATATGTGAGGATGCATAAACATTGTTTAACGAAATAAGTGTAGGCCTAAATCTTACCTATTTCATTTTTCTCCTTTCTGCTTAACTCCTGGAAGTTACCGTGAAAGACTTCACAAATCTCCCATGCATTGACCTTCTCAATTCTGTTCCTATACGCGTCACTAGTGTAGTTCCATACAACGGGTTGAGCTTGATCTCGGCAATAAACGTGTCCGTATCGAAAGGCTCCATCATGAGAAATGATGGCAGGAACTTGTCACCGTCGTCACGATGTGGCTAACATGTCGCCCGTGTGACAAGGAAAGTGCTGCAGTCGGGCTGTGGTCAGTGGGTAGGGTCGGATACGGCTGGCGACTGAACAGAGGAAGCATTCTTCCCAAGGCAATGCGGCGAGAAACGACCACACGTCAACCACTTTTTTGTCGACAATGACGACAGAGAAACGCTTGCGTGTAAAGGCGCTTATTACAGATGAAACCCGGAAGCGGTGAAACATCACTGTATCTGCTCAGTCCGCCTGGCTAGTCCACTTTCTTACCAGGTCGTGGTCGGGTATAGGCGGTGATAACAGTAACTCTTAGCAGTGACATTACTTGAAGGGACAATGAGCAGACGATCTTGCTGCTGATATTATTCTTATTTCTTCTTATTATTATAATATCAGAAGAAGTCCTTAGATGTGTACTTTATTCTTCATGTGAGCTAACATCTCTTAAATAATTTTCTTTTCTTTACGTTTCACTAACTACTTTGATTTTTCGGAGACGCTGAGGTGCCGGGAATATTGTCCCGCATGAGTTCTGTAACCTTCCAGTAAACCTGCCGACAGAGGCTTACGTTTCTGAGCAGCTTCAAATACCACCGGACTATACCGGAATCGAACCCACCAACTTGAGCTAAGAAGGCCAGTGCTCTACCGCCTGGGCCACTCGGCCCGGCTGGCCTCTTAGCTCCAAGTTGTTCCACTTAACTTCTTCCGTCTCTCCGTTTGGTGAACTTGCCTTTTGTGAGTTCTCCCTCCTTCTGTTGGCATGTGTTCCGGTGTAAAAATTTCTTCCGTTTCTCCGTTTCGTGAACTTCCCTTCTGTGAATTCTCTTTCTGTCGGATTGTTCCGGTGCATGGTAGCTCTTCATTTCACCAGTCCACTCCATAGTATATGTTTTAGCTTTTTCTCACAGAATTCAAATAATTATGTGCTTTTTGAGTCTGTGAGAGTTTAATTTTTAATGTGTCCATAAAATATTAATACTTGTTTGCTAACATCACTGCAGTGTATTGTTTGTTTCCGGGACTGTATCGCTCGAGTCTGAGTCTTGGGCTTATGATTTCCCTCTCTCCTTTCTCAGTGTTTCCGATGCCTGCCTTTCTGTTCAAAACTAGTGTTCCCAATCCAAAGAGTGGTTTATCTTAGCACTTTATGATTCCAATGTTAGGCTATATTTTGTTGTAGAATTAATGAGTGACTAAATATGCTGTACTCAATCTTTAGCATCTAATTTCTTTGGATCTTACTTTCATTTCACTGAGCTATTCAAACTGTGGAACTCATTATTAGTGTTATTGTTACTAGCAGTAGTAATTATTGTTGACGGGACAATCACATAGCATGTGCAAGGTTATCTAACTCCCCAGCTATCAGAGATGAGTGATAGCAGAGGAGATAAATCACATCACAACAATGGTAAATGGTTTCATGAGCTTTCACTATTGTAGGCATCAACATTTACTTTTCCTCCGATTCTGTCATATTCGTGCATCTAATGTATAGGGCGTTCTTCCTACTTTCATGACACCTTCTTGGCTTATTATTCAAGCGATCGTTCCTTTACGACTTTTTCTCATTCACAATTTTTTTTTTTGTTGACATGAACCGAAGACCACGCAGTTTTACACCTAAAGAAATCATGACGAAAACCATTGCCAGTTAACGCCATTGAACAATATTACCATGTTATAAATACTCTACGTTGATACAGACTAAGCAACATGGGTAATAAATTTGCGAATTCTATTATCATAATTGGTGCGGTAAGATTATATAAAACATAAATGACTGGAAATTGTATTTGCTATTATTTTGTTTTGTTGATAGGACCAATAATATGGGTATTTAAAAACTACATGTTTGGCGCCTTCTCCTAAGCGTCCATTTCATCCAGCGTGAATAACATTATGTATATCCTCACTTTACATAACGATTTCCATTAAATTATATTTACCCATTTTCTCGTGGTTCGGCGTTGATACTGACTTACCAACAAAAATCTAAATTCATGAATATCTCCGTTTCATAGCCGATACTGTAAAAATGTATAAGACATAAATTATCGGAAATGTATTTCTATAAAACTTAGATTTGTATTTTTGCCTTCATGTGAGTCTATAGTTCTTTAATAATAATTTCATTTTATTTATGTTCCACTACTTAGGCGGTTTTTGAAGACGCCGAGGTACTGGGAATATTGTCCTGCACGAATTCTTTAACTTTCCAGTAAATCTGCCGATACGAGGCTGACGTATTAATCGATAGCCGCATTAATAACATAGATATTTGAGAATTATATTTTCGTCCTTCGTCTAAACTATCATTTCACTCAGCGTGAATAAAATTATTTATAGCCTTGATTGTAGTGCCTCATTCCCGAATTTTACATACCTGTTTTCATTAAATTATGTCCAGCCATTTTCTCGTGATGCGCGTACATACAGACGGACACACAGACAGAGATGACGGAAAATTGAGAAGTTTATTTGCATTAACTTAAATTCTGTGCAATGTAAAAATTATATATATATAATATATATATATATATATATATAATATATAAATTGTCGTCGTCAATTTTTATATGAAAATATTAACCTATTTTCTTGTTGTCCCATTTTTATTAATACAATTTATCATGTTAAAATATATCAACATTCACAACTTAAGTGAAAATTCGCAGGAATATGTGTAGTTAAAGAATTACAAAGTATGAAAATATAAATGAAAATCTTGGAAACCATGTTTCAATGAATGTGCGGCCGTATGTAATATAGAGAAATCGGAAGATCAGAGAGATCCTGTAAAACAACTGCTAAGGAACTGAACATCTCTGTGACCCTATGATATAATTACTCAGGGATACTAAGCACTTCTACGGCTGTTATCGTGGAAAAATCTCACATGAGTTACATACATATTAGTGTAGATTCTACACACCATTACGTTTGGGAGATGGTGGGTTCGAACTCCAACGTCGGTATTCCTGAAAATTTCGTGGTTTCCCAGTTTCGCACCAGGCAAATGTTGGGGATATACCTTATTTAAGGCCAGGGTTATATCATTTGTGTAAATAATATCTGGAATTTCAATTTTATGACAGTCATCCTTATCTTTCAAAACTGTGTTGGTCTATTGTTTCATGCACAGTATTTATGTGGAAATGTAATTTTTTGAACAAATTTTAAAAATCTGTCTTTTTTTTACTGAAACATTGTTCAGTGTATTTATTTATCTTTTACTATCTGGGTAAATTCATATTGTCGACAAGTGTTCAATTTCCCCATTTAATTTAGAATACGAAAGGTTCCTTTGAAGTATAATGCATCCCTACAGTATCTTCTGGTACGGGCAATAACAACTTTCATTGACCTGTATCAGACTCATCCTTGAAGTGGATGACACGAAAGTTACTGAAGTTTGAGCGATGCCAGTAACACCATTGCTTATGCAGCCAGTTCGCGTTATGAGCTTTAAAACCCGTTGGTGGTGCTGTTGGGAATCGAATCAAACTTCGGACTGAGGACTAAAACGTAAGATGACTCGTCTGAGAGTTAGTTCATCTTCAACAATTTGAGGATCCGAACAACAAATATATTTCGTGTTTCTCAGCACGATCTTTCACTCCCATATTCTGTGACTCTGCAATTCCACTGACTTTAACATGAGCATTTACATTAAGTGTTTAACCACTCCAGCAATTTCAGCTTGATAATCCACGTAATGAGGAACTATTGTCAAGTAGAGCAAGACTTTGTAACAACTAGGTAATATGATCCTCACTAACAATCTCAAGTATCCAGTAACCAATATTGTAGCTACGTCTTGCCGCTAATCGCTCGCCTCATCAAGTGTCTGAATTCGTGGAGCGTAGCGGAGCTCTTTGTCTATGCGCTATTGCTTCCATATTTCAATTGAGAATAATACCGCGTATTGCTTCATAATTCAGAAAATGATATTTACCTTTCTAGCTCTATTTAACTCTTACCTCTGAAATAGCTTTCGTACTTTTTTCAGCTCCTTCCAGGTTTGAATACTGTTAAATCATGGGAATGAAACAAACACTGATATCAATTTCTTCGCTATATAACACTTTTTGAATCATTCTCTGAGTCGTCCTCGGTTCTGTAAATGTGTTGTACGTATATAAACAGCGATTTAGTGGTTGGCAATGAAGACTCGCCTTCCCCAACTTGCATGTTTCTTGCAACATGACTGTCAATATTAGGAAGAAAATCGCTATTGCTATCTCACGATTTCCTTCACGCAGACTGTTTCGTGTTTCCTTCGACTTCACTCTTACAGCACATAGTGTTTCTCTTGTCAGTGACAGAGATGAAATGAAGAATTTAAGAATGCGTTGTAGAGAGCGTTCGTGGCTCAGGCGACAGCGCGCCGGCCCCTCACCACTGAGTTCCGTGGTTCAAATTCCGCTCACTCCATGTGAGATTTGTGCTGGACAAAGCGGAGGCGGTACAGATTTTTCTGTGGGCTCCGATTTTTTCTGTCATCTTTCATTGTAGCAGCACTCTCCAATATAATTTCATCCCTGAGCCACTAGTCATTGCTCCACAGGAGTGCGACAGGCTTCGGCAGGCGGTGTAATTCCCATCCTCGCCGCTAGTTGGTGCTTCATTCATTCATTTCCTGACCCGGTCGAATCACTGGAAAAAGGCTGTGGATTTTAATTTTCAATGCATTGTAATCAAAGTATGAACGCTTACGGCGATTTTTGCAAGCAGCTGCATGCTTTCTCTCGAAATGGCTCTAAACATTAAATCACGGAGTTAGGTCAAAAATCGACCACTTTCAGCGCCAACAATACGTAAATGTTGACGCAAAATAGTTCACCATGTTCACCCACACGTGAATAGGAAGGATTACCAACTTGAGGATTGCCAGTGTCTGTGAAAAAAAAAATTAAAATGAAAATCCACAGCCCGTTTCCAGTCTTTCAACCGTATCAGGAATGGATTGAATTAAGCCGCCATCTAGCGGTGAGGATAGGAACTGTGACGGCTGCCGAAGCCTGTGGCACTCCTCTGGGGCAATAATTAATGACTGACAGATGTAATGAAATGATATCGGACAGTGTTGCTGGAATTAAAGATGGCAGGGAAAACCGGAGTATACGGAGAAAAATCTGCGCCGCCGTCGCTTTGTCCAGCACAAATCTCACATGGAGTGAACAGGATTTCAACCACGGAACACAGCGGAAAAGGCCGGCGCGCTGCCGCCTGAGCCACGGAGGCTTCCCAGCGTCTGTAAAACAGCTAATTTTCTAGCTTGTCTGTTGGCACAGATGTATCCTTGACCTTTCCTAAAACAATGAAAATGTGGAAAACAGCATGGAGCCTGAGAAATACTGCTGTAGCACGTGCTGCAGCAAGTTGCTTTACGTCGCCTGATATCAACTAGTTATTAATAATACGTGTGCTGGCATTTTTATTTGAGCCAGTTAATCTGCTTGGGCATCAATTTTGACGTTGTTTGATAATCTACTATACTGCAAAGTAAATCGGATCTCTCTTGGAAGATGATTGAGTTTTAATTAACTTTGTCGGGAAAACACCAAATGTGTCGAATGAACATTTTTCTACTATCCACAGACAGAGATTATGATATCAAGACAGAGTCCGCGACCATTACAACAGGTAACTCAATTCCAATGGCAATGCAATCGTGAAGCTGGGACTCGAATAGCGATGGTAAAGCCTGCACCCTCTGACAAGCAGCTCTGTGATGAGTGTACAGTGTACAGTGTACAGAAAGACATCCAGAGTATGGAAGCTTTCCAGATGTGGTGTTGGTACTGAATCGGAAAATAGCCTGAGCAAAGAAGATGAAGATTGGAAAGGTACTTGAGAGGAGGTAGTTGCTGAGCCAGATCCAAAAGGGACATATCACGTGGATAGACCGTATGCTTCGACATGGCAGATTGAAGTTAGAAGTGACTGAAGGTAAGCCCGCTCGAGGAAGACCAAGGAAGACATTCACCCGTTGAGATCGCTCGACTGTGAAGCTATGGAGAGGCGAAACGTGCTGCTCAAGGTCAGGAAGACGTGTTACGGGATAAAAAATCTCCTGCGCCGTAACATCCGTCTACATAATGTCCGCTATTATTTAATTTTAAAAATGACTTCCAGCCCAATTCATTTGAAATATTATTACCGAATGACTTATACAAGTTATAGGTTTGTTGTTGTTGTTGCGGGCGAGTATGTGAGAGTCCCAGGGTGAAAACTATGTGCCCTTCTCATCTATTTCCGAGAATTAGCAATGAGACGGAAAAATCACTGATTTTGTAGATGCGGGGGAAATTCGATCTGGCTGAGAAGCGGTATTTGGCTTCGGTCAGGGAAGAAACCCCCTCACCGCTGAGACATTGAATTACAATTTTGAGTCGGAGAGCTATTAAGGGGTGTGGCGACCTTTGCATCAAACAGCCTCTTTCATGGTTTTAATTTTGAGTTAATTTAGTGAGAAAGTGGTTTAAGTTTAGAAATTTCCCAGCAGAGGTCGTAAGTGAGCCAAAAGCCGTGATTTTTAAAACATGTGTTTCACTTCTTGCTCCTTACGACCCATTTTAGGAGTAGGATGCCAGGTTAGCTTGAGTGACTAAGCGACATTCTAGATTTGGTCATCTTTACTACTTTGTTTACACGAGTTCTAATAAGCGGGATACGAAGTTTATTTTGTATCCACCTATAACATCTCAATCTGGGGCCTGTGATCATCATTATGAGTGCTTTATTCCGAATGGTTTGCAATTTAGGAAGAGGAGTTTTAGGAATATAGGTCCAGCTCTCACAACCATACAGCAGAATGGGTCTGATACATGGTAGGTAAATGTTTCTCTTTCGACCGTGCCGTGCCACGTTGTAAACCCTGATCTATATTATATCTCCATGAAAAAATTCTGTCCATAGTTCAGCCTAAATACGTAATTTTGTTTTTTCCAGGACAAGGGGAAGTTATTTAAAGAAAGTTGACCAAATCTAGGCCGACGCTTGGTGAAAATAATTGCTTGTGTTTTAGCAGGATTTATTTTTACCTTGTTTCGTATGCATCACTCCCAGAAAGACGTGATTCATTGTTGCAGCGCGCGTACGGCATGGCCATTTCTCCTCTGAGAGGTGTAAATAGCAATACCATCCGCGTATACCTGGATCTCCACTCCTTGAAGGGTTAAAGGTCGTCCACATTTAGGCCGTATAGGGTGGAGAGAAAGGATTCATCCCTGTGGGAACCCGAAGTTATGGTATCTAAGAGGACTGTTTGTAAGTTTAACAGTGTCACTACATTCCTGCTCCTATCCCATCACCGAGCTCGATAGCTGCAGTCGCTTAAGTGCGGCCAGTATCCAGTAATCGGGAGGTAGTGGGTTCGAGCCCCACTGTCGGCAGCCCTGAAGATGGTTTTCCGTGGTTTCCCATTTTCACACCAGGCAAATGCCGGGGCTGTACTTTAATTAAGGCCACGGCTGCTTCCTTCCAATTCATAGGCCTTTCCTATCCTACCGTCGCCGTAAGACATATCTGTGTCGGTGCGACGTAAAGCAAAAAAAAAAAAAAAACTATCCCATCACTTTGTACTGTCACCCCCAACAAGAACAGCTGAGGTCAGACAGCGCGTCGAGGCTTGGAAGGCGACTGCCGACACGTGCGTCGTTGAACAACCCACTGGTGCATTTCCTGGAACAAGGGGCGCCGCCATATCGTCGCCATATCGATTGATCGATACAGGACAGCTGGACACTGGAATTACTTTTTCTAAGAGGACCCATTTGTTTGAGTTCCAGGAAATTGCTAATAAATTCTATTCGATATGAACTGCTGAAGCACACCGAACTCCAAGTCGCATTCTTATTCCATCGTTCCGAGCAAAGTTTCTTACTTTACATGAGAAGCTCTTCTCTGCACTTCACGACTTCTGTAGACCATGATATCTTCTATAGAACTGTCACACACACACACACACACACACTTACAATAATAATAATAATAATAATAATAATAATAATAATAATAATAATAATAATAATAATAACATTCCCTAGTTTAAGTACAGACCTCAAACTGTATTCGACAATAATGAGATGAAATGTACTGGGACTGAACAATTATCACGGATAAGAGGACTATCCACAACAAAGCGGATAGAGTGGTGTTAGGGAAGGGAATAAAAGTGGCTTT
Organism: Anabrus simplex; assembly: GCF_040414725.1. Lineage (NCBI taxonomy): Eukaryota > Metazoa > Arthropoda > Insecta > Orthoptera > Tettigoniidae > Anabrus > Anabrus simplex. The sequence continues at coordinate 774,862,017 of NC_090265.1, forward strand.
CTGATAGAAATAGCTGTACGGAACACCGGGAAACTCCATGAAAGATATACCGAGAAAATCAACCATTGGTGGAGCATATTCAGAGACTATGGCACAATGAAGAGGTGATGATTGTACCAATGGTCCTTTCGACTACAGCTCCTATACCTAAATCTCTGGCGGAAGGACTGAACATCGACAAGGCAATGTAGAAGACGGTGGTCATTGGCACGACTGGAATTGTTCAGAAATTTACGCGTTCCAAATCTGCGTAAAAATATAGTGTAGATAAAATAAGGTTTATTGTGCATTGATTTCCTAAAATCTATACAATTGATTGAATATCGTTAATACGAAAATGTTCAAAATAAATAAATAAATAAATAAATAAATAAATAAATAAATAAATAAATAAATAAATAAATAATAATAATAATAATAATAATAATAATAATAATAATAATAATAATAAGAATAAGAATAAGAATAAGAATAAGAATAAGAATAAGAAGAAGAAGAAGAAGAAGAATAAGAATAAGAATAAGAATAATCTAGAGGACCCGTGCTGTTTCGCAGCTTTCGTTATATATAGGTTAGATAACGTGTCTTGGTATAAAATCGCTCCATGTGCTGCCTGGTACTTTTTGAATGTTTACTTATCGGATTATTATTACCTGTTAATTATGTGTGAAGTAAAATTTTGTAGATATCTTTGTCGTGAGAATGAATGATATTTTAAGGACTTGATTTGTTTTGTTTTACAATTTATTTTATGTCCCACCGACACAGGCAGATCTATCACGACGATGGGATTGGAAAGTGGGAAGGAAGCGAGCGTGGTGTTAATTAAGGTACACCCCCAACATTTGCCTGGTGTGAAAATAGGTCCACGGAAACTACTTTCAGAGCTACCGACATCGGGGCTCGAACCCACTATCCCGAATGTAAGCTGACAGCTACGTGACCCAAACCACGCAGACACTCGGTCTGTTTTTACTAAATATTTTGTGGGTTTAGAGTTATTTTTGCGTTTAATTTACAGTTTTATATAATTTTGGTTCGCGTGGTACTTCGTCCTTTTGGCAGACAAGATTGTCCGGGAAGTTGTTGATCCACTCAAATAATAAAAGTAAGGGATAGCTTTATGCATTTGCACGTCGCGCTAAAGATATGATGTACACGATTCAAGTGACCACTGGGACCGTCACCAATCAGAAAATAACAATAATAATGGCGTATGGCCTCGGGAGAGGCCTGGTGCAGGTCTTTATCTAGTAGACGGCCTATTATGCGACCTGCATGTCTGTGAAGATGAAGATGAGGGCCCTACCTAGGATGATTTCTAATGTTGAATACGCCACACACAACCAGCCCCCGAGCCATTGGAATTAACCAATTAAGGTTAAAATCCCCGACCCGGCCGGGAATCGAGCCCGGGACCCTCTAAACCGAAGGCCGGTATGCTGACCATTCAGCCAACGAGGCGGACACCAATCAGATAAGCGAACGCGAAAACTGTACGGGAATTTCTCTCCACAAACCATGAGTCCTCGACTGACCACTCAGTTATGTAATCTATTTATTTGTCGTAAGTCTGTACAGAGTTCTCCTCCACATTCAACAGACACTATGCATGAACTGAATAACTGAATGGCTACATGAATGCATGAATTAATTATTGAATTATTGCGTGACTAAATTGTATTCATGCATGCATGAATGAATAAACACTTCTCTCCCAGTCACGGGTAACCACCAACTGAGGAGAGAGCATTCCTAATTGAATGAATCGATGGATGAATGCATGGGTGAATTTATGAATGAATGCATGAATGGATGAATTAAATGCACTCGGCCTATAGCTACGAAACACCACCAGCTACGGAGAGATTATCCCATTCGGAGTGAATGAATGGCACTCATGCATGCATGAAAAGAAAAGGAAACTCTTCACTCCCAGTAACGGATAACCAGTAAATGCGGAAAGAGCCCTCTTTATTGAATAAATGAATGACTGAATGAACAGATGACTGAATGGATGGGATAATGAATGATTCAATGAGTGAATGAATGTTCTCATCCTACAGCTACGGAACACTACCACCTGACGAAGAAATATTCCATCTATTGGACCTGACACATTACATGCAATTTAAGAATTAATTATATTATGTAGGTTTGAACCCCACTGTCGGCAGCCCTGAAAATGTTTTTCCGTGGTTTCCCATTTTCACACCAGGCAAATGCTGGGGCTGTACCTTAATTAAGGCCACGTCCGCTTCCTTTCCACTCCTAGCCCTTTCCTGTCCCATCGTCGCCGTAAGACCTATCTGTGTCGGTGCGACGTAAAACAACTAGCAAAAAAAAAAAAAAATTATGGAGTACTAACAACAACGACAATACAGTAATACTAATACTAACTATAATAATTAACACTATTGACAGATTCTTAACTAACCGCTTCATAAATCAATCATCCATCCAGTTATGCCATCTACAGCGAGGAGATGTCATACCAGACGGCACATGAGTGCGCGCATGTGTGTGCGCCCTTTCTAATTCTGGTCACGCACATGGCCGGCAGTGGATCGACAGGTGGCCTTAAAATACTGGCAAGCAGTTTGGCCAATTAGAAAGCTACAATTTTCTTTAATAATTTAAATATATTCGGCAAAAAATGTTTATGCTTTTAAATAAACTCTGCAAATCTACAGGACCAGAGATTTCGTCAGAATGCTTTACGATGTCAGTCGGTTCAGCCGTTCTCTCAAAATCGATGTAACAGAAATCAGCCTAGTGTTTTAAATATACAGATTGTAAATCGGAGACCGCAGAATATCTAGAGAAAATACTGAATCGTATGCGAAAAGTCACGGGGAAGGAATTCAACATTTAAGTAAAGAATTAGGAAAGGGACATAGTAGAATGCAGTGGAATAGTCAAATGATGGAGGAATAATATTATATAACGAAATTAAGTGTTAAAGAACGTAGATAATATCGTTAAATAGGTAACGTAAGAGGTAAGGAGGATATAAAATGCTTACTAGCGTAAGCGAAGTAGTCTTCTGTTAACAAATTAAATTTGCTCACCTTAAGCGTGGATATGCATTTTAGGAAGATGATCTTGAAGATTTTCGAGTGCTGAAGTATGATATTGTATGGAAGTAACAGAAACCAGTATCTGAAGGTGCTATAGAAGTTGCCGAAGATCGGACAGTTGGATCAGATCATATATAGACTTGATTAGGAGACAAGCATCCGATAAAATTTGACAAAATCAAGGTACAGAACAATAGGACACCCCGTACATGTTTAGTTACTTTTTCAGGTAAATGCTTTTTTTTTGCTAGTGGCTTTACGTCGCTCCGACACTGACAGGTCTTATTGCGACGATGGGATAGGAAAGGGCTAGAAGTGGGAAGGAAGCGGCCGTGGCCGTAATTAAGGTGTGAATATGGGGAAACCACAGAAAACCATCTCCAGGGATGCCGACAGTGGGATTCGAACCCACTATCTCCCGGATGCAAGCTCACAGCTGCGCGCCCCTAACCGCACGGCCAACTCGCCCGGTTGAGGTAAATTTTAGGGGGTAGACCCAAGAAGACCGAACAGATTAGTTTAGTTGTACGATGCAGTAGTTACGTAGTGAAGAAACGGTTAGGAGGGAGTAGGGTAGCATGAAGGATCTGCAGCAAACCTGTCTACGGACTGATGTCCCAAGCAATATTATGGTCCATACGATTGAAGCAAATACAGTAATCCAGTCTACGACTAATACGCAGTCTATATAAACTTAGATTGGAATAAACAGAATGAAATACGTATCAAAGCAATCAATCAATAATGATTTCGGACAATAAATGTCTATGTTGCATCAGAGAGCAAAATCGAACTGTGTAAGTAATCATTCGACACTTATTTACGGAATTGAGATTTATTTTCCAGATAACAAATCACGAGATTGTATATGGATATTCTTTGCTATTGTGTGTCCACGATGTATCATAAAGCAAGGTTAATTTTCCTAAGAATAAATCCCTAGATTTTATGTAGATATTCCATGATGTATCATAAAACAAAGTTAATTTTCCAGAGAATAAATAGTGAGATTGTACATAGATATTCCTTGCTATTGTGAGTTTCATGTTGTATCATAGAACAAAATCCGCCACCTGTGGGCGATTATTTGATACTCACTTATGGAATTTATGGAGGTTAATTTTCCAGAAAATAAATCACTAGAAATCGTCATATTATATCATTATGGATAAGTGCCACGCTATTCGTTTGGTATAAAAATGGCGTCAATACACCGGTACATCACATGTTAGAACCAATTTCATTGTATTAAATCTTTGAAGATATAACGACCAATACGACTTGTGCGAGTGTCGTGAGCTTTGGTGCAAATGTTGATACTGATCGTACAGCATAGGACATCGGCTGCCAAATGGTCTGTCTTTCAACCCACAAAATTTCGATCACATCTGCAGGGTTTGAACCAACGATTCGGGGATCGGAAGGAGGACACTCTAACATTGATTCATAGTGGAAAGTTACCGAATTCGAGAAAGGAATGCGGTTTGATTTGATTTGCAGTTGCATATACACACAGACGGTTGAGGTTCGAATACTCGTTAATCATAAACCACTCTTTATATTAGAAATTGCATAAATTCTCGTAACAAAACTCAGAATTAGCCAGTATGGCAACAGTGACCTCAGAAATAACTATCCTGATTAAATGCAATGTGTGATGCGAAGGAAGGAGAAGAAATCTTGTAATTCTACATGTGATGTACTTCAATCAATCACTACTAATCTGCGTTTAGAGCAGCCGCCCAGTGATAGATTGCCTATCTGTTGTTTCCCTAGCATATTTTTAAATAATTCCAAAGAAGTCGGAAACTCATTGAACATCTCCCTTGGTAAATTATTCCAATACCTTAATCCCCTTCCTATGAATAAATATTTGTCCTGATTTGTGCTCTTGAATTCTAACGTTATCTTCATATTGTGATCTTTCCTACTGTTAAAGGAACCACTCAAACTTATTTATCTACTGATGTCTTTCCACGCCATCTCTTCACTGTCAGCACGAAACATACCATTTAGTCAAACAGCACGTTTCCTTTCTCCCAAGTCTTTCCAGCCCAAATTTTGCAACATTTTTGTAACGCTAAACTTCTGTCGGAAATCACTCAGAACAAATCGAGGTGCTTTTCTTTGGATTTGTTTCAGTTCTGGAATGAAGTAATCCTGGTGATAGTCCCATACACTGGAGCCATACTCTAGTTGGAGTCGTACCAGAGACTTATATGACCTCCTCTTTACATTCTCACTACGTCACTTAAATACCCTCAAAACCATGTGCAGAGTTTTGTACCTTTTATTTACAATCCCATTTATGTGATTACCCCAATGGAGATCTTTCCTTGTATTTACGCCTAGGTACTTACAATGTTTCACATAAGGAACTTTCACCCCATCGATCCAGCAAATTAAAACTGAGAGGACTTTTCCTATTTCGTGTAACTCACAACCTGTCTTCTAACCCCGTTTATCTTCGTACAATTGATTATTGTCCATCCTACAACATTATCGGGGTCATTTTGCATTTTCTCACAATCTTGTAACTTATTTATTACTCTATAGAGAATAACATAATTCGCAAAATAGCTTTATCTCTGATTCCACTTCTTTACTCATATCATTTATCTCTATATAAAAAACGCTAACATCGACTGGCTGTAATCAACGGCCAGCCAAGGGACATAAATAAACGATATTCTGGGTATACATTTATATTACAGTGTAGGTGCTCACCAAGGGAGGAATGTTTGGATACTCCGTCGCTAAAGGGGAGAAAAGTGGGGAGGGAAACTGTTTAAATGAGTACATCTATATCTCAAAAACTTGACAGTTTGCAGATATAAAATTGGTATTTGGAATCTACTTTAAGAATAAAGAAACACGTACTTTTTTGTTTTCAGAAAATTCCCTTAAGGCGGAATGCTATTTTTTTTTGCTACTTGCTTTACGTCGCATCGACACAGATAGGTCTTATGGCGACGATGGGACAGGGAAGGGCTAGGAGTGGGAAGGAAGCGGCCGTGGCCTTAATTAAGGCGGAATGAAAAATGGCGAAAAAGGGGTTGAAGTATTTATATTGTAATAGTTATCAATATAAAGCAAATCCTAACAACCGTATGTCTGTACTTTGATTATTTTGGCGAAGTTATCGTACAGTTATCAGTTTCTAAACGGGAAGTCGTATCACAAAACGGATTGTACAATTGGCTTCATTTCTCGACTGTACGTACATTTTTATGTTTTTACATGTATACTTCATAGTTTGAAACACTTATATGAAAGATGGAATCATAAAATTCGGCACGAACATTGGCCTCCTGGTAGCCATATGTAAGCCAAATTCTATATATCCAGCTGTGACATATGTATCCGAAAAATAATTCAGTGTGAGAAAACCTTACACAAATTTCTCCTTATTGTACGATTCTGTTTCTGACTCAATCTAACTCATAAATAGAGGAGATACGCGTAAATGTTTCAGCATCAACCATTCAGCTGTTAAAAGAGGCAACTCATGGCGCAATCCGTGTGTCGATATAACGTAGCGTTTAGCAGCTGTTATTCAGTGTGTGGGTCTGCAATATTGTAATCATGCAAATACATTCGTATGTCGATCTGTATATACTCATTGAAGTCAATTTGTACCGATCTAGAATGGGTGTGTCTGCCATTATAATTAATATGTTACAAATCGATAGTCACTGTTAGCACTAGGACGTCTGCTATTGTAATCTATACTCCCCACATCGATTTTGACTGTCAGTAGGAATGGGTTCCTCCAACTCCTGTGTAACTGGCATTAGTAAGGAGGGCCTACCATTGTAATGAATAATTAACTTCTCGATTTGAAGGCAAGGGAACGTGAAATTTTCTTCAAATTCCCCTACCCGATTGTGTCTGTAAGTAGGAAAGGGGGCCTAATATTGTAACGAAAACTCCCCAAGTAGATGGTGACCGCACAGTAGACAAGGGTCCTTTCATTGTAATGGAAACTTCCCGATTGCGAATGGTAGTAGGCGAGTGAGCCTTCCGTTATCTTCACAACTCTGCATCTCGCAAACAAGGTATGGAGACCTCCCCATGCTGCTTCTTGGATAACGCTAAGAGACATGCAATTTAAAAAACCTTACTCACTACGTGTATAGTAACTTACTTCGATATCCGTATACAATCTAGAATATCGCAGCGAAGCACGGATATATTTGCTAGCATATTAAAATAAAATATTGAGGTCAAAAATACTGCCTTGAAGAATTCTCCTATTAATTCCTTCAAGGTCATTAGCTGATGTCAAACAAATGTCCCCGCGCTGAAGACTAAACGGGCGCGATCTGTATCGTTTATTAAATAAAATTTGAGTTACAACCTCTTGTATAACTTGTCTTAAAATCTCTGGATCTTGTACTCTAAACATTATTACTCTTATCTTAAGCGAGCACATAAACTTGACAACGAGCGCAGTTTGCATCATAAATAATTACACAACTTCTCAGTTTACGAGAGGAGCATACAGTAAATTCTTCCTCCCCGGTGTGAAATGTTCCCATTGACCGTCGCTATAATAACAAGAATATATCACTGAGGTAAATCTCTCCCTTACGTGCTTCAGGACAGGTCTTCTTAAACCAGAAGCGTCTTGCTTAAAAGAGGACAGGACAGAGGAATAACTTCAGCGCACAGTCGATTAGTTGTTGTCCATTCGTTCCCGAGATCGCCGGTGTGATGCCGACGGAGGTCGGTGGAATTTAAGATTGAACATAGAAAAACATAGAAGAACATAGAAAAATTTGGCGTATTGAACATTTTTCCCGAAGCAATGGAATTGAATACTAAAAGGAAACTTAGGAAACAAACACATTATTCCTTAATAATATGCGTACATATTTAGTAATCATGTAAACCTACGACATTATATACAATTAATTATTCAAAATGGCGGTGTATCATGACCACTATTTTGCCGTTTCCCTGATAATTTCCAAACACATGAATATTTTTGTATGGTTCATTTTTATTATGATCATTAATGTTATTGCCGCAACGTGTGCCAATATCAGTGAAGTCCATCAGGTATACATATTATTTCATGGAGTTATTTTCATGTAATATATTTTTCATCGATTTTCATTTTAAAAAATAATTCTAGAATATCTTCTTATTCTCTAAGATATATACACTCATGCAAAATTTAATCGTAATATCTTAGAAACTTTCAGAGTGATACGGGAAACGGTTCTGAAAAGCAAAAGTTACGGGAAACGTTCAATAAATTTAAGGGCTTGCTTGGGTGACCGTAAATGCGAAAGAATCGGAGATATTGATAATAATTTTGCACTGTTATAAGCGGAAAGTTAAATTTTAGTTGCGAAAGTAAATAGAAAAATCGCATGTTTGGTCGGTCAAAGGTGTTCATCCCCACTTACAAGTCTGCAATTGCTTACACTTTCATCTTTCCTACCCAAAGTTCCTTGGCCAAATTTTACTCTTTCCCCACCCCGACGGTATTAGACTTGCGACGCGTTGGAAGTCTTTTTAGGACCTTCGAGTATTTTTCTTTCATTTGCTGGTACCTTCATTCTTTGAAGGATAGGAATTCTGACTTTTACTTTCTGATTAGTGTAACAGAGGATGGGCGTCCTGTTGTACTTCCTCTTAAGGCAGTAATCACCTCGTAAGAGAACCTAAAGGAACAGTACAACATTAGTGATAGGCGCTCACTAACACACCAGATAACTGCTAGTCCGAGTTGTCTTTGTGGCTCTGGTGAAGTTGGAAGGCGCTGAGTAATCGCCACAACTTCTCAGAGTCATCAATAGTAACCCGTACCTGTAATTACCAAAGTTGGAGACTCCGACTCCGCTGTTGCAAACTGCAGACATAGTTCAAGCAGTTCCCACAGAAAAGTAATCATACCCAAATAACTCAGTTACGTAGTTCAGATGGAAGGAAGATTCGACTCTTCCCTAGACCATTTTTTACTTCTTCCCTTTACTAAGTTATACCGATATACAGGGAAACACTACAGCCGTACTTACATTAAGGCGAGAGTCTAAAATTTGTTAATGAAAGGTACCATTTATTTATTCAAACGCGACGTAATTGAGAAGCTTTTAACAACATGAAAAACATCTGAGACAGACCGGTATTCCAGAAAATAAAATAAATGGCTGGCATCAATATAGACGAGTAATCAAAGGCTAGCAAGGGTTTAAACTGGAGCGAAAGCCTATAAGAATGGAAGATTTTAAGTTACACTGGCGAAATCTATATATTAAAAGAGTTTTCTAACAACTACTTTGGCTAATTTGTTCGTCCGTTCTACTGGGCCGATATGCTTCATTTTTCTTTTATTGTATGCGCGATTACCTACCGGTGAATCATCATACACTGATAGGTCTCTAAGTTCACCCAACTTTGAGTAATCATAAAATCAAATCATTAAATGAACTCTCCAATAATTGCAGGCGAAGGCTTACCCTAACCCGCAATACATTCTGTATCTACCACGTTGCTAAGCGACTAACACTTTCGTTAATGTTCTGATATATGGTGTGGTCTTGAGTGAAATTGCAGGCAGACATGTTTGACTGCTATCTGTCAAGCCAGAGAGTATACACTTCCTCTGATCAAGGAAGAATACTAATCCCTACTAGATACTCTTTGATTCCCTAACCTTTCCCAGCTTCCAAAGACATTCAACAGACGGCAGAGCGTTCCTTACATGCTGCTGCGAGAAAAAAGTCTACATACAAAAAGACCCCATCATGACACGCAGCTGGGATCGCCTATCGATGGATAACTTAACAACACTGGAAAGAGTCAAGGTCATGTATTTTGAAAATGTTTTCTGCCTGCCAAAAATTAATCCCATTCGAGACTAACCTATGAGCTCACAAAACAACCGTTCTATATAGATCTGTCATTGTCTTCTACGACACAATGCCAAGCTTTAAATCGCAAACTGCAGGATAAAGAAACAAATATATATTGTAGATATCTTTTTACCAAAACAGACGACATGATGGCGTCAGAATGGATGTATTCTGACTACGAATTGCGGTATGCCATAACGCGCTTCTCATTAAATGTTCATAAGACCATTGAAAATCGCAGGCAAACAATAAGACTACGACAGGCATATCAAGACGAGTTATCTGACCTATTTATGATGAAAGCTGTGGAGCAGCACGGGTCCTCTAGTTTTATTATTATTATTATTATTATTATTATTATTATTATTATTATTATTATTATTATTATTATTATTATTATTATTACAAGAATAAATACGACGTGGTGTGCCTAGTGGTGTGATCGTTACGGCGTCCAGTCTATATGGCTGCCAGCGTGGTTAGGGTTTGGAGCTCCATTGGTCAAAACGTGTTCACCATCAGAATGTTGGCCGGCAAGGTACGGGAGGTGGTGATATACAATTTGTAATCACTAGACTCCGGGCCTCTAAGATCAGACGTAAAGTCAGGATTGCTTCACGTGTTCTCACATTTCGTCTGAAGCCAAATTGACCATCTCCTAACTCGGTTTCAATTGTCTTTCCATTCTTCAGTAAATAATACGTGTTAAAATTTTGCAGGCGTGAGATATTAAACTAATGGTGCGGTAGTTTTCACACTTGTCAGCATCGGCTTTCTTGGGAATAGGTATAACAATATTCTGCCGAAAATCGGATGGCACTTCTCCAGTATCATACATTACACAATAAACGGAATAACCTCTCCATGCTGGTTCCTCCTAAGGCAGTCAGTAATTCTGAGGTATGTCCTCAGTTTCCGCTTGCCTTGTTCTTAATTAGGTCTCTCAAAGATCAGTCGAATTCTGACCTCAAAATTGGGCCTCCCATGCCATCAACATCAACTGCCTTTTCTACTTCCACAACCCTACCATATACTTCTTTACCTTGAAGCAACTGTTGGATATGTTCCTTCCATCTTCCTGACTTGTCTTCTTTCCCTAGAAGTTGTTTTCCATCTGAGCTCTTGATATCCATACACCTAGTTTTCCTTTCTCCAAAGGATTCGTTGATTTTCCTGTATGCATTTTAGTTAGTGATACTTTGGTTTAGTGATACTTCAGTTAGTTTAGTTTAGGATGTAATGATTTAATAAGTTTAAATTACGTTATATCAGTTCCAGTTCCAGGTCCAGTGATTTGAAATTGTTAAATTGTAAAAATTATATTGTAAATTAGTATTCATTTATATACATGAAGTGGTTAAGTGTAATAATAATAGTAATAATAATAATAATAATAATAATAATAATAATAATAATAATAAAATGTATCCAGACATACGTTATATTTCAGGCGAATGGAGTAGGATTGGTTACTTAGGAGAATAGGCTAGTGTACTCTGTCGTGGAAGGTAAGACCAGTAGTGGGACATTAAGGCCATGTTGCCTACACTCGAGTTTTAATGATTTTCTGGTGAGACATATGGAAATAAACGAGTCCTTTGATTTAGTTTCAAATAGGGTATTTTGGAGCCTGTTATTTAACTCTCAGAGCTGTGAGCCTATAATGAACATATCGGTACTCAGAATCAATTTGCTTACCACGAAAGTAGTCATCATTTGAATCATTGTGCAATGGGAGGTATTGGTTTAATCAGGAGGGTGCGTTTTAGACCACGAGCCTTCTAAGCAGAGTCCAGCATTGCCTGTCTCATCACTTTTATATTTCCTTGTTCCCTTCAGACGCCCACAGCGACGTTATATCAGTTCCAGTTCCAGGTCCACTGATTTGAAATTCTTAAATTGTAAAAATTATATTGTAAATTAGTATTCATTTATAAGTTATACATGAAGTGGTTAAGTGTAAGAAAGGGCCAGGAGCTGTAACTTCGCCACAATAAAATCGCTCTGTTATTATTATTATTATTATTATTATTATTATTATTATTAATTATTATTATTAATATTTCGTTTCCGTATCTTTTATCGATATCTTTATTGTTCGAAGTGCTGTTCATCTCTTCCTTCTGGTAAAAGTTCAGACCTTGTCACGCAAGTTTGTATCGTAGTAATCATGGCTGACGATGGGCGAATGGACACTGCCATTGGTTGAAGGCTAGTCCACTGAAATGTCGTTCCCATAATTCAATACAGACAGAAGCTATGACCATCTTACGCGGTGAAAAGACCTAAGAGTGAGGCAATGTCAAAGAATAACCATATGAAACAAATAAGAGTAAGAATATCTGCCTATGTTGAACTATGGTAGTGACATTTCATACGGCAAATCTTCAGGCGATGCAGAGTCCATTCGTGCCAACGCCAGCCACGATTATTAACGATTATATAACAACGTGATTGAATATAAAAAAGAAATAGAGGCCTAATTATTAGTAGTACGTAGCGTTCCCGATACCGGAAGAAAAAAAATCACAACGAAATGTAACGTGAATGATAAACAATGTATAATAGAGAAGAAGAATGTATGTAAATGGAACCAACCTTAATGTAGTGGAGGTTAGGCGACGACACGAAAAAACAACACGATTGAACTTCTCATTCACTAATAATTTGACGTGATGGACACACCATTCACATACTCTGCTATTTGAAATCAAATTGTGACGTAGATAGAATTGAAGTAAATCCTTGAAGTTGTTCTTGTAATTCGCTGAAAAACTTGTTACATTAATAACACATCCATCGTACGATGCCATGTCAATATAATTAGATATGTTTTCTGTATCAACAATGGCCAGATGCATTGGATGCGCTATGTACGAAGAAAGAAGTAGGCTTTGCTTCTATCAATCCTATCATTTCGTGACCAGTAAGCGACATAGAATGCCGTGGTGTATTAATGTGAAGAGAAACGTCATTGTGGTCCAGGGCTAAGTCGTGCGAGTCGTCTGCGAGAAAAATAAACATAGTCCAGGGCTAACCTAACCTAACTTAACCGCGAGTCGTCTGCGAGAAAAATAAATAACCTAATCTAACCCAACCTGCGATAAAATTAAACATAGTCCTAACCTAACCTAACCTATGTGAAAACAAATGTAATTGTGGTCCAGGGCTCAGTACCATTTAGTTCCTAAGTACAGTGGTTGGCAGCATCGGCGAGTCGTGCAAGTCGTCTGCGAGAAAAATGAACATAGGACAGTCATACCGCGCGTAGATATTGCCGATGCAAGCGGTAACCATGGTACTAATGTTGCGTGACATAGACTGAAATTCTAATGAAGTGGCGAGTCGTCTGCGAGAAAAATAAATAACCTAACCTAACCCAACCTGCGATAAAATTAAACATAGTCCTAACCTAACCTAACCTATGTGAAAACAAATGTAATTGTGGTCCAGGGCTCAGTACCATTTAGTTCCTAAGTGCAGTGGTTGGCAGCATCGGCGAGTCGTGCAAGTCGTCTGCGAGAAAAATGAACATAGGACAGTCATACCGCGCGTAGATATTGCCGATGCAAGCGGTAACCATGGTACTAATGTTGCGTGACATAGACTGAAATTCTAATGAAGTGGCGAGTCGTCTGCGAGAAAAATAAATAACCTAACCTAACCCAACCTGCGATAAAATTAAACATAGTCCTAACCTAACCTAACCTATGTGAAAACAAATGTAATTGTGGTCCAGGGCTCAGTACCATTTAGTTCCTAAGTGCAGTGGTTGGCAGCATCGGCGAGTCGTGCAAGTCGTCTGCGAGAAAAATGAACATAGGACAGTCATACCGCGCGTAGATATTGCCGATGCAAGCGGTAACCATGGTACTAATGTTGCGTGACATAGACTGAAATTCTAATCTTCCTTCTGATTAGCGTTAATGGATGAAGCTTGCCCAGTTGCACTTCAAACAATAATCATCGAGCGAGTTGGCCGTGCGGTTAGGGTCACGTAGCAGTGAGCTAGTATTCGGAGGACCACTCTTTCAGTAGCTCTGAAGATAATTTTCGATGGTTTCAAATTTTCACATTAGACAAATGACGGGGCTGTACTTTGCTTAAAGCCACGGCTGCTTCCTTGCCACTCCTAGCCCTTTCTTATTCCATCGTCGCCATAACACCTATCTGTGTCGGTGCGATGTAAAGTAATTTGAACCAACATCCCATTGTATTTTCAAGGAGTACAACTAGGCAACCATACTTAAATACACCCCAAGAGAATGTCCCCAGTAGTGATAGCCCGATAAATGTCTTAAGAAGCCGAGATTTGTATTCCCGGCAGGTCCAGTGATTTGAAATTTGTTGTACTGGCAAGTCAAAGCCGTAATGGGCTTTTCAACCACGGGGGAGGAGCATATTGAAACACGTTGATTTAAATCCTGCAAATGATATCATTTTCGGGATTCAAACAGAGAACGCTGTGTAGGTGGAAATGTGAGCTATCTGAGATCAATATTTGTCGCATTTATTACATACGGTTACTTCTTTAGTGTGTAATATGTATGAGGCAAGAGAAGTTCCACCCGATCTCCGGCAGAATGTTGTTATACCTACTCCCAAGAAAGACGGTGTTGACAATTGTGAAAACTGCCGCACCATTAGTTTTGTATCTCATGCCTGCAAAATTTTAGCACGTATTATTTACAGAGGAATGGAAAGACAAGTTGAAGCTGAGTTGGGAGAAGATCAGTTTGGGTTCAGAAGAAATTTAGGAACACGTGAAGCAATCCTGCCTTTACGTCTGATCTTAGAGGATCGAATTAAGAAGGACTAGTCCACGTACATGGCGTTCGTAGACCTAGAAAAGGCATTCGCTTATGTTGATTGGAGCAAACTCTTTCAGATTCTGAAGGTGATTAGGATCAGACACCGAGAACGAAGAATTATCTACAATCTGTATAAAAATCAGTCTGTAGTGATAAGAATCGAGGGTTTTGAAAAAGAAGCAGCAATCCAGACAGGAGTGAGGCAAGGCTGCAGTTTTCCCCCTCCTTTTCAATGTTTACATTGGACAGGCAGTAAAAGAAATCAAAGAGGAATTTGGAAAGGGAATCACTATCCAAGGAGAACAATTTTTTTTTTTTGCTAGGGGCTTTACGTCGCGCCGACACAGATAGGTCTTATGGCGACGATGGGACAGGAAAAGCCTAGGAGTTGGAAGGAAGCGGCCGTGGCCTTAATTAAGGTACAGCCCCAGCATTTGCCTGGTGTGAAAATGGGAAACCACGGAAAACCATTTTCAGGGCTGCCGATAGTGGGATTCGAACCTACTATCTCCCGGATGCAAGCTCACAGGAGAACAAATTTAAACCTTGAGGTTTGCCGATGATATTGTTATTTTATCTGAGACTTCAGAAGATCTCGAGAAGTAGCTGAATAGTATAGACAGTCTTGGATAAGGAGTACAAGATGAAAATAAATAAGTCCAAAAGAAACGCAATGGAGTGCAGTCGAATGAAGGTAGACGGTGCAGGAAATAATAGGTTAGGAAATGAAATCTTACAGTAAGTAGAGGAATATTGTTACTTGAGTAGTACAGTAACTAACGATGGCAGAAGTAAGGAGAACATAAAATGCAGACTAGCACAAACAAGGAAGTGCTTTCTTAAGAAAATAAATTTGCTCACTTCAAACATAGATATAGGAAAAATATTTCTGAAGACTTTCATCTGGAGCGTGGCATTGTATGAAAGTGAAACATGGTCGATAACTAGCTCAGAAAGAAAGAGAATAGAAGCTTTCGAAGTGTGGTGTTACAGAAGAATGCTGAAGGTGAGATGGATGGATCGAAACACGAATGAAGAGATACTGAATCGAATTGGTGGGAGGAGATCGATTTGGCTAAATTTGACGAGAAGAAGAGAGAGAATGATAGGACACATCTGAAGTGACTCAGGACTTGTTCAGTTGGTTTTTGAAGGAAGGGGTAGACCAAGGTATGAATATGACAAGCAGATTAGAGCAGATGCAATATGCAGCAGTTACATAGAAATGAAAAGGTTAGCACAGGATAGGGTGGCATGGAGCGCTGCATAAAACCAGTCTATGGACTGATGACTCAAACAACAACACTTCTTAAAATGAGATCCTCTAAGTGCTGTTTAGACAACAGCCATCACGGTGTAAGTGCTCAGCCTGTGTTATTTTTATTTTCATCTGTGTAACAGTTCTTCATGTTTGCATCATCATTCCACAGATTAGTTTGATGCAACTCTTCATGAAACCTTATCCTATAGCAATATTTTAATTTTAACTTCTGGATTTTATACTCCCTTCAACAGCTAACTGAACAAGTTCTGGGTGTTGTAAGGTACAGTACGTCCTATCATTCTCTCTTTTCCTCTGGTCAAAACTCAGCTAGTCGTTCTCCTCTCAGTACCTCAATTCCGCATTCCTTCACCTGTCATCCAATCTATCCATTCTTCTGTAACAACACATTTCTAACCTTTTCTTCTCTCTCTGGGTACTCCGGTATTTCCAGTCATCTTTCATTCCAGCAACTGTATTCAATATTATTTCATCTGTCAGGTACTAATCATTGCCCCAGGGGCTTCGTCAGCCGGCACAGTTCCGATCCTCGCCGCTGAATGGGGGTTTCATTCATACCATTCTTGAGTCGATTGAGACTGCAAACAACCTGTGGATTTTCATTTTTTCAAATAAGAACATTCATCAACTTCCTTTAGCTCTTCACCTCCTAATCTAATATTTCCTGCTCCATCTCACTTCGTTCAACTCATTCCATTACTTTTGTTTTGAATTTATTCATTTTCATTTTGTACTGCTTCTCCAAGACTGAGTCCATTACATTCAGCAGTTCTTCCTAATCTTCTGTAGAGTCATTTAAATAGCAATATCGTTGGTAGGTGTCAGGATTTGATTAGCTCCCCTTGAACAGTGGTTATTTTCCCAAACTCTTCCTAATTTTCTTTACACCCTACTCTGCATAAACCTCGAAAATTAGAATGCATGAACTGTATGACGATAATTATTGGATAGGCTACCTATTTACTCACACTGACTTTCCTTACCTTGTAAGTAGTCATAATTTGAAAGAGAGGCATTTTTTGACAATTTGAACGAACAATTAAGATGCTTATTAGAATTGACGGACGGTCCTAATATTCAGCATACAACTTGTATGCATAAGTCTTTTCCAGTTTTACTAAGAGATGGCGCCAGCGAACAGTACGCAGTGTCTGAATTTGACACGTACGTCAGTTTGTTAGTCTGACATTAACCTACCAACACACACAGGTTGAGTCCGTCAAGCACTAATGTCTGTGTTGTATCGTTCAGTGATCATGTCGACGTTTGTGTCTGGAAAATAACATTTGCGGCACGCATTGATTTTGTTAATTAATCGAAAGAAAAAGGCTGTGGAAAGTCATCGTTTCCTGGCAGAAACATATGGTGAACACACACCATCAATTAGAACATGTGTGTCATGGTTTCGAAAATTTAAACGTGGTGATTTCAATGTGAAACGCAGTGCGCGCTCTGGCAGATCATAAAAGTGTAAACAAATCTTGAAGCCCGACGAAACCGTTAATGTACAACGCTATCGCCAACAAATGATTAATTTAAATTACTCATTGATCGAAAGGCAACTGGAATGGGCCAGAAGACATGGCAAAGTGATTTTGTTACAAAACAATGCGCCGTATCACACAGCAAAACCAGTGAAAGATAGCTTGAAATCGCTTAGAAGGGACATCCTTCCACACCCGCCGTACTACCCCGACCTGGCGCCATCTATCACCTCTTCGCGTCAATGGGGCACGCGCTCGCACAGCAGCACTTCAGCAATTTCGAGAGGAAGTTGTTAAATGGCTTGGCGAATGGTTTGCCGCAATAGACAAGCAGTTTTTCTGGCGTGGTATTCATAACTTAACTGAAAGATTGGCGCAGTGTGTAGAAGCCGATGGTCAATATTTTGAATAAACCAAAAATTGATTTCCTTTGAAAATTACGTATTTTCTTTGTCACAAAACCCGGCAAGAACTTTACATACACCTGGTACTCAATAAAACCAGACAATTACACATGCCGTCCAAAGAACTTCCTCCTTATCTAATTCAGTTCGATAGCTTGAAGTTGGAGTGAAATATTCCACCCAGAGACAGTAGTGAGAGAGCCACGTCTGTGTGATAAGTTATACAGGTGAGGTAACATCGATGCAATCCCATTAGCCACCAAAGCAGAATGGATAAATTGTTGCTTTCTCTCACTGCACTGTCCAAATTCAACTATAAGATGGCGCACCTCATATACAAGTGATCTACCAGTGCGGCTGGTAATATGATCTGACTTCTCCAACATCAACACGACCTGATCTGCGCTCAACGGTGAGTTGTTGTGGTGCTACAACAGGATCATCCTGTGCTGATCTGTCACGGAACACGTGTATCAGGAAACGGCACTCACTTCATCCTCATTTCTTGTGTGGCACTGGATCGAGATATCTTGGTATTTCAACAGTTACTATCGATGCTAGAATTTTAAGGGGCAGCCTCCAAACTCCGCGAGAAGTACGCTCCAGAGGTTTCGGTGGGAAGCTCTTCAGCAACCTCCCTATGGCCCATACTTGTCCCCTTAAGATTTTCATTTATTTGTGGATCTGAAGCATAACATTCTTCGATTTCGGCTCCGTGGACAGCCAATTAGAAATTTCAAGAATTGGACTGACTGTCACATCTCCCAGAGGGGATGAACGTCTTCACAGTTCTGAATATTTTTAGTTCTGCAATGTTCTAATAAACAATAATAGTAATAATGAGAAAGCAAAGTATACGGGAGGGATTAAATCAGGTTTCAGCAATTAACCATTTATCACAAAGAATGGAAATACCGCTCAAGCAAGCACCTAGGTGAAATTATCGAACCAGCAGGGTTAAAGCAGCAAGCTAATAAAGACAAAATTGCAAAACTTCAAAGAGCATTCAAAATTACTTGGAAGAGATACAATAAAAGAACTATATCAATAAAAGCAAAATTACGGCATTGTGTCACAGTAGTTAAAACAGAAGCACTTTGTGCATCTGAAACTGTTACAATTGCTGGAAAATCTCGAATAAAGATAATCGAAAAACAAGAAATTAAAATCCTCAAAAAAATCTTAGGACTAAAATGCGAAAATGGAATTTGGATGAAAATAAATTTTATGAAATCTATGAAGTTACAGAAAAAATCACAGATACAATCAGGAAACGGCGATTACAATTCTATGGTAACTTATATGGAATGAATAATAAAAGGCTCACAAAGAAAAT
Source organism: Anabrus simplex (assembly GCF_040414725.1). NCBI lineage: Eukaryota > Metazoa > Arthropoda > Insecta > Orthoptera > Tettigoniidae > Anabrus > Anabrus simplex. The sequence continues at coordinate 774,881,280 of NC_090265.1, forward strand.
TAGTTGAGCATAATGAATTAATAATAATAATAATAATAATAATAATAATAATAATAATAATAATAATAATAATCGTATGATCTCAGCTGCCGTGTACAAACATTTCAATTTGACGCCATCTGGCTCTCTGCTCGTCAATTTCGACTTATTGTTTTTAATCTAGGCCTACTAGATGGCACACAGAGTATGTACATCTACGCCATAAATTTAATCGAACTGGTGAGAAGAGATCGATTTGGGGAAATTTGACCAGAAGAAGAGAGAGAATGATAGGACACACCTTAAGGCACCAAGAGCTTCTAGTTGTTGTTGTTGTTGTTGTTGTGTAGTTATGTTATAACTTTTCTTTATTAACACTTGTAATGTTAAGCTAGTACATTAATAAGCTCAACCTATAGTATTGTAAGCCGTAGTGTTAAGCACTGTGTGAATCTGTATAAGATGATTCTTTATTTAGAATGTTAAACTAGCAGTATTTCTAGTATTATTTTCTTTGCATGGAATTGGCTGTTGTACTATTGTAGTAGTAGTAGTAGTAGTAGTAGTTGTTGTTGTTGTTGTTGTTGTTGTTGCTATGTTTTCCTTTATTTTATTATCACCACTTGTAATTTTAAGCTAGTAGTAAGCTCAAACTATAGTATCGCAAGCAGTGGAAATATTGAAGTTGTGTGTGAATTTGTTATGATGATGCTGGATTTAGAATTTTAAACTAGTAGTATTTCTTGTAATATTTTCTTTGCATGGAATTCGTTGCCGTACTCTTGTTTTTGTTGTTGTTGTTGTTGGGTAATTACGTTTTGGCTTTACTTTATTATCGCACTACTGCAAGCGATCTTTGCCACCGGGATATTTCCCAATTGCGATGTTAATTGTTAATAACAACTTGTTCAGTTAGCTTTTGAGGGAAGCGTAGGTGGTAGAAATGGCAGGGGTAGACCAAACAGACAAGCAGGTTGGAGTAGATGTACGATGTAGTAGTTACATAGAACTTAAAAGTTCAGCAACACCGTCTCAAATGTGCTAGTATGGCTTTTGGTCGTCTTCGGGTAAGGGTCTTTGATAATCATAATATCAGCACTCAGACCAAGCTTTGTGTGTACAAAGCTAGCGTTATACAATCTCTTACATATGGATGTGAAACGTGGACTACCTACAGGAGGCACATACGATGCCTGGAAAAATACCATCAACGTTGCCTGAGAAGGATCCTGAGATGAAATGGCAAGATCGACGCACTAACATCAGTGTTCTGGAAGAAGCTAACTCCACAAGCATTGAGGCCATGATTATCAAGCACCAACTTCGCTGGACAGGCCACATCGTTCGCATGCCTGAATTCCGTCTCCCAAAACAAATGATGTACTCCCAGCTAAAGGATGGTCATAGAAAACTTGGAAGACCACAAAAGCGTTACAAAGATGCACTAAAAACCAACATGGAAAAGTGTCAAATGAAAACTAACAAAGCTACAGCACATAACCGCACAGTCTGGCGTCGCAATGTCTGGGAAGGAACTCAGCGCTTCGAGCAAGAAAGGCGGAGAACAGAAATTGACAAGCGCAATGCAAGAAGACAACATCAGCTCATGAAGAAAAACCAAACTACACAGCCAGTACCTAACGGAACAAATGTGTGTCAAAAATGTGGAAAAATCTGCGGTTCTAGGATTGGCCTCTACAGTCACTTAAGATCTCACAAAAACTAAGTTCTTCAGGAAGACAATCATACTCGTTTACGAGGGATAGCCCATTAAAAGTTCAGCAGATATAGGGTGACATTGTGAGCTGCATCAAACCAGTCTATGAACTGATGACCCAACAACAACAACTTGTTAAAAATTACTCTATGATGGTCTGTGAGAAGATGGTACAAGAAGAAGATCGTTAATGTTTTCACAGTAGGAAGTGTAAGTATAGGTTAAACATGAGTAAGGTATATCCATCTCGCAATCTTACATATCCACAATGAGTCGAGAGGTCATCCTTCCTTCCACCGATATGATATGGTCAGTCACAATGGAGACTCTATAGTTCACTGTGTGCTTTGTTTCTTCCTGAAATGCTTCCTTCAAAAATATATGAGTGTTTCATAAAGCCAGAGTTGTAGTCATGGGACAGTGGAACGCGCACCTGGTTTGATGTCCTGGGGGCAGATTTGATTTGTTTCCCCGTTCTCTTCACTCCAGGTATATAGCGATAATTGATCTCCAGTGTGACCTGCACAAATTCACTTGATTGCAGTTTAATTGAAGCTACATTCAAGACATGTTGGATGTTTTACAGTTTTTCAGTGCTGAAGCATCACACAAGCATTCACACATACGAATGCAAAACTCATCACGGAATTGAAACTGCCACGAAGAATTGACACGTACAAGCACCTGTAAGCAATAGATAATCTATCTACATTCCTCATGGTGCTTGCGAATTTCCCTCCAAAAGCTCTTTCCAACAGAAATGAACTAAAATCGATCAGGGAAAAATCAGCTTTTTCTGGAATGTTGAAGTTTCATGCAAACGCGAGACAGGTAGTGCATATAACACTGGTGATATATCATCGCTCTCCTGGGCTGGGTAGGTCAGGCGGTAGAGGAGTGGAAAGGTGACCACTTCTATCCCAGCTCCGGCCAGTACTCTTACCTGAATGTCGTCAGCTATGAATCCTTCAAATCCCTATCTTCTTCAGTCCTGAACCTGTCTTAGCGTTCGGTGGACTCTATTTTGCTCAAATAACTTTAAAAAATTCACCAAAGGAAATTAGTATGTTTCACTAAGTTGTTTTATGACTTGTAGCATATATGCTACATCAGGACTCAGAGTTGACTTTTCTACCATTATTATTTTTTCTTTGAACTGTTTTGTATTATTTTAAGTTAAACAAAACCACATGTAGAGCATATGATACTTACAGACTGAGGAGGGTATTCAGCACTCCCTCATAAGACTGCACTATTCTAGACGCTACTTTTTACAGCTCAATGTACTGTAGATACTTTTCTTAAACTTTATCTAGTGAAGTGCATCGTTCAGCTAGTGCTCCCACCACCACTGGAACAACAACCACTCTGTCCAAATGCCAGATATCTGCTACGTGTGGACGTTTTGACCGATATTCTTCTGCTTGTTAGAAGGAGCTCGATTGCGATATCGATCTGTTATGTGACCTCTGACACCTTGTCTGTCAGTGCGTCAGAAACATCTTAAATTCACAGTTATTGGTATTTATGTATTTATTTATTTGTTTATTTATTTGTTATTCGCTAATCGGCCAGCAAGGGACCACTATAAGTTTCATTATACATTCTGGCGTTTACTCAATGTTTTCATTGATCCAGTAGGTTTTCAGTAGCTCACTGTGTCGAGTACTTAGCATCAGTTGTCCACTTCACATCACAGAAACTCCCAAAAGTCACGATACTTTTATTAAGAGGTGTCGTTTGTACACGTCATCTGGTCGTAGGCCCATTTCTTCGAGGTCTTTCTTGACGAATTATTATTATTATTATTATTATTATTATTATTATTATTATTATTATTATTATTATTATTATTATTATTACCTATCTATTACACGAGTTTTTAAAAGACAGCTTTTTCCAGTCAGTCCGTCCGTCCGTTCCACTTGACCGATTTGCTTCATTTTTGCTTTAGTTTCTTCGGAATTACCTTCCGATGAATCATCAAGCATTGATAGGTTTATAAGTTTCAGTTAACTTTGAATAATCATAAAATCAAATCATTAAATGACCACTCCGATAAATGCAGGCGAAGGCTTAACCTAGCCCGCAATACGTCCTGTACTTAGCGGGTTGCACACAGTTAAGGAACGATATATTTACGCAAAGATATCAAATCTAGAGGAATAATTATGGCGGCGACTATAGGGAAACCAGCAATTTCAACCGAACATGATACACATAATACACGGAATACTATCTGCAGGGAAATGCTGTGGGAGAAAGACACACCTAGCACCCATCGGGGTGGAGTGGGGATGGAGAAACGTGTAAAATTAATAAAAAATGACCAATATTCGCATTTCATCTCTAGTTTACTGACTCTCTGATTGAATAGTAACACACCGGACTGCATTTAAGTCCACGTTCATCCACCATCGGCATGGAGGGTTGAGAAGGTGTTAAGAAACAATGAAAATGTCCAGAATAACCGAAGTGTTGTATGTGTATGTTCCAACATAACTTTCAACCAAACTTGGTATACATATGACTTATTTATAACAAATGCTGCAGGGAAGCATGGGTCCTCTAGTTATTATTATTTTTTTATACCTTCAGAATCATTTACTGCCTTTGGAGAAACCGGCATGGCGAAGTTAATCCACTTGGTGTGTAAGGGGAATTTATAGATGAGAAGTGCCATCCAATTTTGGAACGAACGTTGTTATATCGATGCCTAAACATGCAGGTGCTGACAAGTATGAAATCAATCCCATCATTAGTTTAGTATCTCACGGCTGACAGATGTTAACATGTGTTATTTACAGGAGAATGAAGATAGAAGTTGAATCCGAGTTGGGAGACGATCAGTTTGGCTTAGGAAGAAATGTAGGTACAAGTGAAGCAATCCTGACTTTACGTCTGATCTAAAGGATCGAATTAATAATGACAAGCCGATGTGCATGTCATTCGTAGATCTAGAAAAGAATTTGATAACGTTGATTGAACAAAGATGTTTGATATTCTGTAGATAATCATGATCAGAAGAGAGGATAATCCACAATCCGTACAAAAGTCATGATGCAGTGATAAGAGTGGAAACTTATAAAAATGTAGCAATAAACCAACAAGGAATGGGACAGGGCTGAAATTCACCCCGCCCCACTACTTTCCAATGTTCCTTTGTTCAGTGTATTTATTATAGAACCCTCATCGCCTATCTGTTCCGGTGAGACGTAGAGCAGCTTTTAAAAACATAACAATAGTTCTACAACCCCGAAAAGCAATGTTCGTAGGAGGAGCGACATACAGGGATAGGTTTATAACCCAGCAATATTAAAAAAGCGTTTAAATGACATTAAAAGAGGAAGTACATCCCATTCTTAGATACTGCACATAATTACCATAAAATGAATCCATATGCATGATAGATACTACACGTAAATACGAAGGAAGTACAGTAGCCATTACGCGGAAAGGTAATTAGAAAATAAATATTTCAGTGCATTTGCTCTGAACTGTCGTAAAGGCGCTGTTAAGGCTGTATCCCGTCGCCTACTTTATAACTTAATGGTTTAGTGTTGTATTATTTGCAAATCAAATGTTGACGACTCTTCCTGTGTTACAAATCAAATGATAGACTTGCCTCGTGTGACACATGTGCACATCATTAGGTGTAATTAACATTGTATGTGATCTTATAAGACCGTTTTTAACAGAGCACAGGTGTTTGACTAAATCGTTTTAATTCATACAGAAATAAGCTTAATTTCTAAAATGCTGTACAGATCTCCAGTATGGATCCTATATGGGAGATTATAAATAATTCTTGTAGCTCTGTTCTATTGTTTCTTTTTACAAGTTACTTTACGTTGCACCAACACAGATAGCTCTCATGGTGACGATGGGATAGGAAAGGGCTAGGAGTGGGAAGGAAACGGCTGTGGTCTTAATTAAGGTACTGCCCACCATTTGCCTGGCGTGATACGCGAAATCATGGTAAATCATCTACGACGCTTCCTACAGTGGGATTTGAACCCACCATATCCCGAATGCGAGCTCACAGCAGAGCGACCCTAACCACACGACCAACTCGCTCGGTTGTTCTAAATTACCTCAAGTTCAGGAAGTAACTTTTTCTTACAATATTCCCACATTATATGCAAATAAATATGATGGCTATCAATTAATTATTAATACTTAAGCATTTGACTTCTCATATGAAAGTGACATACCTCAATCTGTAGAATATTTTGACTAGATGATTTTCTCTTCAATGAAATGAATACGACATTTCCATATAAGGATACTGTAATATCAATCATTATTCACATGAATGAAATTGAGTCAATTCTTTTCACAAAATTACTTCTACATTTTGGGTCTAAAACGTGTGATTATTTGTGAATGTACATATGATTAGTTTTATAGTTAATTTATTCTCTTTAAACCACAATCTCAGTTTAGAGATATAATATTGCATTTGGCATATTAATTCTATTTCGTTTCGTCCTTAATAAAATATGTTACTGTCATTAGCGAAAAATACCATTTTACCTTTAAGGTCTAGATCCACTACATCATTCACATACACATACATCGTTCTTGTGCCTGCAAAAGTGCTATGTAACCGCTATGTATTGGATAAATAATGACTTGTAGCACATAGTTACTTAAGAATGAGAATTCTTTGAGGATCATCGCACAATATCGAAGCTTAGAAGACAGATTCTTAGCAGCCAGTGTTCTAAGCAGAAGGATTATCACATACTGTTTCTGACAGGCACAGCGACTATTATATATACATGCTACATAGTATTCGAAATGAAATTTGTCCCTGAGACACTCGTTACTTCATCGTAGTCTGCATAAGATCTGTGTCAACTGTTTAATGATATGGAAAGAGCCTTGAAGGAATAAACTGTCAATGTGCTAATGGATGGAGAGAAATTAGTCCAAGTAAATGAGTTTAAATATCTGGGGAGCCTGATCACATATAATGGAAAGTGTACGAGGGAAGTAGATGCGCGAATTGCACAGGCGAAAGAAGCCTTCTCAAAAAGGAACTCTCTACTAACATCCAAGAATGCTTACTTAGAGTTGCGGAAGCATTTTGCGAAAAGTTTTATATGGAGTATTGTAGGCTATGGCTCTGAAATATGGACTGAGCGGAAAGCAGATGTTTTGAAACTCAGGACATTTGAGATGTGGTGTTGGAGACGAATACTAGAGATACCTTGGACTGATAAAGTCGCAAACGAGAATGTTCTGAAAAGAGTAAGTGAGAAACGCGCCCTGGTTGAATCCTTGAGCAAAAGAAAGAATAGCTTTGTTGGCCATTTGATTTGTCATTCTGACTGGTGCACTACCCTTATTGAAGGGAAGCTTGAATGAAGGGAGGAGCAAAGGAAGACCAAGAAATCAATTTATAGACGGCATTAAAGGCAAAGGCACCTATTGTCATTTGAAGCTCTTGGCTAAAGAAAGAAGATGCTTGGAAAACGTGCATGTCACCCACCAACCTAACGGTTGAGGAGAAGAAGAAGCAGAAGAAAAGAAGAAGATGTCCTCTTATAGGTTAACTTCATTATGCGGAAGCTTTCTAAGTATAATGATCGGAGGTTTGCGAAGATTTTCGATGCTGCATTTTAAATTGAGGTAGGCCTAACAGGTTATGAGCATGATTTCACTATTATGGTACCAAACGTTGACATATTTTAGTCGATTTTGCACATTCAATTGAGATAGGCCTAAAGTGAATAAAAATCACGGTCGAAAGTTATACAGGGTGTGAAAATGTAATAATTGTTCGTAAGGTACTCGTCATTTTTCCGAATGGTATTCTATGCAATGCATAGGGTAAGAAGGCTATCTTCGATATGCTGAACTGGAAGTAGCTTCACCTGTATGTTATTGGATCTCACGAGAAGAATCGATTCATTGATATTATCGCATTTAACAGAACGTAACACGAAGGTTACAAACTCGAAGACCAGAAGAACTCGCAAGACCAGGCAAATGGAGTTGACGAAGAAAAAAATACATCTATGAGGATTGCATCCCACATTTGCGTGAAAAGTTTTTCGGACGCTAGGGTTGTTTCTTGGAGACCGAGGAATAATTTTTAATATTTGCGGAATTTTTTACAACGATGTGACGTAGAAAGGACTTTGTTAAACTTTATTGCGGAAAGTATCAAAGCAGACTCTGTGGCTATAATACATCTCCAGATTTTCAGAACCTGGTGGATTAGATTTATTTTATAAGTTCATAATGACTCATGTCCTTTTGTATGTCCAGAAATGGATATGCTATGTCGTGCGACAACTTGAAGAAAATTGAGCAGTATCATTTATTATGTATTCTGTAGTATTGCAAATGTGTTTCTTTCTAAATTTGGAGCAATAACCATTTGTTTAGTTTCTCTACTTTAAAATAAGATGAGAATGACGGCCCCTAAAGAACAGGCCCCTTTTATTCACAGCGACCATGACTAAATTTTACTTACCAATGGTGATTTGCAGTTTCCACATACATCACTGCCAGACGCTATTACAAGAACACGTACGAACAAATGCTCAAAAACGTAATTATTTACACCGTGCGTTTATTATTGACGAGATCATAAATTCATTAGAGGATTTAATCTAGCAGCCTGCGTCAAAATCAGTCACAGGTGGCGTACTATACATGCAGCAAAACAACTAGAGTGGTTACGAGATATAGCGTCACGTAGGTTAACAGGATCATTCGAGATTCTATATCTCATTTTCTATTCTTTTTCCTATTACATAAGGGTCTTAGTTCATTAAAGACCCACGAACGCAATAAGCCAATTCTATCCGTAAGTGTGAAGAAACAGGCCTCTATCTCAGTATCAAAAAGACCAAAGTTACAGTAATAATAATAATAATAATAATAATAATAATAATAATAATAATAATAATAATAATGGCATGTGGCCTTCGGAAAGGCCTGGTGCAGGTTTTTCGAATTGACGCCGTATTGGCGATCTGCGCGTCTCTGAGGATGGGATCCTACCTAAGATGATTTGTAATGATTAAGACAACACACACGCCCAGACCCTGAGCATTGGAATTAACTAATTAAGGTTAAAATCCAAGACCCTGCCGGAAATCCAACTCGGGACACCCTGGACCAAAAGTCAGCTTGCTAACCAATTATCCATGGAGCCGGACACCGAAGTTATGACTACGGATGAGTGTGGTACAGTTTGTATAGAGCCAAATGGAGAGGAGATAGAGAGTGTGGAGGATTTCATCTTCTTGGGAGCCAAAATCAGTGAAAGTGGAAATTGCGGTCCTGAAATTAAAAGACGGATTTCGATTGAACAAATCGCTATGATGACTATGTCCCCGATATGGAAGAGCAGAGATATCAGTTTGGCTCCAAAATACGGATTATATTTGCACTGGCCATGTATGGATGCGAGAGCTGGACGCTGAAACAGGCAGACAAGAGGAAGATCGACGGTTTTGAGCTCAGGCTAAAACTCTTATGAACACCATGGACTAGAAAAGTGATCAATAAGGCAGTTTTGGAGCGTATCAAGCCCCGTATGTCATTCGTTGCTATGATTATCAAACTGAGACGTTATGCGATCAGATGTATTGAAGAAAATATTCATACTAGGAATGATCTGCGGTACAAGAAGACCAGGTCGCCAGAGGATTCGTTGGTTAGGCACAATTAAAACAAACACAACCCTTACCCTGGAAAAACTAAAAGCTTCAGTGTGGAACAGGACAGCTTGGAGAGCGCTAATTTATAGTATCGCCGATGGTCTGAACGAATGACATCATCATCTTCCGTAAATGATTTGGCCTGCACCTCAGATAAGTGTTACTAGCCATTTTAACACACTGCGATCTTAAGCAGCGTTTTTACTGTTTACTGAGAACATGTTATACATTCGATTATGGTATTTAAACACATTTTTCGCTTTATTTTATACTTTGAATAATTTCACTGAAAACGTTTACGAAAATCGTTGTCTTATGTAAAGCAAAACTCCCTCTTAGAGAGAAACATATTCCCTTTAACTCATACGTCTTGTTTATAGTCTTCAGTACGCTGAGCAATTTCCTGAGGGCTTGAAAGAACCGCAACGTAATTTGCCTCACAGATTCTTTTATTTTCTTGTAAAGAGAATTACTCTGTGTCTGTAAACAGACTGAGAACAAACAATATATGATGTGGTAGTATTTTACAGCCGTGCACCTTGTTAGCGACCGAAATATTATGTAATTGTGTCCAGTAAGAACCATCAGTAAAATATAGATTTATCCGTAGGTAGAAGCCAAGCAGTTCTTAAATACATTAACGTACCAGTGAAGAGATGCATCATGTTGCCTTCTAATTTCCTCTAAATACACTACTGTGCAAAACATATGGACGAAAGTAATTTTCGCATGTTGTGTCACTACCAAGTCACATAGCTCGATGAAACTTGAACCATACATAGGAAGAACTGCTACAGTTAGGCAGGGTAGGAAAGTGAAAAGAATATGCGAAGAGACAAACAGAAATTACACTTTTATTTAGAGACAATAACTTACACGTAAGTCACTGAGACTCATGATGGTGCCCTGGGCATCATAAAAGAAGGTACGTGGTTCTTTAAAGTGTGTGTGATCACCACGGACAGCGATCCATGCTCTGCAACGTGATCCCATTCTGGCCACATTACTCGAAAGGAGTTCTTATGGTACGGCATTCCATTCCTCCACCACCGCAGTTGACATCTGCTGGATGTTCGTTGGTGCATGTGACGTGCTGCAATACATCTGCTCAACATGTCCCACACATGCTCGATGGTATTTAAGTCGGGAGAATGGGCAGTCCATCCGCCGAATATCCTCTCGTTCCAAGAGCTCCTCAACCTGCGCTGTTCGATGCAATCGTGGATTGTCATCCATGAAAATGAAGTCAGGACCTAATTCGCCCTTGAAATTACGGACATGAGCAATGATTACACTGTCACCACAATGTTCATTAGTGAGTGAACTACGTTCAAACTTTTCGAGGTCGGTACGCCCATACAACAATATGCCTCCACACACCATAACATTTGGACCACAAAAATGATCATGTTCGACAATGTTCCTGGGTGCATTACGTGTTCCCACCTCTCGCCAGAAGATGGTACGTCTGGAATAATTATTCAGACTGAATCTGCTCTCATCTGAGAAGAGCACACGACCCCACTCCTCGTCGGTCCAGACCTAACGTTCTTGGCACCATCGCAGACGGTGCCACCGATGTGCGATGTCAACGGAACACAACCTAATGGTTGTTGAGAAAACAGACCACCCCTATGTAGTCTCTGTGCCACTGTGGAGCGTGAGATTGGGTGCAGTGAAGTCCTGTGAAATGTGGTTGCAATTGCATCCGCTCTTTGACGTGAGTCTCTTCTTGTCTGTTGCACAATGCAGCGGTCATCTGCTGTTGCAGTTGACCGTGGTGACCCCCTCATCTCCTTCGGGCAACAGTGCCTGAGGTTCGGAGTGTTCTCCATGTACGTGAAGCAATGCTGTGAGCAATACTGAACTCCTGGGCTACACTCGTCACACTTCGTCCTTCCTCCAATTTTCGAATGATTCTTCCCCGTGTGCAGTCATCCATATGTTGTCCCCGGGCCTTGTTGTAATGAATAACACCACCACAGTTCACAACAACAGCTCGGTGATGACTCACACTGTCTTTCCCGTTCCTTCAACTGCCTCGTTTTGTGGGGCCAGACCCATTTGGCGCTATAGTCACGTTGACCTCACGCCAGGTTTCTATGCACGTTTGGGAGACCTCTGGAAAAATGTACCGCAATTCATTCATTTCCTCCGAGTTGTTGAAATGTTATGTTGCTTTATTCATTTCGTCCTTAAGTTTTTTCACGGCTGTGTTGTTTAAATGGATTGCTAAATTTAAATATTCTTTAGGTTAAAGAAATCGCATAAAGATAAAATATCACCTTCCGTCAGACTGTAAAAAAATATGGTAGTTATTGAGAGAATATTTCGAAGTTACTTGAGACTGGCTGCTAATTAATTCGTAATGAGGGGCGGGGGGACGATTTTTAGGAAAGTGATTAACCAACCGCGATAGTTCACCTAGAAAAAATTTTATTGGCATAAACGACGTAAATTATACAAAGCAAAGTACTATTTATGACACTCTGTTTTACTGTTGAATCAGAGCTACTGAAAATTCCGCCATTAATTTGCACAAAATAAAGCTTTGTAAATGCTTTATGATTTTATTTAGTTAAAATATATTAAGTTAGTCCATTCAACAAGAAATGTGTACAATAATAATTGTTTAAGTTTCCAGTGGGTAAATAATCTCGTTCCCACCAAAAATTGGCAACTTCCTCCGAATATGCATTAAGGGTTCAGTCTGCAAATCTCTGTGAATTAACTAAGTGTCTCTACAATCCTCTATTTCGTCGCCTAAGAAGCAATATTCGGTATGTCACAATGCTCTCCCTACCCTTTATGTTCCTTTGGTCACGCCTCCCAGCAACTTGTGGATATGCAGTCTATCATAAGAGTTTTCATTGTGTTAATTTTCCTATGCTAAAGTGTAGAGGAAAATGAACCTTATCGTACGGCGCTGTAGGGATATATGATTACATGACGTATTTTCGCACTCCTACAATATAATGCATAGAGGGTTACTTTTCCGTTACACACCAGCATACCAAAATGAACACAACGGAAATTGTCCTGATGGACTACATATACCTATCGGGCTGAGAGGCGTGACCAGTCTTAACCCACTGAAAGGCGTGCATAGTGCAATATCACTGCCAGTTTTATAACACTTCTGGTTATAAATGGCAGGAAAATGTTTCCATCGTAGTATGTAAAGCCTAAGTGATCGTCCACCAGATGACCATAGTTCCATAAATTTCGTCGTACCAGGCGTTCTTACTAGATTCTTCATCTCAATAGGTACATTGTGTATTGCACTCTGTTCGCCCACCTGGCCGTGCAAGCAATACTTGTTTCACCTTTATTTCATGGCACTCATTCTGAATGTAGTAAGAGTATGTACTGTTAAAGACGCTTCGTTATTGTTGTAGTTATTATTTGGATATAACTGTGGTTATTTCCTGCAATAGTTCTTGTATTGTTTCTAATGGGACCGGTCCAAACAGATGTATTTCAAAGACGCAGATTCAAATTGTGTCATAACTTGCGTTAATTGTTTGTAAAGACTCTATGTGTGTCCACTGGGGGTAACAAAAGTGTTTCTGGCTACATTTACCGTTATTAAATTCTGGGGAGGAATTGTGCGTCTGCTCTCGTAACGAAGAAACGCACGCCTGCCAGAAGGTTAAGGACTATAATTGACAGGAAGAGCACAGTGGCATACGAGGTATTGATTCTTAGGCGTCGATTTGTAGCTAACGTATTTACGAACCTATGTTCTTGTGCAAAGCAATGGTGTAATTTTCAGTAACTCTGATTCAGTCCTAAATAGTGAAACAGAGTGTGATAAATAGCACATTTCTTGGTCTAATTTACGTCGTTTAAGTAAAAAAATGACTGGTAAGTGAAATGGACACACTTGTATCTTGTATCTTGCCGTTATCGGAATCATCAGTCGATGTTCAGAATACGGCTTGAACCTACACCAATTTGAAGATAGATGGTTTACTGCACAGTTTATCTGTGCTATAAATTAAAAAATGAAGTGAGGAGAAAACATAGTATTGTCTCCCGTGACAGCCAACCCATATCGAGGAATTGCTTCCGTATTCGCAAATATACATTTCACAGATATATTTAAAGGGCGGAATAATAATAACATTCATATATCTTCAGTATAGAATGAACTTTAAGGGTTGTGTATGTAAACTAACAATGTATGTCTACAATCCTCTATCTGTAAGTATTTCTGCCTAACCACAACCTGTACTTCTTCTACGCTCCAGTGCCGAGTCTAGTATTCTCCTAGGTAACCACTGACCTCACATTACGGCACCTTCGATGTTAGTTTAATGCCGATATCTTCTTTCTTTGATCTGTCAGACCTCTTTCCTTTTACTTTTTTATCAGTGTTATAGAGGATGGATCCTCAGTTGTAGTTCACCCTAACACAATAATCACCACCAATACCATTACAGGATATGGTCGGACAAAACTTAAATGAGGTTTAACAAGTATGTAGCGAAAGGAAGTAAGAACAAGCAATACATGAATTATGGAAAATAATGAAGGGTAAGAATAAGAAGAATAAGAGACATGCTTGGCAAGGAACAGTGTATAGGCCTCTAATTAGTGGAAGGTTAATATGATACTAGTGGACCCGTGTTGCTCCGCGGCATTCTTTATAAACAGGTCAGATAACTCGTACTGACATGCCTGTCCCAGGTATACTGTTTTGCCTGCCCTTTCCACTAGTTTTATGAACACTTAATACCGGTACATATTAAGTGATTCATTCGTAATGAAGTTTATAAAACGTCTTTCCATACAATATGCTCTGTGCTTCCTCCATTCGGCCGTATCTGGATCTTAACATTTTCAAAAAATCTACCGAGATGGTGCAATATACAATTGGCAGTGGTTGAATACCGGTTCGAGTAAGTAGACTACCCACTTTTTCAAGCGTTTGTCTCTGCGCTTCATTGTAAGTCATACGGAAGGCTAGTCGACTTGATACCTTGCCGCCTGTACATGCTAGACCGTTTTCTATTAGCAGCATGTGCATAAGTTACTAGGGACCCTCTGACATCTGTTGAGTATACTTAGAAGGTGGGGAAGGTTAGAGGTTCAAAGAGTAGCTAGAATTTTCGGAGGAAGTGTATACTCTCTTGTTGACAGGTAGTAATGAAACATGGCTGCATGCAATGGTATTATTAAGGATGGACATCATATATCAGAATGTTAATGAAGGTGTTAGTCGCTTAGCAACCTACTTAGTAGAGAATGTATTGCGGGTTAGGGTAAGCCTTCACCTGAAATTATTGGAGTGATCATTTAATGATTTTATTTTGTTATAACTCAAAGTTAGCTGAACTATCAATATCTTATGATTTACCGGCGGGTAATTCCGGAGAGAATAAAGCAAAAATGAAGGAAATCGGTCCAGTATAAACGACGGACGGATTTGCCAAAACTATTTTTTGTAAACTCTTTTAATCTGTAGATTAAACCTTGTAATATATAAGTTGTTGTATTGTCGTGTCACTAACATTTTCCTTCATTTAATTATTAAAGTGTTCGTGAATTGAACGAGAATATCACTTCATTCATTCATTCATTCATTCATGACACTCTCTCCCCAGTTAGTGGCTATCCGCGACTGGAGAGAAGAGTGTTTAGTCATTCGAGCACGAACACAATTAATTCAATCACTAAATCATCCATTTTTTAAAATAAATAACAATAGCTGGAGTTTACTTCAGGTGAATTCATTTTTGACGTAGTGTAAATTGAAGAAAAATAAATAAATTACAATTAGTATTTTATTCACATAGGTAGGCATTTATCCAAACGTAGGAGATAACGGACACAACAGCCATTTATACAAACGAACAAGTGCATTTTATGAGTCATAATTCGTTCTAAAACTGTTTCTTAACTTAACTGTGCGTGAGCAGTAGTTACGAAAACAACAACAGGCGTTTTACTAAATATAGACAGTATTTTATTTATATAGGTTGATACATTATGTGTAGAACAGTGATGGTGGAACATGTTCAAGTGATCAATCGAGAGCCGCAGGAGTTAATGTTACGCTGCTCACTTTTGATAAGGAGACGGTATGTCACAGTGCGGGGCTTTCTTATCTCAACACGGGCCCGAACTTCAAGGGTATGCTCAACTTCTGTCAGCTCCGTTATCAACCACGGAGAACTGAGCAGGTTAAAATTCAGAGACTGAAGAAGACATAATCTTCAGCAGCGTGTGATTTAGTACGGATGATAAAGAAATTATGACTGCGGGAATGTGGGGTGATTAAAATACACGGTAGATCTTCATTCTGCGCACAGCAACTTAGAGGTGGTCAGCTGGGCGCCCGTTGAGGCTATCCAGTGCGTCGGGATGGGCTCACGTAAATGCGAGCGGCTTTCGTAGCAAGTATAAAACACAGTGAAGCGAGAGGCAGGGAAGTGAAGCAGTGTCGTTCGATTGTGAGTACGAAGCTCTCCTCAAGTACTCAGCGGAATGTTGATTGCGGTACCGTACAGTCAAGGCAGCCTCTGCATGAGAAGAAGTATTTCATAAAATAATTTAAAAACATTATAATGGCCAGAAAAACCACCTTTTCCAGACATTGTGGTTTGATTAATGCAGCGCACGATATAAACAGTCAGTTTTATTTCCTTATATTTATACATTCAAGGAAAACTGACACGTAATGGTTTTTTGTGGTGCAATATACAGAGTTTAAGCGTAAAAACTACGATTTACAATTCCTTGGATCTAAATGACAGTATTTTTATTTTAAAATAGTAAAAATCCTGTCATTCATTAAGCAAGACGCAATCTTTCTTTATTCGAATCAGAAGTACAATAGAACAATACTACATTTAAAAGAAACAACCTATATACATAAATATATACAAGTAAAAGGTCTACAACAATGTATTTTGAAGATATACTGACCCGCAGCACATACGTTATGAGGAGCGAAAATGCCTTGGCAATATGCACACAATATTGCACCTTACATGACAGGACCTTACCGGCCAAAGTTCTAAGGTAATTTTTTTCGCATAGGAGGTTTTGTCCCAGCAGCGACGATATGTCATACATATGTCACACCGATTCGGCCCAACATTTGGCCACTTCAAGGGCATTTGGATTGGCCAGCACCTAATCTTCCATTGTGCAGTTTAATATATTTACATAATTCAACAAGTTTATTGCTTGATTTTGCATCGTATTGGGCGATTTTCCCTGTTCATTGAATATCTGAAAGTAGTATCTAAATATAATATATATAAATATAATAACACGTCCGATGAAAATAGCTAGCCCCTAAATGGCGAGGGAATTTTATCAGAGTGAGGACATAGATGTTAACCATCCAAGATTAAAATACAACAACAATGTAAATTATCTACTAAATAAATGAACAGTATGCCTTCAAACAAATACGCTAACTGATGTTACTCCCCGTAAGCATCATATTTTAAATCCGAGCAACCACAAGCCACATTTTATCCACCTTAGCTCCGTAATTTATTAGAGTTGTTTCTCAAAGCACCTCTTAAAATATAATAGTGAAAATTGTAATTCGTTATGAACAGTACAAATATATTTCAACTTGTAGGTCTAAGTCTTCATTGTATACGGTCAAAATGCACAAACTGCAGCGACCTTAAATAACTTATTCCTTAGTACGTAAATTGAAAATGACCCGGATTCCTGCCTTCATTCATTACTTTCGCCTCCATTTCAAACTCGGGTATCATCGCAGTGATCGAGAGTAACTGGGAGACCTTCACGGCCTGTGACGTAGCCACAATGTCACTGTGGCTGAATAGCATACGCTCATCGCCTGCCTGCCCGCCCACTTACAGTGTTGTGAGCCCGCGGGACGAAATGTCCAGTGTGAGCACCTCTGATTTAACTCATACTACGTTTGAATTTTGAAAACGTGTACCTTTCTGGACGAGATTTGCTTGGATGTGAAGCAGTTATATTCATTCAAATGTTGTTTACCCTATATATTAGAAGTACCTTATCATTGGTTTTCACAGTGCCATTTCCTTATTTCATTACGTACGGTGCATTTTAAGTTCTTCTTTGCTGCGCTGTCTGCACACGTGATATGTTTGGAACTGCTTCCTGAGACAAAGCGAGTTTGATATACAGCATTCTCCACCGTAGACTATGTATTAGATGGGAGGGCTAGGGACGTAGTTAAATTAAGAATAAAAGAGAAAGTGGACTTCAACTGAAGAAAATGTCTGTTTCCATGACTAAATGGCTTCCATCATAAGAAAAGTTAAAGGGCACTTCAGAAATAGCAGTAACTGTAATACTGTCAAATTATTTTTAATATAACATACAAACACAGCAGTGTGTTCTTTACCTGGACATAAAGTCGCTCGATTCGAGTGTTCGGGTTTAACTGAGGCAGGTAGAATTCTCTAAGTTCGTGTGCCGCGGTAAAATATTTCGCTCAGTTCGAGTACGCCCAGATATTCAGGTTGGAGTCACGTGTATTATTATTAGTTTTAAATGTCACTAGTTACTTTCCGGTTACATAAGACGCCGAGGTGTCTGATTCTTTTCCCCCAGTAGTTCATTTACATACTGAAAGGAGGCTGACTTACTGAACGCCTTAAAATACCATCGGACTGATCTAGGGTCGCACCCAGTAGATTGGACTAAGAGAGCCAGTGCTCTACCGTTAATGGACATTTACATCGTGATCACTGACTAATGGCAAGGAAATGTAAATCCACAGTATGGTTCCGGTCATTCGACCGGGTTAGGAATGGAATGAATAAATCCCCCATCTAGCAGCGAGGACAGGAATTGTGCCGGCTGCCGCAGCCCGTTGCACTTCTCTGGGGCAATGATTAATTAATGGCAGATGAAATGAAACGATGCTGGAGAGTGTTGTTGGAATGAAATATGACAAGGAAAACTGGAGTACCCGGAAAAAGACCTGTCCCACCTCCGTTTTCTCCAGCACAAATCTCACATTGAGTGGCCGGGATGTGATCCACGGAACCCAGCGGTGAGAGGCCGGCTCGCTGCCGTCTGGGCCATGGAGACAGTTTATTTAGTTTTCCTCTCAGGTTGAACCGTGTTGTTATTTTCTGCACATTCCGTACAGTTTGCCGATGTTTCGAATACATTGCAGTATTCTTTGTTAAGGCGACTGAAATATCCTACTCGGTCTGAGGGATTCAGTCTCCCAGGCAGCAATCAAAGTACGAGAGTGGTCACTGACCTTCTTCTCACGGTTCAACCCTGAAGAAGAACTAAATAACTCTACACATCGTGGAAGCTTCATTTCAAAAGCAATATTGAGATGTTGGTACCATTCGATCTTCGTTCAAAAAGTCGCTGTACGCAGTTAGAATTTACGAATGAAAACTGGGTGTCATTCCAAACGTTGCTATGTTAAATGGTCCTGTTACTTCAAAAGTGTCTAGAGTATTTGAACTTAAAGGAGTTAACCAATAAGGTAATTAGAATGTAAGTCACATGACTTGCTATACCCAACCACCCATAAGGTGATCCGATGTGTAATTACGTGAGCGTGCGTTCAACAATACACCTCAATACGTATCGAAATTACACTCGTTCTGCTGTAGGAACCAACGAACTAGTGAGCGCGGAACCATACTGTTTTACGGATACTGGAATGCCTAGGTCTGTGGTCAAGAAAGGTGAACGCCTGGCTGACCTGTGGGTTACTCCAGTACCAAGAGGAGTGAGCGTGAATCCTGCAGAGCTTAGGAATATCAACAGACTACTTCCAGCACATCTTGGTCCATCTTGGGGAACAAAAGCTCAAGGCGTAGAGTTGTAAAATGAACGTCAGTTAACCAAAATTATTACAAGGGGAAAATCCCTGTGGAGCAGCAGATGCCATGTGCAATGCCATTCCATGTGAAATTTCGTAGATGTGGAAACCAGAACTAATTCCGGAATGATTTTTTTCGTGTTAACCGTGTCGACTTTTGTCACAACGAGTTTCCAGATTGGACTGTCTGAAATGATAGTGTTCTATTAAAATTAGTTTATTTTCCTCTTTAAGTAGTGAATTTTATTCTTTTATTCAATAAGCACTGATTCACTGGTACAGTATGATTATCTGAATAATTGAAGATATAACTCATTAAAATTTTCCAGCTCCCTTCTTATAACTGTTTGTTACATTCCTGTGTTATTCCTAAAATGTTCTTCAAAGTCCACCCTCTCATATTAGCATGTTAATACAATTCCCAAACATGCGTTATTCCTAAACTTGCTATCTCACAATTAGTGTTCTTCCAAGACCGGCTATATCCATGCTGTTTTAACAAACCTGGCTATGTGCATAATTAATCACTAAAAATATCATTAAAATTACAATCCTTATGTGTGATTTTTTGAAAAATTGTAAATTAGCAGAATAATTTTTGGATATGAAATGGTTTCAAAACCAGACGTTTCTTTCGATTCATTAAAAATATACAAAATGCCACATAGCCAGTTTTATAGTGGACTGCCTCAATTAAGAGGATACCAAACTAAAGAACCAATTAAGGTGGACGAGGAATGTAGAGGAGAGAAGTCTCTCAGAAGTGAAGCACCAGCCCCAGAGCTTCACTATCTCCACATTTTGATTCTTGTCGGAGCGAGTGAATGTTGACTAATGCTCAAATTAATTTGGTGCAGGTAGAACGAAGACACTTCTCTAACGTTTGTTTGGTGTTTCCCAACTTTGTGTGGCCATATCTCCGTCTGCTGAATCGCTAGCATCAGTGTGTGCCAACCACACAGAGTTGGAGGAGTCACGTTTCATTATTTTCACGTTATTTACTTTAAGCGGGCAATAATGAAGCTGAGTACTTGTAATAACATGCCCTGATAGTTGGCTAAGCCTTCAATTAGAAACCCTCATAGTTTTGGGGGCATGTAGTAACATGTAAGTATCTATTTTCTTTGAATATTTAAATTGCGCCGGTCTGAGTAGCTCAGACGGTTGAGGCTCTGGCCTTCTGACCCCAATTTGGCTCAGTACGGTGGTGTTTGAGGGTGTTCAAATACGTCAGCCTTGGTCGATAGATTTACTGACACGTAAGAGAACCCCTGCGGCACTAAATGTTGGCACATCAGCGCCTCCGGAAACCGTAAAGAAATAGTTAGTGGGACGTAAATCCAATAACATTCTTTTGTTTATTTGCGAATTGATCAGTTAGGTTCACGTTACAGATTTATTTTTCTTTGTCTGAAGTTTCCTCTTCCTCCAGTACTCCTTCATATGGGCGGTAAGCTGTTTCTTCTGTTCATCCGTCCAGGTTCTTACCATCTTTGTAGTTCTTTCGAGTTGAAAACCTTCCAAATTTTGAATCAGAGTCTGAATTCTTCTCCTGTCTAACATCTGAATTTCCTGAAGGTTGGTCTTCTCTAGATCTTTACGAAATTCCTTAATGCATGCCATCGCTGTCTTCTTGTTCCACAGGTAGTCGTATAATTTGTCCATTCTGTACAAATATCTGAGAAATGATAACCTTCTCTTTTCCATGGTATCTCAAATTTTCCCCACATTTTTGTAGACTTCATTGTTGTTCCGATGTTTCCGGCCGGTTTATTATTATTTAAATTGATGCTTTCACGACCCGTAATTGTAGACATGTTATAGACTTTTCGCCTTTTGCCGCGTCAAGAAAACAAGGTGAAACTCTTTACGTTTCGCAGAGAACTTTGCTCCGTGTCTTCTTATCAGTGAAATGCCGTATCACTGGTGAAGAGACGAGATTTTCTTCAGAAGACACGGAGCAGTTTTCTCTACGAAACGTAAAGTATTTCACCTTGTTTTCTTGGCACAGGAAAAGTCGAAAAGCCTATTATCCTGTCTGCAATTTTCGTGAAGTCAAACCTATCGTAAGGAACAGTCTTTCATTATTCGGGTATGTTTTACTCAACACCAGACTACTAAAATATTTGTGATTTTGTGACCGTAACCAGCATTTCTCTCTTAAATGCTCTTTCTTAGAAAAAAATCAGTTTTCGTAGTAATTTCTCATTTGCAACAACAACAATTCCTAAATTATTATGCTGGTGCGTAAGTCTGTACCGTTTTTGGTTTGCGTGTAGGTTCTCCGGTTGTTATGGGTTTATTTATCGACTGTCATTTTTGTTCATATGGGCAAGTCTTGTTCTTCAGGCTACGTATTGAATTTTTCATTCTCGGCAGCCCAGTAAGTGTTCGTGTGGACGTTAGAAAATGGAGTGTCAAGAGGAGAAAGTGTAATATTTCTGACATATTCTTGTCTTTGCGTTCGATAGAGGGGCGAAGGCAGCTACAAACACAGCACGGCAAGAAACTGATTTTATCGTTTTAAAGAGGGTCGTTTTGACGTGAGTGACACTCCACGTTCAGAAAGACCTTCAAAAATTTTGAAGACCGTTTAAACACCTAAATCTACAATAGGAAATGAGATTAACTGTGTCCAGTCAACCACAGTGCGACATTTTCATTCTGTGGGCAAGGTTCGGATATAACGTGTGTGGGTACCGCATGCTCCAAGTCAAAACCACAAAAATTAGCAGGTGGCCATATGTGCATCTTTGCTTACTCATCATCGATTGTCTTGTTAGCAACGTATCATTCCTATCCAAAACAGTTTTTGATGGCGATAAATTATGTGTTTACGCTATCCTAAGGAAAAGAAAGTAAAGGCTGTGTCCTAACAAGAAAAGCAGCTGCTAGTATAAATGGACATCCAAAAAAGGTAATGTTATGCATTTGGTGGACAAAGAGGGTATACTGACCCAAGAATTGTTTCTTCAAGGTGTAACCATCATTGTCGACATTTAGTGCGAGCAACTGAGATGCCATGCAGACGCAACCCAAGAAAAACAACCAACAGGACTGCGTAAAGTGAAGGTACTGCACGATAACACTCACCTATACTCTGATAACCTTAAAAAGTACCACTACCCAGGAGTTGGGTTGGGAAGCCATTTCACACCCGCCTTATTCACCTAATCGTGCAACCTCAGATATTCACCTTTCCCGCTTTCTTTCAGACAACCTTCAAGAAACTTCCCTCCCGAACATTGATTGATGACTTTTAAAAACTCAGAATGACAAGATTTCTACAGGCTAGGAATCGATAAACTACCGCAGCGTTGCCAGACTATTGTAGATAGTGAACAAGATTACATTGTTGGTGATTGATTTCTGCTTTATGAACATCTTATGTTTTTAAGAAACTTATCAACAGCGACGGGAATTATAGACAAGAATAGGTTAGAATGCAAACATATTTAACAAGGCGCAAGTGTAATCTAGTCGCTCTACAGATATGCCGATGAGTTCCTTACATTTTAGGGGTTCGGATAGTTCAGATCGCAATTACTTATGCAAACCTCACTACAGGACCGTTGTGCGGGTAGTAGCCACTTGCGCCTTCGTTAAATACGTTTGCACTCTAACCTATTGGTGCCTATAACTCCAGTCTCTACTTATGAAAAAACGCCACAGACTTATGCACAAGCTGACAAGGTACAAGTTCATAAATACGATTGATGAACTATGAGTGTCAGAGCTGGACAGCATACAAGTAGAGACAGCGTCAGTGAAAGCATTGAGCAAGTGACGTTGTATGAGTTCTATATCGTGCGGGTAACATCCGTCGTAATTGCTAACGGTTTTCACAAATGCCATGTTGTCGAGAGTTTAATGTTCATGACACGGATTTGTCCAATTACAGACGAACAAATGCTATCAACAACAACGAGAATCGAACTCGGTACTACAGAAATAGATAGCCTATAACTAAACGATTGGATGTATGACAAAATAATCATAATAACAGTAATAATAATTATCGAAATAGCATTCAGAGTCATCTGTGATTGTCACTGCCGAACATTTCTGGACGTAGAAACCATGAAATGGTCTGTATAAAAATTCTGAGCTTTATACATGCGACTAGGATCACCCTTCATATTATCCAAATATTTTAATGGTTTCAGTGAGTAAGTCCTGAAGGGATGTCTCCATACAGCCACAAATTGGGACAGCTGATCTCTGAATAGTCTTCGTTTGCACTTATATCAAGGAGCACCATTCGGTTATGAAGTACCTGAAGACCAACTTGACAGAAATAAACTCATTGCTTGCAGAACTGTCTAGACAGAGGAACTCAAAGGACGTTACAGTGATCACTGAATTATGAAAAGAACATGTCTTTGTGGCTTGCGCGATAACGTGCGAAAAACAAAGACTTCATTAATAATAGTGATAAAAATAATCGTATTATTGGTTTTAAGTCCCACTAATTATTTTTGAACGTTTTCCGAGACACCGATGTGCCGGAATTTTGTGTTTTAGGTGCCAGTAAATCTACCTACAAAAGAATGACGTATTTGAGCACCTTCAAATACCACCGGACTGAGTCAGGATCGGACATTCCATGTTGGGTTCAGAAGACCAGCGCCTCAACTATCCGAGCCACTCGGCATGGCACAAAGGACTGAGTAAAGAAGAAGAGTGGACATCATCGTAGCTACCTTCAGTATAGTCTTGGATTCAGTTTTGAACACTCTTGCGGCTTTAATTTGATTTTAGGAATCCCGAATGTTTGAAACTCAGTTTCAAGCACAAAAACAGGTTTAAAACTGTCACTCTGCTTTGCAGTAGTTTTCAAATCTAGGAGAATGTCAGCATAGTACCTACGATATAGATCACGACTTTCTATTATTTTATCAATTCTAGCTACAGATATTTTTCAAACTTGATACATAGAGCCTAAACAAACAAGGAGAGAGATCAGACACTGGGCTCTTCTGTCGTGCTGTTTTCATTGTCCTGTTGAATGGTATCTGCTATTCATTCCTTCCTATGATCAGCCTTCTCTAGCAATCAGATGAATGACTTAGTGGTCAATGCCTGGATATTACGGCTCCAACTCGCCAAACTAATAATATTATATTGAATACACTGCTGTGGTTCAGGAGTGCGGCAAACAAACTTGCTTCCTTGTTATGACACATCGATCGTTCTGAATGACAGGAGAAATTGCTGTTTACTTCACAAAGTCATGAGTCAAAGACTCACATAACTATTACGGGAGCTTTCCTTAGGATTGTGTGAAGTTTTGCCTTCATGACCAAGTCAACTTCTGGTGAAAGGAGTGCCTTAGTGCCTAGGAGTCATTGGTGGGAACACGACTATTGCACGTTTTTATGGAGTTCTGTTGATGGTACTTTTCAAGGGTTTTTTGTTCCTGTTTGGGGGAAATTTAAGCGTGAAATCCAACTCAGCTACATGTTCAGCTACCATTCTCCTTCGTGTTATTTAAAGGGGCTGTATTGAACCCTTGAACTTACCATTCCATCGTTGGTCGGCCACGGCTGCTACAGTAGAACAATCTAGAACTCTTAACTCATGGGTCGTTGCGGGAATAAATTCGGTCACGATCTTAACCAAACGATGGGGTTCAGAAAAATGTGCTTACTAACTTCTATTAAATTGAAATAGCACGATAACATCATTAATTTAATATGCATTCTTGCAAAATAAAAAAATATAAATTATTGATTTTTGAATGTCCCAAACACAGTCACATTACATAACGTCAATTTGTTTCTTACACTATCGAAGAGTTGCTTCGGAGAAGTTAATATGTTAGTGGACAGCGAAACTGAAAAACTGAAAAGAGGAAGACCTGAAAACCGGGCACCTATTATTCCAAACGAGAACTGAGAGTTAATCCACACGATCCGTGGAAAATCTGACTTTCAACAAGTAGAACGCCTGATTTCTCTCAATTAAGGTTATCCACCGGTCGAATACCCTTCACGGATACGGAACACCCGCCGAATGGACCCTTAATCGAACCAAACTGACTATCAGTTGCTTTGGATAGGTTGCGAAATATTATGGGAAAGCATGGTGTTCACTACGAGTTAACAGCATCATTCACAATTGAACTAAAATCCCACCATGTATTTGTCATTCATGACACCCTTAAGTGACAAGGTAATCCCGATGCTAAATGTGCATCACCCAAAACAGCTGTTCGGAAGGAACCAACAACAACAGGATCCGTGAGGATCTTACGTTATGTCGTTCTAAAGGAACAAAACTGCGAAATGCAGGGAACACTTACTAATCATGCATTTTGAAGAAATGCCAAATACTGAAGTTAATTAAAAAGTGGAAAGTCACTTGAAAAATATTATTATCGAACCGATTTTCAGGTTAGAAATGGGTTTGTTATGCTTAATAAAATTACCAGTCCACGCTAAAATTTACTACAACTTTAAGGAATTCTTTCCCTTGAAAAACAATGCTACCCGTACAGATCTATCTATTTATTGTCTGTCCCAACACACTACTTATAAAGTGATTACCTAATTACTTCAACTATGAATAAAAATGAAAGTACGACAAGATTGAAAATAAAATATTGTTACTGGCTGACGAATCGAAACCGCATTCGCAACTCAAGTCTCACACTAATACACTGAGTGTCAATATGCACACTATCAAACGAAACGGACGTCAAAACGAGAAAACAATAAAGTCCGTAAAATAAATTAACATCTCGAAGTCATTAAAGCTTAACACGCACGGAGAATCACAGTAAAAATATTAAATCTCCATCAGGTCGAGGTCCAATATTTGGGCAACCCTCATTCGCTGATAGCGGTCCCGTTATCTCAAGGATACGCACAGACTCTCTTCATAATTTATATTTTACCAGGCCAGGCCACTTCAACAAAAAAAACAAAAGAAACATATAATCTGAGACTTGAGTGTGTACAGCTGCCATCCCAGACCTATCGTCGGGCTCACTTGAAATCTGTACATCCTAACACTAATCACTATGTACATGATGCCTTCCAAATTCTATCGTCGGGCGTGAACTAGGACGTCTCATCATCAGTGACACCAAAGATAACATGTGACGTCCTAAATCTATCGTCGGGCGTCAAAATGGGTCGTACCACGCATCCCTTAACATATCAGGCGAACTAGCAATTTCAAACAACTCCGACATTTAATACTAAATCTGGTCAGGCAAATAACGCACGACGGAACCAACGTCTCTTACTATCAAATGAATGCAAGTCAAAAAATACAGTAAGTCTCTACCTCATTACAATACGTGAACTCAAAATAAAATGTACGTGACGAACAAATCTCCACCTCGAACACAATCTCAGCCTGTGCATTGAAGTTTTAGGGAAGCAAAGGAAAATTCCCAACACACGTTTACCATTTAGTGGATGCCTTCAAAATAATAATCATCACTACCGCATTCGAAATTCTCCAATCGCCTATCATCAATTCCAACTATTTATATCAATGACCTATCCAGTGAACAAATTCAATACAACACCAACCGTGTGTCTAAAGTGCTCTTTTATCCTTGAGGTCGCATCATTTTAATATTCATACAGGCTTTACGTAACAAAATCACTGGACGTTTACTACCAAGATTTTAACCTTTTACTAGAATCGTTTTCACTTGGGATCTTTCTATAAATTTACGGTGCTTCACACAGTAGTCGTCTCAAATTCGGATTGATTGCGGAAAACAATACAGCCTGCCTCAACACAGCCTGTTTCCTAAATACTTCCTCTGCAAAATATATATAGCTTGTCTCAAACTCCTTCTCCTCGCTTTATTCCAGCGGTATCACTTAAAATCCAAGCTTCATTTCATCCATTTCTCTCATCTCCACATACATATAAATTCGTCGCTCTCAATCCCTTTCTCTTATATTTCCAAGACCCTTTTTCATAATTCAATCCGCTGGTGAAAACAACAACCATTATTAAACACATCTCTTACTTTACTATTATTACGACTTTCAGACCTCGAGAATCCAAGAGCACACAGCGACTTTTCGTATCATTGATATACACGATGTCTTAAAATTTCCTTCCCATTAATAATGGTAACTCTATCAAATTTCATCGAAATTATCTAAATATGCCTGCGATCCTTGTAAAAAAAAATATATACTGGTAAAATGCACTTTAACATAGAAAAATTTCCTTATCCCGCGGTAGACATTATTATTATTATTATTATTATTATTATTATTATTATTATTATTATTATTATTATTATTATTATTATTATTATTATTATCGACAAACATTTCTGAATTCAACTGACCCTTGAAATTTAGATATTCGCCACGACTAATTTACACTTATAACTTTCCAAAAATCCACGCTTTGGACACTATCTCATCGAACATTTAACACCAAAATTTAAACGTCGCATTTTACCGTTCTTGACATGAAATTTACACACTGAAACTTTCACACGCTGACCCAAAATTACAACACCTTTCGCCTGATAATTACGAATATCAACCCGACAATCATCTTGAAAATTTTGTTGGGACAGAACAATTTAAACTAACTACAACATAATATAAATATAGACAGACCTGCACATGGTACCATTCCCAGCATTCTGGTCACATCGTCACCAGCAGACCTCGTGCTTAGCCGTACATTTTCACAGATAACATTTTCATTTCCAAAACCTCACTCTTACAAACACTACCCTTCTCACACACGATATTAAAATTACCACATAAATCAGGCACTTTCTCTATAATTTGCACCACGACTTCCCTCGTTCTGCAGTCGACTACAACTGTCTGACTCGTTCCCAGAGTCTCTCTCCGTTACTCCAATAAAACAGGTGTTCAACAGATAAAGGGAGCAGAACTACTCTGAATAGCTTCCCCAAACCCTCTTCACTTTCAAGCGTACATGAGATGATATAAATAAAACCTGCTGTGTATATTTCAACCAGCCTACACTTTCCTAGTTCGTCGGCTAACGTTCAGAACTTTCCAATCACATTCTCTTCTTACCCGAGTATGTGGACCTTAGCCACGGACATGTATTTAATTATTTGTCGATCAATCTGGCGCGAATTTCCAATGACGACGGGCACAAGCTCCCGCGGCTTCGAGTTCCAGATCGACACTGAAAAATCTACGGTGGGGGTTTCTTTTATAATCTCAGAAGGGACGCTATCCCCACTATGAGGCTTGATTGTGTAATCTGCCAATTTTGCGTCTAATAGACCAATTTTGATGAGACTTGTCCCAGACCTCCGGACAGGCTTGCACTTATTTTAGATGTTAATCTTATAATTTTACTACACTCACAACAGGGGAAATAAATTATTTCTGCCCGTGCGTTTCGCGCGTTTTCTTCATCCCCTGACCTTGGCACGTGTAGCTAGTTCACTGATCTGATACTGACATGTACTTAGGCTTAACTGCATTTAAGTTTTTCCCTGGGGGCTCTGTCTTCACGTAGGGTGTACGAATAATTTTGCTTATTTATTTCTTTATTTGCCGTATTGCCAAAATCCCTCGTTATGTAGAATTCCATGAATTTAAAGAATTGTTGGGCACTCGAGTTCCACCGAGGTGTCCCGATATTTCACGAGCTTGCCGTGAGATCCTTCCCACGCGACATCGGGGCTCTTAGGAGCGCAACATGGCTGCCCTCAAACATAAAAGTAGCTTCTTGATATCAAATAAATATTGAGAAAAAAATATTTTTCTAACCGTAGAATTATGGGTTCAGTATATCATGTTACTAATAGCTTGGTCAGTAATTACATAGTTTGTGGAATAATGATAGCAATACAGATTTGATAATTCAAATACCTGGGAGAAATATTTCAACAAAATGTTTTAGAAAAATTTAATGTGGAGAAAGGGTGCACCAGATGGAAAGAGCGTACGGCATCACTAATAATATTTACAACACGAAATGCTTATCTAAATGTCTTAAATTAAGGCACTAAAATAAAGCGATGAAATCAGAATGTCTTTACGCTAGTGAATGTCTAGTTTTAAATTATAATTTAGATAAACTTGAAGTACTAGGAAGAATCATAAGAAAAAGCTAACGTTGAATGAAAACAAAAGAACAATGGAAGCTAAGAAGTAATAAGGAAATATACCACAAGATGGAAAAATAACAGAATCAATAAGAAAAGGGGGATTGCTTATATTTTGGATATATCTATCGAATGGATGATAACAGATTGACAAAACAGATATTCAAGCACCTTTTAGAGAAACAAGTCAATATCGAGCTGGATACAAGAGGTCAAAGAAGATTTAGCAAGAAAGAAAGTAAGAGAAGAGGAATGTATAGAAAGTTTGAAGGCTGGAGGGATTCCAAGGAAGAATAAAAACGAAACCCGGCCCTAAAAGGACTAAGGAGAGAAGCGTAAGGCTTAGAGCAAGGCCCCTCAGAGTGCATGCACCAGCGCAATGCACGGCGGAAGGTGCATAAGACGACTTCGCTAGGTTGACCAGAGTGCAGATCCAAGCTCCTCGATTTTGAGCAATAGCGCGCTCTCGTTCTTTCCCTACCTCTGTCTCCCCCTTCCTCACTCGGTCTACAGCGCTTCACCATCCGAGTAGAGTTGAGCCGACTTTAGCCACGCTTGGCCGAGTCATCCCGAGTCAAAATGCTGGCCCGAACCGAGCCGAGCCTGGCCGATGCATGGTGCTCACAACCACTGCGCCTCGGTTTGTACGCGTGAAATTTTGAGCGTCTTAAAAGCCCTGGCATTGAGCAATATGAAGGAATACTGGAAATTGACATGTGGTTCCTAGCAGGCCTCATCTTAAATAATAATTATATTAATAATACCGGGCAAGTTGGCTGTGCAGTTAGTGGCGCGCAGCTGTGAACTTGCATCCGGGAGATAGTGGGCTCGAACCCCACTGTCGGCAGCCCTGAAGATGGTTTTCCGTGCTTTCCAATTTTCACAACAGGCAAATGCTGAGGTTGTACCTTAATTAAGACTACGGACGCTTCCTTCCAACTTCTAGTCCTTACCTATCCCATCGTCGCAATAAGACGTACTGTATCTGTGTCGGTGTTACGTAAAGCATTTGCAATAATAATAATAATAATAATAATAATAATAATAATAATAATAATAATAATAATAATAATAATAATAATAATAATAATAATAATAATAATAATAATAATAATAATAATAATAATGTAAGTCCCGATTCTTGATACGAAATAGGGGTTGAGGTGATATGGCAAGTTTTACGTCCGGATGCCCTTCCTGACACCAACCTCAGTTGAGGAGCTAATCAAGATAACATGAACGATGGTGAATGGAATTTGAGTAAGGTGGTGGAAGGATCCATCTGTGGCCCACGAATGGTAACTGTCCCGACATTTCCCTGGAAGTGAAAATTATAAACCACAGAAAACAATTCTTAGGATATTCGGCGGCCGGGTTCGAACCCACCTGTCTCCCGAATGCAGAGATTGGTTCCGTAGCTGTAGTGCGTTACCACGGTTGCTAGGTAACAGTACTTCACAACCCAGCCTGCACAGTTGCTAGGTAATAGTACTTTACAACACAGCTTTCACGGTTGCTAGGTAACAGTACTTTACAACACAGCTCGCACGGTTGCTAGGTAACAGTACTTTACAACACAGCCTGCACGGTTGCTAGGTAACAGTACTTTACAACACAGCTTGCACGGTTGCTAGGTAACAATACTTTACAACACAGCTTTCACGGGTGCTAGGTAACAGTACTTTACAACACAGCTTTCACGGTTGCTAGGTAACAGTACTTTACAACACAGCCTGCACGGGTGTTAGGTAACAGTACTTTACAACACAGCTTTCACGGGTGCTAGGTAACAGTACTTTACAACACAGCCTGTACGGTTGCTAGGTAACAGTACTTTACAACACAGCTTGCACGGTTGCTAGGTGACAGTACTTTACAACACAGCCTGCACGGTTGCTAGGTAACAGTACTTTACAACACAGCCTGCACGGTTGCTAGGTAACAGTACTTTACAACACAGCTTGCACGGTTGCTAGGTAACAGTACTTCACAACCCAGCCTGCACGGTTGCTAGGTAACAGTACTTTACAGCACAGCTTGCACGGTTGCTAGGTAACAACACTTTACAACACAGCTTTCACGGGTGCTAGGTAACAGTACTTTACAGCACAGCTTGCACGGTTGCTAGGTAACAATACTTTACAACACAGCTTTCACGGTTGCTAGGTAACAGTACTTTACAACACAGCTTGCACGGTTGTTAAGTAAAATACTTTACAACACAGCCTGGACGGTTGCTAAGTTACATTACTTTACAACACAGCCTGGACGGTTGCTAGGTAACAGTACTTCACAACCCAGCCTGCACGGTTGCTAGGTAACAGTACTTTACAGCACAACTTGCACGGTTGCTAGGTAACAGTACTTTACAACACAGCTTGCACGGTTTAAAGGTTACACTTCCATCACACATTTTGTTTCATGAAACTATTCTGTTACACAGATTTTCTGATGATCCTGAGATCTAAGACATGTATATTTCAAAAAGTGGGCCTTAACTGACACAAAACTGTGACTTTTGTTTGTGAGAAAATTTTGAACCGAAACAATCCACGCATAGCTGAGTCCAGGGAGATGAAATTAAGCGAGTGATGAATAAAATAAGAGAATTACGATGCGTGTCACAGAATTTCATTCGAAGATTCCAGGTCTGGATAAACGAAAATGGAAAACTTTCAGCAGCTTTTACGATATTAAAGTAAGAATATACAAATTATTGTCTGCTTTTACTGACTTTTTTGTTCTTCATTATGACGAGGTTGTTTCCTTATTCCCTCTTGTTGAAGATATTTTTTGTAATATCTGAAATCATTCCTGTCCAGTTTCGACTCAGTTAATATATAACTGTTAGAATCTTCAGTTTGTCGAAACTGAGTAAATAAATGTATAAGGTATCTGAAATAGAAAACATATTATAAAATTAGTACACCTGAAAAAATTCATTAAAATAAAATCACACGTTTCGTACATGAAAAAAAATCAGTTCGTTGCCTCTAGTCCAGCATTTACTGCGAGGTTTGTGAAAAACCGTTGATCTGTCATTGGCGTAGGTCCAATTTGTTGTAGTCCGTTGACCTATTTCAGCCACGTTACGTTCCTCCCCTTGCCTAGGTCAATAACACGCTATGGTATTACTATTATTATCATTGTTGTTGTTGTTTAGTTATGCCCATTCATAGAGCGCGTTGGAACTTGTTCATTGGCTTGATGACTTTCGCCTGCCAACTCTTCCAAAGTGTCTTCACGAAGTCGCTGTGTAGCCTCTTCTGTTCTTCTGACCATTTTGTACCAGTGCTGCCGCTAGTTTTGACGACAAATGTGTGTTTATTTACTGAGATCCCGAAGACTTGGCGATTTATCATGTCTTCTCTGATGTTCAATTCATTCAGGTCTTCTCTTGTTTTCTCCAGCCAATTTGAGAATTCATTACATTGAATAATCTTTTTGTGAGTCTATTATTATCCACCCTAAAAATACGTCTAAAAATTTCAAACGTTACAGTATCCATCTGCCTATCTATAAAGGACGGCAGTTCGCCTTTTGATCCAAATTCCATTTTCTCTTATGGGGCCCAAAGTTTTTCTAAGAACATTCTTGTTTGTCAGCATCTGTGTTTCCTGTACTGCTGCAATTTGAATATCAAATGTATTCAGGATGTCAATTAGTTGTTTGAATTTCCCAGTTTTCAGAAGGGTGTTTGCGTTGACTGTACCTATGGAGTTCTTTTTCTTGGGAGGAAGAGATTTTAAGAAGCTCCGACTCTCCTCAGCATGACGCTCCCAATCCCCGAGAATCCGATGATCGGGAGAACCCGAACTGTGTACGTCCGGGCCCTGGCGTAGTTGATTTCATCGACAACGATCCATCATGCCATGTTCATAAGTTGAAAGTGAGTAGATGGAGTATCACTTTAGATGATCACATGATTAAAACCCGATTGTGTAGATCGAGAGATGCCTCTTGATGTTCTGCGACTGTCTGAAGTGTGTTTGGTCCGTGAGAGCTGTTTTATTTCGCTTAAGTCCGCCGGTAAGCAGGTGAGAACCCCCCATCCGCCACCTGGGACGCGCCAGGTGGAAGTACCACCTCTTCCCCCTGCTACGGCATCATAGTAGGTTCGTGGTATTATTATTATTATTATTAATATTATTATTATTATTATTATTATTATTATTATTATTATTATTATTATTATTATTATTATCGTATTACAATAATCTTTGTAAGATATCCAAGGGTTCATAAAGACCATCTAATGGGCTGTAATATACCCAGTAGCGGCGACTGAAAATTAGAAGTGGGAGGTGTAGCAAAAAATGTACAGACAACTAAAACTAGCCGGATTTGTGGAATATAGTGGACAAGGGGAGGGGTGTATACACATCAAGACTGAAAAAAAAGCTACAAAATTGTAAGTTTTTAATGCTCTTTGAGCAAATTCCGTCAGAGAGGTAACGGTTGACAGTTTACTACACAATAAAACTTTCCCCAAAGGAACAATATTACATATGTATTACAACTAAATAGAAGTACGGCAAGATTATACAATTAAAATCATTTAGTATTTGATTACACACTGAGAAAGTAGCAAATAACTAAATAGACTGCCAGACTTACGAATGCCCGTGGCACGCGGGAGAATAATACCTCATTGTCCATGACCTTAGAAAACTTTCAGCAGCTTCTATGATATAAAGGTAAGAATAGGAAAACCATTGCCTGCTTTTATTGTCTTTCTTGTTCTTTATGATGATGAGGCTGTTACCTTATTCCCTTATTCCTTATTATTTCTTATTATTTACCTAGGCAACGCCGGGTACTACTACGTTGTATCTCTTCACAAACAACAATAATAAAAATTAAATGCAGTTGTGAAAAAACGTACCATATGCAAAGTCTCCAATTTTTGCTGCTGCGCTAAACAAATTGGTTAGCCGTGACGAACGATATTTTGTGCGCATATCCGCCAATAATTTTGTTAATACTTAAAGAAAATACACGAAAATATTGTACAAAATGCTTTCTAAATAATTCCTATAATTCCTCGTTTCAGTCGGCTAAAATGGAATAAAAATGAAATGTTTCGTCCACAAAGTGGGGGGCCCGACTATTCCCATCCGCCCCGCCCTGATTGTCGCTACTTATTATACCGGTAATTTGGGGTATTTCATTTTCGTTTACTTCAACTGTTTTGGAAGAGTACATTTGGTTTTTTTAGATTAATCTACGATTATAATTGTAATGGTAATTTAAATTGACTTTGAAAACTATTTAGAGATATTTTAACGGAATATTTAACGGATTGGCTAGTTTTATAATTAGGGCATCATTAAGGGAAAAATGGAAAAATGGGGCTTATTAAACTGCTTTACTGCTACTGGAACGAATACTAAAAGCAAACTTAGCATGACAAACACATTATTCCTTAGTAATATGCCTATAAATTTAGGAATCATATAAACCTATGACATTATATATAACTAATTTTTCAAAATGGTGGTGTATCATGGCCTATGTTTTGCTGTTTCCCTTCCAAACACATGAGTATTTTTCTATGATTCTTGTTCATTATGATTAGTAATGTTATAGCTGCACCCTGTACTGTAGCTCATTCCATGTTAAGAAAACAGTATTGCTCTTATGACAACAAGGTTGCCATATCGAACAGCTCTGCCCAGCAGCATTACGGGTAAACGGCGGCACATAAATTGGTGAAACTCGGTATTCGTAAATAGGAAGAAACCAATCTGCAAATTATTTTTATTAAATCCAGCACCCTGGGGGTTTATAGGAGCTATTTTTTATTTTGCACAGAATCAGAGATAAACTACGGCACATACAAAACATCAGCATTGAATTGTAAGGCAAATTGGGGAGAAAATAGACAAATATTAATTTTTATAATCTCGAGGGCTTCTAAAATATTCAAAAAAGGCAGTTTTGCCATTCATTGTTTTCATTTAAAATTGAACTTTTCTCTTTATAACAGTGCAAATGTTTTGTTAATATCTCCAATACATAAATGCGAGGGCAATTAATTTTCCCAGGCAACGCCGGGTACTACTCTGCTGACGTACCTCTTCACAAAAACAATAGTAAAATTAAATTCAGTTGTGCAAAAACAGCGGTAAAATTAAAATGAGCTTAAGAAAGAACAGCTAGATAACAAATCCAAACACAAATAAAACACATGGCAAATGTTTATATCAGTACAAGTCATGCCATGAAGTATCTGTGCACACCACAACAACAAAATCTTCAGTAACAACTTCTGCACACAGCGATAATAATAGAACACACACAAATACTATGCAATACACAAAAAACTAAATATCTGGTACGCAACCAAATTAATGTTAAAGAAGGAAATGGCACACGTAGGTTTATCACATAACTCTCACTCAACACAAGACAAGTACGCACTGATTTAAAGCCTAAAAACACAGAGGCAACATTAAATACTGGAAATGACTTCATTACAGAAATGAGCTGCCGACGGTTCACATAGTGAGGAACTACACGATGCTTATACCAGACCAACACAGAAGAAGGAAGGCAATGGAGCGATGTACTTATGATAAATAAAATATTAAGTAGTTATTTTAATAACTCACTGGCGAAAATGCTTCATACATCACGAAGCACACTATAATATCCCTTAATCACGAGGAATTATCGGTGTATAAAACGGGGTGTGTTCACCCCTTGTAGATCCATTAGAACAATACTGTTTCCTTAACGTAGAATGGGCTATAGAATCAGTGAAGTCCATCAAGTATAAATATTTTTCCATGAAGTTATTTTCAACTAGTAAATTTTTCCATTAATTTCAATTTGCATTTTTTAAAACTTAACCAACGAAGACATCTCAAGATCAATATTATAGTATATCTCCTTCTCCACAATGAAGTACAAATTCATGGAAAATTTCATCTTAATATCTTAATACTCTCAGAGTTATCAGGGAAACGGTCCTTAAAAACAAAGTTACGGGAAGCGAGCAACAGACATACCGATAAAAGGCTTGCTTGGGTGACAAAGCTTCACGCTTTTGGTCATTACTCCGAAAGTATTGAAGATATTAACAAAACTTTTGCGCTGTTATAATGACAAATGTTCAAATTTAAACGAAAAAACATAAAAATCGCATTTTTGGTCCGTCAAAGGCGTTCGTCCCCACTCAATATACTGAACCCTTGGGCCACAGGTCAATACGTTCAATACGTTCCATATTTCAAGTTCCTAAGTATTTAAACAGAAATAAACATACATATTAATTTCAAAATATTTGACTGTGAATTGATAGAATGTGATATCATTGTATTTTAATTCAGTTGTTTCCTTTTTTTCCTCAGGTGTAATTCTTTTATGTTTTCTCTTTCAGGTAGCTTATACATTTATTTACTCAAAGAGCCTAGCAGTTTTAAATCTTGTTGAAGAGGATGGCGCAGAGGATCGGTAGTTTCTGGGAGAATACAGCCTGCTCTTCCGTGGCAGTCACTGCATAACTTTGTTTAATCATTTATTTAATATCCAAATACAATGCAGGAACCCTATTTTAACATAGGTATATTAGGTTTATAGATTAAAATCACAACAAAAATGTCCTTATTAATTTAGTTTACAAAAATTTTGTTAATGAATGTGAGAAACTGCACTTACTATAATCTATCAGCTTCATTGTCCGTATTGATGAATTAGAATACGCTCCCCGCAAAATTGCGGCCCAACAAAGCACTTTGATCGTGTATTCACAACAGTTGGTCTCAGTGCCGACATGCTGCAAAGACGTTTCAACTTAACACCGAAACCTCAGTGATCCTCTATTCTATAGGAACTGTATTTTCAACCTCTGTTATACAATTTTTGGAGTGTGTGGCATTCAAGGGACTCCAGCAAGCCAAAGCCCTTTATTGCACCATATGTATATATGTATATTGTTTGACATAATGTTGGCAACAGCACAGGTTTTTGAATGGAACTCCAATGAGTCTAAGCCCCATATTGTACCATATGTATATATCTTAAGTAATATTATATTAGAATAAGTCATTCTTGTTAAATTAGTTTTAGTAATGTTTTACGTACTATCGCTATTAAGCAGGTTCACCAACATCTGATGATGACCTTTTTACAGGTCGAAACCGGTACTGTTTCAATGAGATAACTTCAAACATATGTAATAAAGTATTGATTAGGTGGAAATCTCATTCTTCATAATTGCAAACTGCACTTAACAACATTGTCTCTTGAATACATTATGCAGTGGTTTAGAAAATTCCAGGTTACAACCATTCGGGTGACATTGCAAAAATATCTTCTTATTTCAAACACTGGACACTCACATATCTAATGATGCACTGTATGAACTGATCCACAAAAGCATAAGTAGCCGTCTGTAACATCAAGTTTAAAGCGTTCTAAATACGATTTCAATTTTCCATGACCAGTTAAAAATTGAGTTAAAACAAAGTTCGGCACTAATAAGTTACATAATAGTCGATTTTGAACGTCCGGAAAAAATATTTCTTGCGTAACAGATCCTTTAAAACTACGTGTCCATAAATACCCCTGTGATGTAAAATATATTACCTGATTCGTCTTTGAACATAACATATTGGATATTTATGATATACAATAACCAAAATAGACGTAGCAGCTGATTTAGCTAATGAGTCTGCTTTTTCATTTCCAGTAAACCCAGTGTGACCTCTAATCCAAGATGTACAGATGTGCGAACACTCCTGAGTTATTGTTCTGATATTGATAGCTATTGGATTTAAGTCATATTTATCGTTTACTGAGTTCAATGCATAACTTGTAAGATAAGTCCCAGATATGGATAAGAGTCACTCTACAAACGTTTTGCAAGGTAGATTACATTTCTGTACTCTCTATTCTTTTGAGGATACAACATAATTCGGGTACTTTGCTGCCAAGTCACTCATTCTGGAACAAGACTCTAATAATATTCTGGCATTGTACCATTTCATAACATTGATTTACTTCGGAAGTAGTTGGGCTCTGGGCAATACCAGGTTTGTTTGTAAATACATTACTTAATTATTGTGCATCGTCTTAACGTCAGAATATTGAAAGGAAGAGCTTGTGTTTGAGTAAGTCTCTTTAAAGGTGGACTCATCAAGTAAGTGGCCGCAGTACTAATTAACGGTAGTCAGTTACTTAATTAAACGCAAATAGCGAACAGATACTGAACAACCGGAGCTCGGTAAACATCGTGTTTGTACTCCGGGGAGCAAACGTAAAAATACAATCACTTCACTGATACCGGTGAAGTGAACAGTCACCAAACGTATGCATTTCACTTTTTCACGTAGCGAGCCTGCATCTTACCCGAATGCCCCGTGTTCGATTCTCGGTCCAGTGAGATTTTTTACGTGAAACTTTGGGTTGTTTGGAGTTTCATTCAGCCCACCAGGGAACAATAAGGGGGAGGTATCGACACCTGCTAAGTATAACGGCTGAGAGAATTTGATGTGTCACCTCGTAATCTG
Source organism: Anabrus simplex (assembly GCF_040414725.1). Lineage (NCBI taxonomy): Eukaryota > Metazoa > Arthropoda > Insecta > Orthoptera > Tettigoniidae > Anabrus > Anabrus simplex. The sequence continues at coordinate 774,920,077 of NC_090265.1, forward strand.
CAGGTCTTCCAGCGAACTTTTGATAGGACAATGCCCATCAGTGCTAAAGCATCATGGGGTTTAGTTTTTATTGGCAATGCTTTCCGTACAGTGAGCTTTCCTGTGAGATTTGTGCTGGACAAAGCGAAGTCGGGACAGGTCTTCCTCCGGGTACTCAGGTTTTCCTTTATTTTATTCTAGCAACATTCTCCAAAATCATTTCATTTCATTTGTGAGTCATTCATCAATGCACCAGAGGAGTGCGACAGGCTTCGGCGCCAGCACAATTCCTATCCTCGGGGCTACGTTGATTCCATTCCTGACCCCCTCGAATGACTAGAAACAAACTGTGTATATTTATTTTCACAGCGAGCTTTTCCGAAACGAAAACTGTATCGCATATGTATCCCTAATTACATACGATGGCACCACTCTCAGCAAGTTACATTTTTAAATACACGTGACCACTCAAAGAGCTCAAGGACCTGTGAAACGTATATATTTCCCTGAAATGCAAGTAGACCTTGTACGGTAGTAAACGCCATCAAATGGTTTAAGGAAACCTGTCCTTTTAGAGAGCCCACTTCAATAAGGGAAAATAGTTTATTGGATGCACTTGTGTCTCTTCATTGTACGTTCTAGTGTTCACAAAGAAAGTGAAGTGAGATCTTCAGTGGAAGTTGTACCTCAGGTTGTGGAAGGAAACTGAAGTTTTAAATATGATTAACTGCTATTTGCAACCTTGTTTGTTGACTAACTTAGATAAATAGTCGATATTATAAATGGACGTTAGATAATATAATGACGCTCACCTTTTTCATCTACAGTACCACCGCACTTACGCAGACACTAATGGATTTTGTGTTGAAATTGTATCTCCCAGGAACTGTCACTTTTTTACAACAAGGAAGGTTTTCCTAATGCAACCTTGTGTGGAGGGATGTATTCACCTCTCGTGGTTGATAGGTGGTCAGAATGTGTATAGGACGAAGGGTGCGTTTTCCATTTTGGGAGAATCAAATGATCATAATCATGCCTTTAAATAAACGAAACAACGAGCTAGTTGGCCGTGCGGTTAGGGATGCATAGATGTCAGCTTGCATTCGGGAGAAAGTCGGTTTGAACCCCACTGTCGTCAGCCCTTAAGTTGCTTTTCCGTGGTTTCCCATTTCAACACTAGGCAAGTGCTTCGACTGAGCGTTTATTAAAGTCACGGTCACTTCCTTGCTACTTCTACCCCTTTCCTATTCCATCGTTACCATAAGAGCTATCTGTGTCAGTGCTTGGTAGAGCAAATTGTAAATGAACCGAAACTCAAATTGATAACGAATAGTTTATTTCGAGAGACATCTTCGTGTAATTTGGAGTGAACAAGTATAGGATTCAGTCCATCGCGGAGGTAAAACTGACCGATGGTCTGTAAAACTACGACGAATGAAATATTCACTTCTGTAGAGAAGGTTTCTTAAAACATTTTGTATCTAAGCCCTCTCAGCATATCGCATGCATGTTCAAGCAAAACACAGAAATTTGTAATGTCACCATGTTTAATTTTATGCTTATAATATTACTAGCATGTGCCCGCGTTTATTAATTCAACCGTTAGATGTTCTAAACTCTTTATTTCAAAGCAAATTAAAACATTATATTTATTAACTCACATATTTATGACGTGAATTGCATGAAATAAGTTATCTTTTTTTAAATTCTTACTTTCAATGCTTAAGATACCGGTTTGATGGATGGTACAAATAATATTAAAACCATGTAAAAGACCACGTTATATAATACGAAATATATTGTTTCCTTATAGAGCTTCGGAATAAACTATATTAATGCCCTTCCATTTGGAGGTATGATGTATACTGTATTGTGTTTGCCTTTCGAACTCTTGAACAATCCACTTACAGTTGACAATGGCAAAAGCACCGTTTTCGAAGATGGAGACCTACAACTTTAAGCGATTATCCTATGTCAAAATTTCATATCTCTGTGTGTCGTAGATTTCACTGGGCTTCGCACACATACACACAAACACTTCCGAATATTACGGGCTGATGGCTCCTCGTGTCGTGGAGCGAAAATCGCTTCCTACTGAACTGACTTACAGTCTGAGGAATATTACTTCGCCCGCGGCATGCTCAGTCATGATGGTGGCTTCAATAATATTCGTCATCAGTTTCAATCAGTGTTCATTTCAGAAGGAAGGATTCATATTCCTGAGAAGGATAATTGGTGCCACAATCGTCCACCCCAAGATGTTCGAGGGTACTCCAGGTGACTCCAAATTGTTCAAAATCTCTGTCGTGTAGTTGACAGCCTCATCTGAATGACATGTCGTGTCAATAGACTTTTCAATTTATAGAAAACCGAATAATTCTTGTGAATGTTGCTTCTTGATGACGTTGACAGCTTCATGTCTTGGTGCAATAATTGCTCTTAGACACAACCATGCGTCTTAGGTGAAAACCTGTGCCCACCTATGACAAACATTTTAGATCTTTGTTTGCCGTGGATTTGGCTGGGCATCGCACACATGAACACAGACAGACAGACAGACAGACAGACAGACAGACAGACAGACAGACAGACAGACAGACAGACAGACAGACAGACAGACAGACAGACAGACAGACAGACAGACAGACAGACAGACATCATGGACTGAAGGAAAATGGCTTCCTATTCCACGGACTTAAAATTGCATCTTGACTGATATATGTATTATTCCTTGTTTATTATTATCGTCTATCTTGTGCCATATATGTTTCCTCTAAATGTATACGTGTCCAACACTTGTCCCCTTCCTCGACGGGGTTTGGGTATGAAGTGAGATGAATCTTCGTAGCCAGTTTTTGTATGATAGTAAGAATGAAGAGGATGAAACCCGGCGCCGGCACATAGTCCACTCCTCTCGAATAGCTCAAGACTTTACGTTCCGATCCGACGGACGAATCACCATCAACACCGCCATATGCCCTCACACCATATAAGACCAAAAACGGCTTCCTCCGCCCTGGACGCAAAACGGCTCCTTGAATATTGTGTTCTCTACCTATCTTATGTACGTTGCCTAGCGACAGTGACTCTTGCATTTAATCTTGGTGACAGCACGTTGGATTGTCATATTCCAATGTACGTTTTTCGATGGGTTTTCGTTCATAACTCACCAACGAAAGCGAAAATGAAAATTCCGGCTTCGAGGTGCATTCGGACCGCTTTCCATCTACCTATGTTCAAAATTTCAAATCTCTGCGTGCTGTAGATTTTGCTAGGCATCGCGCACAGACACACAGACACACAGACAAACACTTCCTTTTATAATTATAGATTATTTTTCTATCGTTTTCCCACACATGTGGGGTCGCGAGTGCGAACTGTGTCCCACATGTGAATTTGGCCATATTTTACTTCCGGATGCCCTTCCTGACGCAACACTATATTGGAGGGCTGCAATCACTATTGTGTGTTTATGTAGTGGTTGGTAGTGTACAGTGTTCTCTGTATATGTATCAGTGTTGGAATAGTCTCCGAGCCGCACAAATTAATCAGAGGCGATTAACATCCACAGCCCGACCGGGGAATCCGGGACCCTCTGAACCGAAGGGCAGTACGCTGACCATTCAGTCAACGAGTCAGTTTCATGTGTATAATAGGCCTAATATTGTCCGGCCCCGCGGTTTCGATTCCCGGATCAGGAATTTTTAATTGTAGATGATTAATATCCCTGGCCTGGGGGCTGGGTGTTTATGTCGTCCTTAATGTTCCTTTCCTCACATTCAACAATTTTACACTTCCGCAACTTTCAAATACACGCAGGTTCATAACATATGGTGCAAGGTAGGGGCGAAAGAACTTCTTAGGTCGACACCCAAAATAAATAGCATTTAAAACGGCCTAATATTTCCTTTCAGTTTAAGGTTTAATTTAACTTCGTTTACAGTACATAAACACACATCCTATTTATTCTACATAAAAGTTATAAAACAATGTGACCCTTTGGTGATAGGCCTAATTATAATAGTCTGGATCTGGAAACTTAGGCCTACTTCAGAACAGCTGTATATGGCGTTCGTTCTAGTTTTGGTACAAGGCTCCACACTTTCGACCTCCCTTGGCGCATTTTGTTCTCTTCGAAGACTAACGTTATTAGGTTCGAGAGGCGAAGGGTGACTTAATGTGACGCCTTCGTGACCCTTCCTTTCCCTTACCGATGCCTTCTCTCTCCGAAGAGCCGGATCTCTACCATTTTTCTCCTAACTTACGGCCATGTCTATCCCTTCCAATCTTACCATCCCCCCCACAACCCCTGTTCAACATAACAGGTGAGGCCGCCTGGGCGACGTACTGGTCATTCTCACCAGTTCTATCCTCCGACCCAATGTGTCGCGCTCCAGGACACTGCCCTTGAGGTGGTAGAGGTGGGATCTCTCGTTGAGTCTGAGGGAAAAACCATCAACCCTGGAGCGTAAACGGATTAGGAAAGAAAGAAAGAAGATTAGTGTTAGGATGGTTGAAATTGTCGTAAATCAATAATCACCACCACCACCATGACCAGAGAAAGGACGTTGTTGTACTAGCTCACCAGCACTTTTCAAGAGCGTTACTGGTAAAGGAGAAATCCACACTTTAACCAACTTAGCTCACGAAGCAGCCGTCAGGTGTATTTACTGAGCTGCCGGTAACTCTTACATTTTACTCGAGTATTTGCAAAGACCACGGCGGAGGCTTTAACAGGAGATAAGGCTACGTGCTGGGGTGCCTCCATGGCTCCAACAATATGGTTCCCCTGAGATAAACATCACAGCACCGTCTGATTCTGAATTCAATTAACAAACACCACGAAGAGATAATTAACAATCTTAAAATCCTTACTCTTCAACCTTTATGTTTCGTTAAATGATATGAGTAAAAGACTGGAATCATAGGTGAGGCTAGTTGCGAATGATGTTATACTCTGTACAGTAATAAATAAGTTACAAGATTGTGCACGAATACAAAAAAGACCTCGACAACGTTGTGAGATAGAATGATCGTAAACGGGGTTGAGTCAGATTGTGAGTTTCACTAATAGCAATAGTCCTCTCAGTTTTAATTACTGAGTTGATGCGGTAAAAGTTCCTCATGGGGAACACTGTAAGTATCTAGGAAAGATCTCCATAGGGGTAATCACATAGGCCTACGTAAATAAAGGTTATAGATCTCTTCATATGGTTATGAGGGTATTTAGGCGCTGTAGTAAGGATGTAAAGAAGAGGGTATATAAGTCTGTGTTAAGACCCCAATTAGAGTATGTTACCATGGTATGGAACCCTCACCACGATTACTTGATTCGAGAACGGGAAAAATTCAAAGAAAATCAGTTCGATTTATTCTGGGCGATTTCCGTCAAAGGAATAGTGATACGAAAACGTTGCAAAGTTGGTCGCCCGGGTGAGTGGCTCACACGGTTGAAACGCCAGCCTTCTAACACCAACATGGCAGCTTCGATCCTGTCTTAGTCCAATGGTATTTGAAGGTGCTCAAATATGTGAGCGTGGATTTACAGGCACGTAAAGGAACTCATGCGTGACTAAATTTCGGCACCTCGGCTTCTTCGAAAACCGAAAGTAGTTAGTGGGACGTAAAAACAAAGAACATTAACATTGGAGAGAAATCAGACGAGCTCCTCGACTAGGTGGTATGTTCTGAGCTGCCGGTGGAGAGATGGCGTGGAATGTCAATAGTAGACGAATACGTATGAATGGTGTCTTTAAAAGTAGGGAAGATCACAGTATGAAGAGAGTGTTGGCGCATATATTCGTTTATAGGAAGGAGAGTCAGTGACTGGAAATTTACCAAGGGAGAGGTTCAATAAATTTCCAAATTATTCGCAGTTGTTTAGAAAAGACTTGGTAAACAACAGATTTCTCTACTGCCTAAATCAGATCAGTGGTAACTGATTGATTGATTGATTGATTGATTGATTGATTGATTGATTGATTGATTGATTGATTGATTGATTGATTGATTGATTGATTGATTGATTACGTGGATGTATGGTGTTACCTAGGTATATTCGAAACTGTTTTCATGTCCCGTGATCTAACACAAGTCAATGAACCAGTTATCTTCCTCCCTTCATTGCTGAAATAATATTTCACGACAAACGAGTTGTTCAACCCGTTGGAAATTGCCGTTGGTGGTATAATTATATTAATTATACTGGTAAAACGCATGCATGTCTAATTAGTACACAAATACAAATTATATTGCTAATATAATTGTGATTTGATGTGAGTGTTAATTACATATTAAGTGCACCTGTATTATTAATATCACTAGTTCATCCATTTGAACGTCACGACCAACAATGAACTCTATACAAGCATTCTCTCAAGGCGTACTTTGCTCTTCCAAATCACAGAATAATTAAAACGAGCAATTTATACAAACTCTGTTGTCCTATCACATAATTATGTCCTTTATTTTATTAATAACAAAATTATTCGTGGAAATACGCACAAAATATCGTTCGTCGCTGCTAACAGATCTATATAGAGCCACGGCAAGCAGAGGAGACTTCGTATTTGCTGGGAGGAAGGGTAGCAGGGGTTTAGTCTTTTGCAAAGATCATGGACACTGAGATATGATTCACCCGCTTGCCGAGTGCATTCGTCAGTCTGGCAGAGTCTTCAGTATTTGTTAGTTTGTTAATGTGTAGTCAGTGACTAAATGAATTTTAACTGTATAAACACGCCGTAATTTTATTTAATTGTAATACATGTGTAATATTGTTCCTTTGGTGAAAGTCTTATTGTATTGAACCCTTGACTTACCATTCCATCGTTGGTTGCCCCAGCTGCTACAGTAGAGCAATATCGAACTCTTAAATCTTGGGGTCGTAGCGGGATTATTTCGGTCACGATCTTAACCATAGGATGGGGTTCAGAAGAGAGCCTAACTACTTGAAATGAGGAGCAAATATATGCTTACTAACTTTTATTGAATCAATTAAATGCAAACTTTATTTATATAAAATCACTGATGAAGAAAAATTAATGATTTAATGTTTCAAACGCAGTCACATTGCATGGCGTTAGTTTTATTAGTTACAGTATCGAAGAATTTTTTCGGAGAAAAGTAGAAATATCACAGATTAGTGGACAGCGAAAACTAGAAAAATGAAAAGTAACCTGAAAATCGGGCACCTATTGATCCAAACGATAACTGAGAATTAATCCACACGATCCGTGGAAAATCTGACCTTCAACAAGTAGAATTCCAGATTTGCTCTTAACTAAGATTATCCACCAGTCAAATATGTCGGATATGGGAACACCCGGCGAATGGACCGTTGATCGAACCAAATTGACTATCAGTTGCTTTGGATAGGTTGCGAAATACTACTGGAAAGCATGGTGTTCACTACAAGTTAACAGCAGCATTCATAATTGAAAATAAAATTCCACCATGTATTGTCATCTCGTGACACCCTTAAGTTATAGAATAATCCCGATGCTGAAATGTGCATCACCCAAACAGCTTTTCATTAGGAACCAACAACAACTCGATCCGAGTGGATCTTACGTTACGTCGTTCTGCAGGAACAAAACTGCGAAATGCAGGAAACACTTATTCATCATGCATTTAGAAGAAATGCCAAACACTGAAGTTAAATAAAAAGTGATAAATCACTTAAGAAATACTATTATAAAACCAACTTTCAGGTTATAAACGGTTACGTTACGCTTAATAAAATTACAAGTCCACATGGTAAAATAAAATCAAAAATCTAAGAATTATTTCCTTTACAACAACGACCACCATTACAGATCCATCTACTTATTGTTTGTCCCAACAAACTAACTACAAAGTTATTGATCGACCAAATTCAACTATTACAAAAATGAAAGGACAAAATATTGAAAATAAAATACATTCCCGGCTGACGAATGGAACCCGAATTCGTAACTCAAGTCTCACATAAATAAATTAAGTGTCAACACGCACACTAGCAAAGCAGTTGGACGTCTGAACGACAAAACAATTAAGTCCGTAACTAAAATAAAATACTGAAGTTCAATGAACCCAAACGCGCGTGGCAAACCACAGTAATATTTAATCACCTTAAGCTCAGTACCCAATACTGGACAACTCTCACGTTCATGCCACTAGTGGTTCCATAATCTTAGGTAAACACCTTCCAGCTGGTAAGGGCTGTGCCAAACATAGCCTCAATATTACTTAGCTAACACTCTTCGCATTGCATACACTACTGCAGACACTACCATCGCTCAAGTCACTTCGCAAAAACACCTAATCTAAGACTTGAGTATATACAGCCGACACCCTAAACCTATTGTCGGGCCTACATAATGTCTACACACCCTAACACTAACCGCTATGTACCTACACACACCTCTCTAAACCTATCGTTGAGCGTAAACTGGGACGTCTTATCATCAGTATACCCCTAGGATAACATGTGACGTCCTAAATCTATTGTCGAGCGGAAACTGGGTTGTCACCGCTTCCTCTAGAATGTCAGACGAAGTCGTAACTTCAAACACACTCTAAGATATTTTAGCTGTAAACCTTGTCGAAACGATAGCACACAATGAAACTTTCCACGGAATGAACCTAAGTCGGGAAATGCAACCAAGTCCCTATCTTGTTAATAAAACGTGAAATTGAAAATAATAACGCGTGGCAAACAATCCACAACTCAAACACGATCTCGACATGCGCAATGAAGTTTGGGAAAAGTAATAATAACTTTCAGCACACGTTTAAGATCGCCAAAACAGTAATTATCACCACCGCAAAAATCCACACTATAATTCTAGGGTGAGGACCAAAATTCACCTACCATCTCACTATTCCAAACAAATCGTATCCATAACTATCCAGTGAAGCGAAATTCAATGAATCTACACAGCCAAACTACTGCTTTAATAACGTCCAATATCTTATCGCACAATGTTTCCGATTTAATGATAAATTATCTCGTAATTTATGAAATGTACTGACTGGAAATTTGTTATAACAATCAAACAACACCAACCGTGTATTCATAATGTTCTTTTACCCTTCAGGTCGCCTTAATATTCATTATGCTAACTTTACCTAATCGTCACTTGGACTTAACTGCCAAGATTTACAATCTTCAACAGAAATTGCTTTTTCACTGGGGGATCTTAAATTGAAATCATAATGTGCGTCAGAGAGCACTCATTTCGAACCAACATTCACCCGGTCAGCTGTTCCGGATTGTTAGCGGAATATCACTAGAGCCTGCCTCAGAAATATTACATTTAATATATAGCCTGTCTCAAAACTTCTTCGCCATCAACAAGTATAGCCTGTCTCAAAAATTCATCTTCATCGTCTCTCACGGCGGCATCACAAATGAAATACAGGCTTCCTCTGCCCTCAACATCTATACAGCTCTTATTTCAAAATATCATTCCAGCACAATCCATTTCTCCCTGTTTCAAAACTTTTCACCTCAATCCTCCCGTGACAAACAACTTTTAGAAGAATCCTTTTTATTTATTTTCACTACAACTTTCGCACCTCAAGAATACAATAATACACCGTGACTTCCTATATCACCGACATACACGATGTCACAAAATTACCTTCCCACAAAAAAATGACTTTATCAGACTTCGCTGGATTTCGAGACAACACAAATCTTATTGAACATATCTGTTGAATACACTTTTAACATAGAAAAATTTTGTCACACGGTAAATATTATTATTATTATTATTATTATTATTATTATTATTATTATTATTATTATTATTATTATTATTATTATTATTATTTCGACAAAATTTTCTGAACTCAAGCGATATTCGAAATTAAGAAATTCACCACGACTACATTATCGTTGTCACTTTCCTAACTTTACTCCATTTGAACACTATCTCAAAAAATATTAACGTATTATTTAAACTTCGCATTTTATAGTATCTCGACATGAATTTTACAACCCTGAAGAGTTTCACACGACGACCAGAAATGTAACACATTTGCCTGAGCATTATTAAATATTAATTCGACACACGCACTGAAATTTTTATTGGGACAAACAAATTCTAAATACAACATTGATAAAAATATAGTCACAGACCTGTAATCATAGTCGTCTTGGAGATTCCGGCCACATTTAGCCAGGCTCCCTCGTGGTTAACCCTTCATGGCTACATTTGTCGTCATCTTCTTATATATATATATAAAACTTAAATTTTACACTCGTTATCGGTTAACACCGCAAATGACACACTTTCTTAGCGTTTAACATGCACCGAGCACCCTTCTCAACTGGCTACTGTCACTGTTTTCCCAGGATCCTGCTTTCGCTCACGCTACTGCTGGCCAGGTGGTTTCAAATAGATAACAAAAATCAGACCTCACGTTTAGCCTCCAGACTTCCCTTTGACAAATATCAAACACACTCAATTGTAATACGCAGAGAAGCTCAGCTCCGTATTTTAACCATATATCTAAACCTTCACAGTTTTCGTCGGCGGAAGTTCAGGAAAATTTCTATCACTTTCCATTTAATATTCTACTTGAACTATTGACAAGAATGTATAAGAAGTTACTTTGAGAACAAAACCCCGCACTTTGTTGCAGACGAGTGACGTGGGCTTCACCGTTCCGACCATCAGACAGAATGTGTAAAATAGGCCGAGGGGGTTTCTTTTATACCTTTTATACCCTCTCCATGAGGCTCGATGTCGCAATCTGCTAATTCCACATCTACTGGACCAATTTTCTTGTAATTTATTCCACAAATTCGTACAGACTTATAATTCACCATGGTGTTAATTTGATATTTTTCCCATACTTATAACGGGCGTAATGAATTTTTCTGCTATGTAGTTTCGCGGCTTTTCTTCAGGAAAATGACCTCGCCACGTGTCGCAGATCCGCGAGCGTGACGCCAACTTTACTCCAGGCTTAACTGCGTTTACATTTACCCTGGCGATTCTATCTTCACATACGGTTATAAATAATTTAGATCCTTTATTCTTGGATTTACCATGTCGCCAAAATCTCACATTATGAAGGATTTTTCGAAATCGATAGATCATTGAATACTCGAGGTCCACCGAAGTATCCCGGCATTTCACGAGCTCGCAGCTTGCTTGTCACGGTCAGCTCGTTCCCACAAGATAGCGAGGCTCTTGAAATAAAAACATGGCTACTCTTAAAAAAATGATGGTTCATGTTTGTGGGTTACTGTAGTCACGTCCTAGTTCGTAAACCATGGGCAACGGCTGAGTGGCCTAGTAAGTGGTCCTGAGAGTCGGGATACTAGTTGCTATGGAATGGGAGTGGGCATCTCGGACATATTCTGAGTCGTGGCCCTCCTTGTGCTAAGGTGGCTAGGACTAGACAATTCACCGGTGGTCCATAACCCGTTAGAGGAGAGATCCTCACTTGGACTATGTGCAAGTAGGGTAGCATCCTGCTTCATGAATTAACCGAGCTCAGAACACTTTAAGCAAGCCTCGGACCTATGGGAGTAATGGAGTCCCACTCCCATTTGACAGGCGAGGGACTCCTCGGAAACAACTTGGCGAACGAAATGGAATTCGATGGGGAGCTATCAATATTAATGGGGCTTATGGAAGAAAGAAGGTAGAACTGGCTGAGTCAGCAAAGAAGATGCATCTGGATGTGCTAGGAGTAAGTGATATTCGGGTAAGGGGAGATAATGAGGAAGAGATAGGAGATTATAAAGTGTACTTGACGGGTGTTAGAAAGGGAAGGGCAGAGTCAGGGGTAGGGCTCGTTATCAGGAAAACCATTGCACGCAACATAGTTTCTGTTAGGCACGTAAATGAGCGAATGATGTGGGTAGATTTGTCAGTGGGAGGAATTAGGACAAGAATTGTGTCCGTGTATTCACCATGTGAGGGTGCAGATGAGGATGAAGTTGACAAGTTTTATAAAGCATTGAGTGACATCGTGGTCAGGGTGAACAGCAAGGATAGAATAGTGCTAACGGGCGATTTCAATGCGAGAGTTGGGAATAGAACTGAAGGATACGAAAGGGTGATTGGTGAATGTGGGGAAGATATAGAGGCTAATGGGAATGGGAAGCGTTTGCTGGACTTCTGTGCTAGTATGGGTTTAGCTGTTACGAATACATTCTTCAAGCATAAGGCTATTCACCGCTACACATGGGAGGCTAGGGGCACCAGATCCATAATAGACTATATCTTAACGGACTTTAACTTCAGGAAATCTGTTAGGAATGTACGAGTTTTTCGCGGATTTTTCGATGATACAGACCACTATCTGATCTGTAGTGAACTAAGTATCTCTAGGCCTAGGGTAGAGGAAGTGAAATCTGTCTGCAAACGAATAAGAGTAGAAAATCTCCAGGACGAGGAAATTAGACAGAAGTACATGGATATGATTAGTGAGAAGTTTCGAACAGTAGACAGTAAGCAGGTTCAGGATATAGAAAGTGAATGGGTGGCATACAGGGATGCTGTAGTAGAAACAGCAAGGGAATGCCTAGGAACAACTGTGTGTAAAGATGGGAAAAGGCGAACATCTTGGTGGAATGATGAAGTGAGAGCAGCCTGTAAACGTAAAAAGAAGGCTTATCAGAGATGGCTCCAAACAAGGGCCGAGGCAGACAGGGATTTGTACGTAGATGAAAGAAACAGAGCGAAACAAATAGTTGTTGAATCCAAAAAGAAGTCATGGGAAGATTTTGGTAATAACCTGGAAAGGCTAGGTCAAGCAGCAGGGAAACCTTTCTGGACAGTAATAAAGAATCATAGGAAGGGTGGGAAAAAGGAAATGAACAGTGTTTTGAGTAATTCAGGTGAACTCGTAATAGATCACAGGGAATCACTGGAGAGGTGGAGGGAATATTTTGAACATCTTCTCAATGTAAAAGGAAATCATCCTGGTGGTGTTGCAAACAGCCAAGCTCATGGGGAGGAGGAAAATGATGTTGGTGAAATTATGCTTGAGGAAGTGGAAAGGATAGCAAATAAACTCCATTGTCATAAGGCAGCAGGAATAGATGAAATTAGACCTGAAATGGTTAAGTATAGTGGGAAGGCAGGGATGAAATGGCTTCATAGAGTAGTAAAATTAGCGTGGAGTGTTGGTAAGGTACCTTCAGATTGGACAAAAGCAGTAATTGCACCTATCTATAAGCAAGGGAACAGGAAGGATTGCAACAACTATCGAGGTATCTCATTGATTAGTATACCAGGCAAAGTATTCACTGGCATCTTGGAAGGGAGGGTGCGATCAGTCGTTGAGAGGAAGTTGGATGAAAACCAGTGTGGTTTCAGACCACAGAGAAGCTGTCAGGATAAGATTTTCAGTATGCGCCAGGTAATTGAAAAATGCTACGAGAGGAATAGGAAGTTGTGTTTATGTTTCGTAGATCTAGAGAAAGCATGTGACAGGGTACCGAGGGAATAGATGTTCGCCATACTGGGGGACTATGGAATTAAAGGTAGATTATTAAAATCAATCAAAGGCATTTATGTTGACAATTGGGCTTCAGTGAGAATTGATGGTAGAATGAGTTCTTGGTTCAGGGTACTTACAGGGGTTAGACAAGGCTGCAATCTTTCACCTTTGCTGTTCGTAGTTTACATGGATCATCTGCTGAAAGGTATAAAATGGCAGGGAGGGATTCAGTTAGGTGGAAATGTAGTAAGCAGTTTGGCCTATGCTGACGACTAGGTCTTAATGGCAGACTGTGCCGAAAGCCTGCAATCTAATATCTTGGAACTTGAAAATAGGTGCAATGAGTATGGTATGAAATTTAGCCTCTCGAAGACTAAATTGATGTCAGTAAGTAAGAAATTCAACAGAATTGAATGTCAGATTGGTGATACAAAGCTAGAACAGGTCGATAATTTCAAGTATTTAGGTTGTGTGTTCTCCCAGGATGGTAATATAGTAAGTGAGATTGAATCAAGGTGTAGTAAAGCTAATGCAGTGAGCTCGCAGTTGCGATCAGCAGTATTCTGTAAGAAGGAAGTCAGCTCCCAGACAAAACTATCTTTATATCGGTCTGTTTTCAGACCAACTTTGCTTTACGGGAGCGAAAGCTGGGTGTACTCAGGATATCTTATTCATAAGTTAGAAGTAACAGACATGAAAGTAGCAAGAATGATTGCTGGTACAAAGAGGTGGGAACAATGGCAGGAGGGTACTCGGAATGAGGAGATAAAGGCTAATTTAGGAATGAACTCGATGGATGAAGCTGTACGCATATACCGGCTTCGGTGGTGGGTCATGTGAGGCGAATGGAGGAGGATAGGTTACCTAGGAGAATAATGGACTCTGTTATGGAGGGTAAGAGAAGTAGAGGGAGACCAAGACGACGATGGCTAGACTCGGTTTCTAACGATTTAAAGATAAGAGGTATAGAACAAAATGAAGCCACAACACTAGTTGCAATTCGAGGATTGTGGCGACGTTTAGTAAATTCTCAGAGGCTTGCAGACTGAACGCTGAAAGGCATAACAGTCTATAATGATAATGTATGTATGTATGTCTTAAAAAAATTGTTTGTACCTGAAATAGATATTTGAAAATTTTTTCATCGTAGAATTATGGGCTCAGTATAGTATTGATTCAAAATCTCTAAAAACTATCATTACCACACTTATGTTGGTAAACTGTCAACTTTTAACGCTCTGTCGAAAATCGCTCAGAGAGCGTAAAGAAACTTGCCATTGAATAGCATTTTCTCCAGTTTTGATGTACTCATATATACTCTCCCTTCCGCTCTGCCGCCCGCTATATCCCACAATCCCGGGTACTTTCTGTTGTCGGTTAATTTTTGCCCCCTCCCCCACTTTTAATTCCCCACTTCCCGTTACTGGCCACACGTTCGTCATTCTGATCTGAAAAATTAAAACAAATGACTGTAATACGCGGCAAATGGTGGATAGCACTGTAAGTGGCCTTGGGTTGTTATGGTAACTCGCTGGGATTACGTTCGGCAATCGATAGGTTGCTACCTATTTAGTTATAACATGTGGAAAATGGTTGCTTACGAAGTGGAGATGGCCGTGTATGACTTCTCATTTAGAAAGTACACGAGCGTGTAAGGAGTGCACATTTTCGCCTCAAGCCTTGACCGTACACTGCGTTCTCTCCCACGCATTGTATATTAACTACGATCACGTTGTGACAGATGCTTTGGGCTCAAGGTCACTACTTCGCTTTTTGTTCACAAAGTGCAATAAGTTGATAAATATGCTCGTTATGACGCAACAAGAGCGTCTGATGAGCACGCAGTTTGCTGGCTTTTTTCTTCCTAGTGTAAATCATGTCAATTGACAGCTCTATGTCCAAGAGAAACGTAGTCTCTGTTTTCCAACGACAGTGACTTCCTTGTCAAGAAGCTACCTGAGAAGGGTCAGAGTAGATCAGTAGTTCACCCACCGATCTGCTAAGGAAGACCAGATCGATGTGTAAGTTGAGTTTTTAAATTCACATTGAAAAGTCTATAGATATTGCCAGCCAACCCTTTTATAATCAGACACCTAAATTAGTGTGAGCTATGCCGATCGCGAAGCTTCGCACCACTCTTCATGACAGAAGGTTTCAATGCCACGACCTTGGTGCATCCGCAGGTTTTAAGTGCTTTGTCATACTGTACATTTATGTTTATCATAATAAATAAAATGGATTGCTTTTTAAAATCCTATCTGCCTTTTCATGACAGGTTTTGAAGACTAATCCATCTTAAGTACAAAGGAAATTTTTTGAAAAAATCGTGACGTCGCCATTACATTGACACTTTTTGCATGTTGATTTTTCCACCTCTTTTTCCAGTAATTTGTGTTTTTTTTTACATGAATACGTCTTATGGCTGGGCTTCATCGGAAAATTTGTGTAATTTAACGGGACAATATGTATGACGCAAGTGACATCACATTGATCGTTTTCATAGGCTTGGTCGCCAAAGATGCTGTGGCTGTGGATTTGTATAAATAGTGCATATTGAAATAGAAATTGTACCTTCAATGACGTCACATGGTCGTTAGCGTAGGCCTTGGTCGCTAAAGATACTACGGCTGTGGATTTATAAAAATACAGTGTCTTGAAATAGGAATTGTACCTTAAGTGACGTCACATTGGTCGTTAGCGTAGGCCTTGGTCGCTAAAGATACTGCGGCTGTGTGTTGAGTGTGTTCAAATAGAAAGTATACCGTCAGTGACGTCACATTTGCTGTTAGCGTAGGACTTGGACGCTAAGGACGCTAGGGCGTTGATTTCTATAAATAGAGTGTGTTGAAATAGAAATTGTACCTTCAACGACGTCACATTGGCCGTTAGCGTAGGCCTTGGTAGCTAAAGATGCTGTAGCTATGTGTTGAGCGTCTTGAAATGGGACGTATACCGTCAGTGACGTCACGTTAGCCGTTAGCGTAGGCCTTGTTCGCCAAAGATGCTGCGGTTGTGTGTTGAGTTTGTTGGAAAAGAAAAGTGTACCGTCAGTGACGTCACTTAGCTGTTAGCGTAGGCCGTGGTCACCGTGTTGATTTCTATAAATAGTGTATGTTGAAATAGTAATTGTACCTTCATTGCCGTCACATTAGCCGTTAGCGTTGGCCTTGGTCGCCAAAGATGCTGCGGCTTGGACGTAGAGATGCAGTTCTCTTTGATAAAACACTGAGTCTCATTTATTGAAAGACATATTCATGATCAATTTTTTTCACGAAGAGAAACGTTCCGTTTCCTCGTTGACTCCTTCAAAGATGAAATGAATCCATGAACGACTTTTCTGGGATAATACATAAGAGAGGGAAGTAGCAGGGTTCGACCGGCCCATGAAATCCGGCACTTGGTGCTTGGGACAAACGCAAGATTGATTTACTTTTGACTTACCTGCAAACTATTTCTGACTTCACTGTCCAATGTATCCTCCTCCCTTCCAGCACCTCTCGCAGCTAGTACCGCTTTTCAGTTTACATAATTACCTGTTCTCCATTAACAATTCATCAACCATATTAATGAACAAATAGGGAAATTAAATTAGTTCACGATACAACAGTAATAACTTCTGGAAGTTTAATTACGGTAGATAAGCGTGTGCAACTGGCCGTAACATGGTCGGTAATGAAATATAGTTCTTATAATAGCGAATAGCTAATTAATGAAGGCCTCATCTGTAAGCATTACCTAAGTGTAGGTCCCAAATTGGACCTTCAGATGAGTTCGGCACGTTAAAGATCCCACTCGGAGTTAGAGACAATAATCGCGTACTAACGCTATCGGTCGTGTTTATGCGCTCAACTCATGCAACCCTGCGCGCATGGGAGGAAATATTCCACACCGCATAATATAAAAAGTCCCAAGCTGAAAGATAATGGCTTGTAAAATAAAACCAATCTTAAGGAAATGAATAATAATATTATGCAAGGTTAGAAACTGTTCTATGGGTATTTTGACCTAAAGACAGGAAATCAGAGACAAGGATAGAACAGAATATATTTATGTTACAAGTTTGAGAGGAAGGGAATAATAATCCGTCATGACCACTTTTTTAAACATACTTCTGATCATGAAATCCCATTATTGCTTTGAAATTACTCAGATGAGATATATATTTTTTGGCCCTTGCGAGAATTAAAAGTTCTTTCTAATCATCCCAAACTCAACAAGGCTTCATTCATTTGCAGATCTTGCCATTGAAAATCATATCAGAGCACGCTTGAATTACGAACATGTCAGGGAAAATTTTGTTAATTATAATTAATCATCTATAACATGACAGGTATTTGTAACGTGAACAGATACATGCCAGTCATTTTCGAAATTTACAGGCAATATTTACTTCTACCTCTGAGCAGATCCAA
This sequence comes from Anabrus simplex, assembly GCF_040414725.1. Lineage (NCBI taxonomy): Eukaryota > Metazoa > Arthropoda > Insecta > Orthoptera > Tettigoniidae > Anabrus > Anabrus simplex. The sequence continues at coordinate 774,937,914 of NC_090265.1, forward strand.
GAGACTCTATCCACTCTACACGCAGTATCCTTTAGTTCATCTCGCCTACCTTCAAAATGTCCCCTGGGTCATTCCTCAGCCATGAAGTTCATCTACAGTCACGCATTAAAATTAGTTTTTCCCCATTTTTATGGTGTTTCCTTACTTCGGACATCACCTGCTGTTCTCAAACGGTTCAGTCGATGCCAAGTTGCACTGAATAACCGAAGTGATCGTAGGTGTGTGGGATATTAGGCTGGTGTTGGCTGAAGTTACGGATACTGTCCCATATTGACTTGCACATCTCCCCCGTTCTGTCCAATAGACCAGAATGGTTCCCTTGACTGTAGATGAAGGGCTGAGTCTTATTGGATCGGTAGCTGTTACAGGAACTTCAGATTGCTGCAATTCTCCCGTTCATGAATTGGTGGTTTGGTTAGATCTTAGGACGTCCGATGTTATCCTCAGTGTTTCTTTGACGGGATTATCGACTCTCTCTATGTGAGAACTTTGGATCTACACTGGTACGCAGTATACTGCATTAGAATAAACCAGTACCAGAACAGCCGTCCTCTGAGTTTCTGCTCGCGCTCCCTAAGTAATTACTGCTAGTTTTCGGATGGTATTATTTATGATTTACATCTCTTCTCCAATCGTCTACAGCAGTTGTGCTCAGCTGGGCGCCTGTTGATGCTAGCCCATTGCGCCGGGCTGTCCTGACGTAAATGCGGCGAGCTTACGTAGCAAGTATACGTCACAGTTAAGCGAAAGAGCGAGCGCGCTTTGAAGGGAAGGGAAGAGTGAATTTCAGTTATGATTACAAAGCAATCCTCCACTACTGAACAAGGTGATGAATAGCGGTACAGTATTTTAGAAAAAAACCTCTATAATTCCAAGATACCGACCTTTTCATGATATTTCGGTTTGATTTGTACTGCGCTCAGTCAGTTTTATTTTCTTATATTTATAAATTCAAAGAAAACTGACACGTTATAATTTTTATGTTACAATTTACAAAAGTACAGACAGGGTTTAAGCGTACAAGTTAGGATTTACAATTCCTTTGATTGAAATGACAGTATATCCATTGCTTAAAAGTAACATTCCTGTTATTCATTCAACAAAAAGTTGTGTAACTTACTTACATAATTCAGCAAGTTTACTGCTCACAGTGTTGTAGTGTGTTACTTCCCTGTTCACTGAATTTCTGAAAATAGTATTTACAACTTATCAGGCGTTTAATCGGGGATTGTTGGTGAGTTTATCACGAAATTTAAACCCAAGCAACCACAAGCCACAGCTTGTTCATATTAACGTATTATATTATAAATGTTTCTAAAGGACCTCTTAAAATTTAATAGTGAAAATTGTAATACATTAGGTACATTACAAACATATTTGATCGTGTAGGTCTAACTGTTCATTGTGTCCGATCAAAATTCATACATGCAATTAATATAAATAACTTATTTTTACAACGTATATTGATAGTGACGTGAATTTCAGTATTCTCTGCTTCCATTTCAAACTCGCGTATCACCGCAGTAATCGAGAGTGACTGGGAGACCTTCACGGCCTGTGACGTAACCACAACGTCACTGTAGCTGAATAGCATACGCTCATCGCCTGCCAGCCCGCCCGCTTACAGTGTTTTGCACCCGCAGGTCGTAATGCCGAAAGTGAGCACCTCTGGTCTAGAATGATGTTACAAACTAGCTGAAGAACTTACCTTAACTGACTGGTAACTGAGTGTCAACTTAGTCTACTAGGCAAGCAGAGTTAAAAGTCAGCTGATGAGAATATGTCCTCACATTACCTTCCCATATTCAAGAAGGCTTTCGAAATATATTAAAGACATCTGTAGCATTCATAGATCTACCTGCTGGTTACTTTTCAGTTAGGATGGATGGACTGATGCTGAAATTCAAATGGACCATCCCCTACTTAAAACTAACCGCACTGCTGTCGGGTATGTTTAAGTACGGATATGTACGTAAGTTCAGCAAATTGTACTCAATCTGCTCAAGAGAATACTAAGCTGCTGAATATCTCGCACCCATGGGCGTTGCAGTTGTTAAATTCGGGCCTGAACATCGTCGTTAAAGAAACCAAACATCTCACGTCACAATGTTGTTCCTGTCCATTATTTTCCTTAAGACTGGTCACGCCTCCCAACCACATATGGATTAGGGTTGGGCAGACCGGAACAGTCACCTGTTGCGAAACATTAGGAGCTTGAGGTGGGGTGTTTGCCTACAGTGTGCCGATACACGACACATGGAACTGTATCTGCTCGGTTAAGAGAGAACTTCGTGAGGCAACATGGCATGCTCCGCGTCAGCGGTAACGTGCCTGCACAAGACGTTCTCTGTGTATATAAGAGTTACGACCAGCGTAAAGCTGCACGGAACGTGAAGGAATAGTAGGAATACTGAAATTCGGGCCCAGTAATCATGAATAAAGGCTGTTCCTTTTCAGCCAATATGAAATACACGTATCAAGGTTACAGCGACAGTACAGGTGTTTAAAAGTAACTATACCAAGGATATTTTCACCAATTGAAATGATTCAGCCCTTATTGTGAGCAATTAAGGCCGGGTTAAAGCTTAACGGGACGTGAAAAATCAGTCGGAACTCTGAAATATGCGCTCAAAAATATCATGTTTAAACGTTGCTTTTAGGATAAGAATGTTTTCATTCGTTCTGGAATAGCTGTCACAATTATATCGACAGCAGATATATTTACAAATATCACAAAGAGAACTTCGTGTGACATTCTCCAAAGTTTAGTCTTTTCTACGGTATACGATATGTTACTAGACTCCCTTTCCAGTTGAAAACAAAACAGAACACATTAGTGATTCGCATGTACCGAAGCCCAGTGACCGGTGCAACAGGACTCACAGAACACAGAACACTCCAGCACGTGGTGGCACACATTCAGCTAGTAGGCGAAGAGCGAAGGGCAGTGTATAGTGGCACTTTTGATGGAACAGCGAGTCACTTTCTCGGTCTCGCTTGGGAATGTTTCAAAACAACTGACACTGGGTGTTCCGGAACAATGGAACATAACTGGGCGCCGGCACAGTGAGCCCAATCCTGACATGGACATGCTGTCCATCAGAACAATTTTCATTGTGTTCATTTTCCTATATTTATGTGTAAAAGAAAATGAACCTCACCGTACTGTAGGAATGTAAGTTTGCCGGACGAATTTACTTACTTCTATATTTAAGGTTCATTTTCCTTTGCACTTTGGCATATGTTTCTTCATCTATGGTAAACTGCAGTGTGCTCTGCACCTCTATAAAGGGAAGAGGTTGAATAAGAGTGTATTATTTATCAAGAGACACAGCAATATCCTGTTAACCTGTGAATTATTGATTCAGTTTTCACCAGAACCGTTCTGTACATGTAGCTCTGCCCACCACGAGGCCAGTTGAGACGGATACAGTTAGTAATTTACAAGGTCTGCTTCTCTCTAAGTTCACCTGCTGCGGCAGAATCAATATCCCAAAGAGCCTGGGATATTGTTAGGAAATGCAACTCGACGCGACACGCCGCAGTTCCTACCATCCATCACGGTGTCTTACCAGATAGAGTTTGCCGTCGGTATGTCACAAGTTCGTGTCGTACCCGATTCTAACATCGATAAAAGTTGTAAAAGCCAAGTTGTAAATTACCAACACACTCTGATCGAATGTTAATGCTGTTTACTTCCAACTCGCACGGGTGGCAGTCGCCATACACTTATTTTCTCTATTATTAGTTTTCTTGGGTGAAATTCAGTCCTTCTTGCAGCTTTCGTTACATTCAACAGATATGTACTAATGGGTAGTATGAAGTCGTGGCGATTATATTGAAACTAAGTTCTTTAAATTTAGTCACAAGCAGGATTAACGATCCTTAGACAACTCTCACTACAACTTAAATTAGTTAGCACTGCATAATGTAAATAAGAGTTAGTATAAAATAATATTTTCACAGTGGAAATAATGTAACACTAGGGGACCCGTGCGAGAAATCTCTCATGTTCATAAAGTATGTGGTGAAGTAGCCACCTGATAAACTACTGGTGAACTAAGAAATACACAAATCAGTACAATATTAGTCAGTCTTACTCACCAATTAATCTTTGATATTTTAACATTTATGTTATCCACTTGAACGGAAGCAAATGCAAGTGCATTATTATACTGACGAATGTTCCAGAGGGAATTTTTGGTTTTACTATCATTCCTTTCTTAACTGATAATTACAGCATACTACTAGCAAATGTACCCATGCTTCGATGCGGTATTCTATATTGTATACGTATATCGAAGTAAACTACTGTACATGAAATGAATAAAATACTTTCTTATCGCATGTCTCTTAGCGTTATCCTAGAAACAGCATAGGGAGTTCCCAATTCCTTGTTTATAATGTAAAGTGTGAATTCCGTAGTTGTGACGATAACGGCAGGCTAACTTGCCTACTGCCATTCAAAATCGAGTTGAGAAGTTTGCATTATAATGGCAGGCTCCATTGCCTAATGTGGGGTCACAATCGATTTGGAAAATTTTCGTTACAATCGCAGGCTTCCTTCCCTGCTTCCAGACAGATTACAGATGAGAAGTTTTTATTATAATGGCAGGCCACTTCCCTACTGTTAGTCAAAATTGAGTTGTGCTGTCATCATTATAAAGACAGGTCCCGCTTCCTAATGCCAGTTAGCTTACTGCCGATCACACTGAGTTAGTGAGTTTCCACTAAAATAGTAGGCCACTACGCCTAATGCCAGTCACATTTTAAATGGGTACATTTGTTCATAATGGCGGGCACACTCACCCACAGCCAAACACAATCGGGTAGGGAAGTTTTGAACAAAATTGCATGCTCCCTTGCCTTCTGCAAGTGAAATCGAGAAAGCAATTATTATTTACAATGGTGGACCTTCCTTACAAATGCCACTTACACAGGAGTTGAAAAACGACTCCATGCCTACTGCCAGCCAAAGTCGATCGGGGGAGTACTGATTACAATACCAGACACACCCTTTTTCGATCGCTACAAATCGACATCAGTAAATATATATAGATCGACATACAAGAGTATATGCATGTTTAAACACGGTGAATAAGCTGAAATTTGTGTAAGATTGTCTCACAGTGCATTTACTTTTCGGATAATTATGTGACAGCTACAAACATAGCATTAAGCTCACATATGGCTACTGTGTGGGCCAATGATCGTGCAGAATTTGATGTTTCTGTCTTTCCTGTAAGAGATTCAAAATATGAATTATGCGTGTAAAAGTGCAAAATTTACTTACAATTGAGAATTAGAGACATATCTAATCTATAAGGGATAATAATACGACAAAATGTCATAGGACCAAAGCTGTAGATCACTCCAATTTGAATGAAGAATGTGCCATCCGTTTTGTGATAGGACATACCATTTAGCCATGAAATACCTCGAAACGAAAGTATGCATCATAATTAGAATTGCCTCGATATTCTTCGGGGATAAAAAGTGAAAAATTTAAAGAACTTGGAAGTTTTCCGTCGGTTACAGGCTAAAATGTATCTTCTCATTTCCGTTTTTCCTACCAATTTTCCCACATCTGTCGGGTTGCGGGTGCGAACTGCATCCCACATGTGGATTTGGTCCTGTTTTACGGCCGGAGGTCCTTCCAGACGCCAACCCTGTATGGAGGGATGTAATCACTATTGCGTGTTTCTGTGGTGGTTGGTGGTGTAGTGTGTTGTGCAAATATGAAGAGGAGAGTGATGGGACGGACACAAATAGGCCTACCCAGTCCCCGAGCCAGGAAAATTAATCATAAGCGATTAAAATCCCAGACCCGGCGGGGAATCGAACCCGGAACTCTCTGAATTGAAGGGCAGTACGCTGACCATTCAGCCAACGAGCTGGACACAGGCTAAAATGTATAATTTTGCCAAATTTCAATTTTATAGCTCGTGTGGCAGATTGTGCCGCATTTTTTATTTTGGTGGAAGGCGGTAAAAATGAGGACTTTCGGGAAACTAAAGCCAAAAAATACGCACATGATCATTATTACCCTTTAAACGGGTAGCTGTACGAAAATTTTGCCAAAGATAGCCAATGTACAGAAACACGGTCGTTACGATTTTATTTTATATATTGGTAAGGAATCTGTTCCACGTACAACACCTTTTGGGCTATGTCCGCTGGACTTAGCCTGAAAAAACGACCGATCATGATATCTCGCTTATACATCCTCCTATAGAAAGATGTATATGAGAAAAAAGTTTTAGAAATTGATTTCCATTAAGTATGGTAGATTTCCATTAATTTCGGATGTGCATATTTTTGCGGGAGTGCAAAATCATGGTTTCGGTTTCGGATAAACTCCCAGTAAATTTAGATATTCAGAAATAACATGGCCCTAAAACCTACGCAAGGACAGGTGGATTCTAGATGTCAAATTTGGTAGAAATTTATCCAGTAGATTTCAAGTTATAAGCACTGAGACACACAAACATACAGACAGGCCAACCGACAGACACCAAAGCTAAAGAAAATACATATGGTCATTATTACACCTGAAACGGATAACTGTAGGGAGATTTCGCCAAAATAGTCAATGTACAGACACACGGTCGTTACAATTTTTATTTATATAGATGGCAAATAAGCATGAGCACGTTTATAAGTGCAGGCCTTCATTTCGAGATTTACTGATCCTGAACGGTACATCATATCAACAAACGGTTTTCACCATCAGACGTTCCATTTATCGTTCTATATGTTTGGTCCTAAAACATTTTCTCGTATCTCCAATATTTATGGATTAGATTGAGTTCGAAAATTTCAATAGTGTGAAATTTGGGTACATTTTTAACAGTTTACATTATTTAATGCATACTTATGTATAAGCAGGAATCATGAAATTTTGTTCACGTATGGCCATTGGTCATGTCAATGTGCGTACCAAATTTGAAGACTCTATCTTTCTTATAAGTTTGTCAAACAATGAAATATAGGCCTACGTGTAAAAGTCACAAAATTTCCGTACAATCGAGATATACAGCTAAATCTTAAGTATAAGGGAGAGAGACACGACAAAAATGCATAGGACCAAAGTTTTAGATCACTCCAAATTGAACAGAGATTGTGCCATCCGTTTTGTGATACGACTTACCGTTTAGCCGGGAAATAAATCGGAACGATGGTCTGCGTCGTTATTAGAATTGACTCTATAATTCGATATTCTTCGGGGATAAAAAGTTGACAATTGAAAGATCTTGGAAATTTTCATCGGTTACAGGCTAAAATGTGGAAGTTTGCCAAATTTCAATTTTGTTGCTCGTGTGGCAGATTGTGCCACATTCTTGATTTCGGGGAAGGGCGGTGAAAATTAGGACTTTCAGAAACGAAATAGATAAAGAATCTACTCCACGCACAAAAACTTTTGGGCTATGTTCGCTGGACTTAGCCTGAAAAACGGACCGTTCATGGTATCTCCCTTATTTATCCTTCAATCGAAATTATGCACATGAGAAAAAAGTTTTAGAAATTGATTTCCATTAAGGATGGTAGAATTCCATTAATTTTGGATGTGCATATTTTGCGGGAGTGCAAAATCATGGTTTGGGTTTGGGATAAACCCCCAATAAATTTAGTTGTTCAGAAATAATATTGGCCCTAAAACCTATCCAAGGACAGGTGGATGCTAAATATCAAATTAGGTTAGAAATATTTCCAGTAGATTTCAAGTTATAGGAACTCAAACAAACAAACAAACAAACAAACAAACAAACAAACAGACTCGTTGGCTGAATGGTCAACGTACTGGCCTTCGGTTCAGAGGGTCCCGGGTTCGATTCCCGGCCGAGTCGGGGATTTTAACCTTCATTGGTTAATTCCAGTGGTTCTGGGGCTATATGTTTGTGCTGTCGCCAACATCCCTGCAACTCACACACCACACACAACACTATCCTCCACCTCAATAACACACAGTTACTACACATGGCATATGCCGCCCACGCTCATCGAAGGGTCTGCCTTACAAGGGCGGCACCCGGAAAGAAATAGCCACACCAAATTATTAGTACTGGACCAAAGGCCTGCACGCTGCCCTTTTAGCCATGAAACCGAACATCTAATTCATTGAAATGAAATGTCGTATGGATTTTAGTGCCGGGATATCCCAGGACGGGTTAGGCTCGCCAGGTGCAGGTCTTTCTATTTGACACCCGTTGGCGACCTGCGCGTCGTGATGAGGATGAAATGATGATGATGACAACACATACACCCAGCCCCGTGCCATTGAAATTAACCAATTAAGGTTAAAATCCCCGACCCGGTCGGGAATCGAACCCAGGACCCTCTGAACCGAAGGCCAGTACGCTGACCGTTCAGCCAACGAGTCGGACATCTAATTCAATAATATGTCGTCTGTTCATAACCAAAATTCAACTTGTAGGATTCCAGCAAGGTATCGTGGCTACGTGAACAAAACCTAATCAGACTAACCAATACACCACACAGGCAGACATAATGTATTTAAGGTTCATTTTCGTTTACACGTCAGCATAGAAAAATGAACACAACGAAAATTGTTCTCATGGACTGCATATCCATATGTGGCTGGGAGGCGTGACCAGTCTTATGGAAAATAATGGATAGGATGAGCATGGTGAGTTACGAGCTTTGGTTTCTTGAACGACGATATAGTTTATTGTATATGAGTTATTTTAGTTACTAAAGAAATAGTAAATTTACCTGCATTCATTTGTACAATGTCAGCAATACTGTATTTATAAATGTTACGGTATTTTATTTCTCTTAAAATTGAGTTACGTCAGTTCAGTATTGACATTGTATCACAGTATCAAAAAGTTAGTGATGAAATTGAAAATTAAGTGACACTAGCGTGCATAAAGAGAATATTTCCTTAATTTTAACGCCATTATTGGCGTGACTTTACATTTAACGTAGGGTTACTCGTGTGAATGTCATTTTAGCCAGATATCAAGCAAGTTGAAATAAGTGCAATTCAGGTTCTTATCACACTCCATCAAGTTGTTCTGCTTTGCCCTTTAGATTTATTATTTATTTATCTGCGATGCATAACACAATTTGCAGTTTCTATTCTCTTCCTTTCGACAACAATATTTGTTGTTTCACTTGAGAGCTATACGGGAGGTTTATTGGAATGATGGACTCGAGGAGCAATAAACGACGCGCACGCTAACTAGGGCTGTATGTCGGCTTTAAAGGAGACTTTAAAGTGTGGGTGGATTTAGTGTTAAATTATTACATCCAAAACTCCAGCGTTCACGTAACTTGCGAGTGTTTGTTTAGCGTCGCACACCGGTGATGAGGACCTGTCTAATTGCTCTTCGATCTCAACTATTAAGAATTCAGGCACGAGCTCGTAGTTTGTAGAGCATAGCCCTTGTTAAATGTATCTGGTTTATATTTCTTGAGGGAATATACGTATTTGCTTTTATCAGTTTGAAAAATGAGAATAGCAAGTTTAGCAACCCCAAGTTCTCCGGTCGTACAAAGTTGATCATTCGTCATTTTATGTTGTCGTTTGAGTCATCAGTCCATGGACTGGTTTGATGCAGCTTTCCATGTAACCATATCCTGTGCTAAACGTTTCATTTCCACATAACTACCACATCAAACATCTGCTCTAATCTGTTTGTTATATTCATATCTTGGTCTACGCTTACAAGATACACTCTCCTCAAGGTGACGAACTTCGGGTTACCTGGCTTATGGTACAATGCCATATTAAGAACTGGAATTTAAAGGGTAAACGATAATATTGAAAAAAAATTCCTTATGTGAATGTGTCCTGAAATCTTCAGTTTAATCTCTGACACATTTATCTGTGTTCTCAACTTCAGAAATTAGAGCGCTTTAAAATTTAATCTCTAAAATTTCGGTATAGTGATTTTTTGTGGACAAATTTTGTAAGTCACATAGGCTATCAAAATATTATTATTCTTTTCGTTTTGGCCATCTGAGGGCCACGTTAATTCGAATCAGCTTCCTCTGTGTCTAATATTCTTTCATTCCCATACATTACAACCTTCTTCGCTCTTCTGTCTATGATGATTTTCTTCTGGGCCTAGTTCTGTCCTGAAAACCTGTACAAGGCTGATATTTTAATTTAAAAATCACTCTTGTATATCTCTGGTTCCTGTGTTTCTGTTTCTTGTTGATCCCTCCGTACCTCTTGGATCCAGAGTACTTTTTCTCTATGTTGATATACAGTTCACCGAGCTCGATAGCTCCAGTCGCTTAAGTGCGGCCATTATCCAGTAATCAGGAGAAGTGGGTTCGAGTCCCACTGTCGGCAGCCTTGAAGATGGTTTTCCGTTGTTTCCCATTTTATACCAAGCATATGCCGGGGCTGTACCTTAATTAAGGCCACGGCTGCTTCCTTCCAACTCCTAGGCCTTTCCTATCCCATCGTCGCCATAATACCTATCTGTGTAAGTGCGACGTAAAGCAAATAGCAATATATATATACAGTTCTTGGTTCGATCGTCTTCCGAACTGACCATCCTCCGCTCTTCGCGGTCACAATATCTTCCTGAGAATCTTTCGTTCCAACATTTCTAATCTCTTAAGTACTTCTGTTCTTACTAGGTTAAGAGTTTCTGCTGCGTATAAAGCTTCATGGCTGATCTCTGTCTGGTAATGTCTCAATTTTGCATTAATCGAAATATCGTCGTTGCCGGGACAAAACCTCCTATGTGGTAATATTTTGGAGATATTCTGACCCGCAGTACATACATTATGAAGAGCGAGAATGCCTTGACAATATTCACACAATATTGCACCTTAGATCACAGAACCAAAGTTAAAAGCTAAAATATTCCACATAGTCGGTTTCGTTTCGGCAGCGACGATATTATTCTTACTGTAGACATTCATAGTTAGTCTGTATAATAAATTCATTTTGTTTATTCGATCTCCCATTGCTCTCATACGTTGTAAACTTATGTTTTTAGAACTCCGTTTGTTCCTTTGGGGTCGCATTTAGACGAAGGGTTTGAAATTAACCCTGTTTTCGTAACACTTCTAGAAACAGTGTGCATGGGTACACGTTATAAAGTCGAAAACTGTCTCTACATTCCGAATTTCGGGTTAATATTTCCTCTTGGCCTTCGACGAGGTGTTCAGTCATTATTAATTCTTTTTAGCAGACTGGCAATTGACATCATCTCCTGACTGAATGAGTAAAGGATTGAGAAAATACTTCACCCCGCATTCCCTTAATATGAACTCTTCACTTACGCCTGGGCTACCTATGAGAGCTCCTGTAGTTACAAGCAGCCCTGGGGTCAGTGAAGAGTCATGTTACCACACTTCAGCAGCGTACGTAGTGTGGTCGTGCAACCGGAACTGCTGCTCCCTCGAAACATTGACACATAATCCGCAGCATAGCCTTACAAACTATGCTCACACATACATGCACATTTTGTCACGCACAGTGTAATTTATTCACACGCTATGTAGCTACATGTGACCCTTATCTTAATTGCTGACCAACGTGGATAAATTTAGTCTTAATTTTCTCTAATTTATGGCAGAAAATGTTGACTTCGAAATTTAGGATTATAAACCAAACAGACCATATAAAATAAGATGTGGCGTGCAATAATTCGTCACGAGTACATATTTGAGTAGAGGTGTGGAAACTCGACGAAGAGGGAATGAATTAGATATTTATTATTTCTCCTGTAGTTGTTATCACATTCTAGAATACTCATCAACCATACTTCTCTTTCACAATTTGCTTCACGTTGCACCGACACAGATAGGTATTTTGGCGATTATGGGATTGGAAAGTGCTAGTAGTGGCAAGGAAGCGGCCGTGGCCTTAATATGGGTACAGCCCCATCGTTGGCCTGGACTGAGAATGGGAAACCACTGAAAACCATCTTCAGGGCTGCCGACAGTGGGGTTCGAACCCACTACCTCCCGGATGCAAGCTAACAGCTGCACGCTCCCAACTGCATGGTCAACTCGTCCGGTACATCCTTTTCACCTGCCGAGTTTTCTTCTTTCCTTTGCTATAGTCGCTGTCAATCGTTCCCACTCAGAGCACCGCTATAAGTCAAGATGGGAGTTGGGAAAGTCGTACCTAACTCACAGTGAGTCCAGCCCTTCTATATCCCATAACATGGCACTCGGAACCTTGCCGGCCTAGAAACAATCAAGTCTATTAACTTGGATGTATAAAAATCAGAATAAGCTTGTATTTTAACGAAATGCTGGGTACTTGTCTATAGCACGCAGTTGAAGTGCTAGTGAAGTGCCATCTTGTACAGCCCTATCTTTAACTCGGCGAGTCTTATACTACTTCCAGCAATTGGTTTTCGTTCCAGTTCGAAGGACGTAGACCCTAAATTGAAGGAAACATACCGGCTTTATCACCTTCGTAATGTCCCTCCTCATAGGGAATATAAAGTTTATACCCCGACATAAATGTCAGGACATTTCAGCAGTGTATTAGCCTCTTCTTTCAAATTCACTGTGCTCACTACTTTCCACTACAAAGGATGGATACAGCCCTGTGATCTCTGAGCTTTACGGCATCACAGTACATTTCTGTAAACGGCGATGAAGTAGCCTACTGTGAAAGTAATCTCATTATCACCACGACACATCCGTAACACCTTATTACATTCTCCCTGTGCCGAAAATCTCCACCGCATGTAGAAATCACCGTGATTTTTCAGAGAAGCCTTCAAATGCATGCTACCAATAGACTAAACCTCGTTATACAATAGTTGGCGAATAAGATCCATTGAAATTCAAGAACATCCAGTCAGATATTGTATTTATCATTTTTCTCTATTTACTTAACACGCCTTATTGTGTCGCCGTTCTTAATGGCTTGGATGTTGTAATAACGCAGATGGGAGGCAGCAGAAAATACCAAACACACCTCCACTAACAATGAACCTAAGACCTCGCAATAAGAAACAGGCCCACTATCCTTACATTACGGAGAAGTTGTGGGGATCAAACCGCAAAAACTGGACAAGTACACAGACTTTTCTTACTGTGTGTCGTCTAGAAGTTATGAGCTACAGAATATCAGTATACCGGATCATTTTCTTACCCATTTTTCAACACTAGCGCCTAGTGAGAGGATTGTACTACGAGCAAAACCCGAAACGCGCTTGCGCACTTCCATGTTTCGTTAGTTGTTGAATGAGACCGCGCTAATGTAACTATTTGAGTAAACACATGCTTTAAGTCGCACCGTCACAGGTAGGTCTTATGACAACGATGGGACAGGAAAGGGCTAAGAGTGGGAACGAAGTGGCCGTGGCATTAATTAAGGTGCAGTCCCAGCATTTGCCTGGTATGAAAATGGGAAACCGCGGAAAACCATCCTCAGGGCTGCCGACAGTAGGGTTCGAACCACTATCTCCCGGATAAAAGCTCACAGCCGTGTGACCCTCACCTCACGGCCACCTTTTATAATATGACTATTATTATTCCGTTTTCGGTGGTTTCGATCGTTTCTATTATTTTATTTTATTTTATTTTATTTTCTCTTTCCTTTTCTTTTCTTTATTTCCTTTTCTTTATTTTGTTGTTGTTCTGTTCTGTTCCGTTTGGTATGGTGAATAAGATGATAAGCAGTAACTGTAGCCTATGTTTACTCGCGCTGAGTGTGAACGTGTGTACGAAGCAAGATGTTCTTTGCGGAGGCGTGGAAAATAGAAACATCCTTTGAAACTGGAAAAGATAGTGCCCAACTCATGGAAACCCCAGGGTAGCGGTATTCATACCTGTTACGTATCATAATATTATAATAAACATTTTGTACAGCAATCATAAGAAGCTGCATGAGCACCCTGATACAGAACTATCAGAACTATTAGTGACAGAAGTGGGCTCTTAAAAGTGCTGCTGTATATGTCTGCCGAATAAACTCTCAATCTACTGTGTGTAACTGCGTGCAGAACATCCACCAGCCTGAATACACTGTTAAGTACCTGTATTATACGTGTATATTACCGACGTGAATTAATCCATAGACTGTACTACTTCTCATTGCTCTTTCCTTTCTGCTGTCATAATGCGCGACTGTAGCATCCTGGTTCTCGCTACTTGCCTGCAGTTTCACATGCGCACATTGAAAGCGGTTCATAGTACGGAACTGTCCCTAGGCGCTTGTTTTTTCAACCCGTTAGAGGTTGAATTTCCAAAAAAAAAAAAAAAAAATATTAATTGTATCACTACATGACGGTTAAAAAATAATCCGCAACTTTCATGTTTCTAGGTACAGTAGTTCGTACTGGGCACAGATGAATCTGGAAGTCAGTGAATGATTATAGATTGCTTCGTCCTAAACCGGGCGATGGAATAATAGGAGGGTAAAACTTCAGCCGTACTCACGCAAGTTTCATAAGGAGGTGATGTAGAATAAAACATGCAAAACTTACGTGGAGTTCCCTTTAGGGAAGATATGTGTCCATTGCTATGGTCAGTGACCCACCAACCTACCCCAAAAAGTACATTTACTTTTATAACCTAACGAAGAGTAGCGCACGCCATTTTCCATTGCTGGAATGGCTACTCGCATTGCTATTGGCTGTCGTAAAAAGCGTTGTTACGTCATTGCAATTAATGACTAGAAGCACATAGCGTTGCCATACCGAGAAGTAAAAAAGCACGGCCTTTTCCAGGCCCTACCCTAACCAGTGCAGACCAATGGTGTTTCCTCCGGTAAGTAAAGTCCTAACGCCTCTCCAACCTTTGCTCACTGATGGTCTAGTTGCTAAGTAGAGTGGTTGGTAGCGTTGTGCTTCGCTCGATCATGCCGTCTGCGAGTCATCTGCGAGAAATAAACATAGGACAGTCATACCGCGCGTAGATATTAGCGATACATGCGGTAACCATGGTACTAATGTTTCGTGAACACCACTGAAGTTTTGATAATGGGAGAAGTAAAGGCTAAGTCAAAGAGGGAAGTGTCTGTCTTAATATTAAGGCAAAGCTGTAGCATTTCCTTGCTTTTAAAATGGAAAACCATAAAATTTTATATTAGGGCTTGCAATGGTTAGCTTCGAACCCGCAATCTCCGAGGTGTAATCTCACAGTAGTACGCAGCCAATTCACTTGGTTGCACTAGCCATGTGACCACCAAGTTGGTAGCCAGAAAACGTGAATCACATGCTTTTTGCTCGATGACTGGATCATAATATGTGTAATAGTAGACATCGCTCCCACGGACCATTGTCCACTTCGATTGTGTTTCAGAGTTGGGGAATGCGGACGAAGGGGAGACGGAAGGAAATAAATAGCTGCTTTGCTCGGCAGAAGATCAATACGTTTGGACCTCCAGATTCTTGTGTTGTAGGGTCATTACAGGAGCTCCAGCTGCTCTTATTAATATTTCAGCTCGTAGTGTGCAACACCTCCACCAGTCCCCGGGGTCTAATCTCCTGAGCTTAGGAGGCTTGTAATAGGCGATGACGGCCACTCCACTCCACTCTCCTCCGTCCTTCGGCCATATCTATGTGTTTGTAACTTTCTCTATCTCTTATTATGATCTAGGGGAACTTGTTAGTTCATAAATGGACATGCAAATAGCAATAAATCGCTTTTACATATTTATATGTCTTAAAAACATTCTATCGTTAAATTAATAGTGTTTCGCCCCAGTGCAGTAGTGGGATTGCTACACTCTTCCAAAACACTGGCTAGTGCACCTTTGAAACACTGCTGCTACTCCTCCTCAAGTTCTTATTCCATCCCTGAATGGGACAGCGGGCCACCTAGAGGGTAACGCCGTCCTTCAGGCCAGGAGATTTGTAACGTTGAAAGACATTGTCGGTGAAGGTGAGTGGTTGGCTATACTAGAGCTATTCCTGCATTCGCTTTAGTGGAGGAGAATAGAAAACTTCGGAAGACCATTCTCAGTGCAGCCGACGGTGAGGACGAGCCCCCGCTCAGGCGGTGACGCCGTCTCTCAGGCCGGGAGATTTGTATCGGACACCGGTCGGAGTGCAGAGCTGTTGGACCATGGACCAGCCGTGGTCACTTTTACGACAAAAGCTACACTGCATCAGCCCTTTGAAACACCGTTTCACCGAGCAAGTGGCTGTGTGGTTTGGACCACGTAGCTCTCACCTTGCATTCGGGAGATAGCGGGTTCGAACCCCACTGTCGGCAACCCTTAAAATAGTTTCCCGTGGTTTCCTATTTTCACACCAGGCGAATGCTGGGGCAGTACCTTAACTAAGGCCACGGCCGATGAATTTCCACCTCTAGCCGAGTGCAGCCCTTATAAGGCAGACCCTCCGATGTGGGTGGGCGGCATCTATCATATGTAGATAACTGCGTGTTATTGTGGTAGAGAATAGTGTTAGGTGTTGTGTGTGAGTTACAGGAGTGTTGGGGACAGCACAAACACCCAGCCCGCGGGCCATTGGAATTAACCAATTAAGGTTAAAATCCCCGACCCGGCCGGGAATCGAACCCGGGACCCTCTGAACCGAAGGCCAGTACGCTGACCATTCAGCCAACAAGTCGGACAGGAAAGGAAATGAAGCTGCCAGTTTTGAAGTTGTAATTCTATATTTCGATTTTCGTACTTCCACACATTCATGCCCGCACCTTCTTTCACCTCTGTGATCCACAATATTTCCGTAATAATAATAATAATAATAATAATAATAATAATAATAATAATAATAATAATAATAATAATAATAATAATAATAATAATAATAATAATAATAATAATAATAATAATAATAATAATAATAATTCTGTACGGCCTATGTAGATGTCTGGTGCAGGCGACCTGCGCGCCTGTAAAGACGGGACCTTATCTAAGGTGCATCCTAATTTTGAGGAAGACACAGACACAAACACCCAGACCCCAGGCGTTGACTATAAAAAGTTAGTTAAAACCCCCGATCCGGTCAGGTATAGAACCCGGGACACCTTAGACCAAAGGCGTGGATCCTAGACAATCAGCCATGAAGCCGCACTGAATACACAGTTTCTGGGTTCTTTCAGCAAATGCATCCATCTTGAAATTCTCAACCTTTATCGTTTGAATAGCAGTACTCCTCACGCTGGGGTATTGCTGCTGTCAAGTTATATTCCGCCTCTCCTCTATACTATGTAGAATGTGGTGTAAAGGCAGGTTTTGAAGGAAGCTGATCATAAAGATCACAAAGCAACTTTTAAGCCTCACGTATAAAAACCACAGGCGTATGTGAATTATATAACTAACGGTCGTGAGTAAACTACAAAGTGTTGTACTTTGTCTCATATCTTGATCCTAATAATAGGAAGAGCTCGTTGACATGGTCGCTCCAGGTTCATTAAATCAGGACTCTGAGTATGTGTGTTTGCACGCCATGCCAACACTTAAATGGGCCATCGTGGTACCTGGAGGCTGGCACCTAACGCACTGCTGCCAACATTAATAACAGCGAATCATGCTTCAAGTTACAGAGTATGTATGTAGACACCTCTGTGCAGGTCGTGGTTGCCACGCCGCGCCGCACGTG
This sequence comes from Anabrus simplex, assembly GCF_040414725.1. Taxonomy (NCBI): domain Eukaryota; kingdom Metazoa; phylum Arthropoda; class Insecta; order Orthoptera; family Tettigoniidae; genus Anabrus; species Anabrus simplex. The sequence continues at coordinate 774,955,436 of NC_090265.1, forward strand.
AAACTATTGTTGCTAGCGGAAACTAAAAATTTCAAATACATTTTGCACCTATGTTATTTATAAGAAGAAAGCTAATTCGTAAGTACAAAAGCTGAGTTGAAATCGCATAGCGGTACGACCTACAGACCGCTGACAGAACGGATATCACAGATAAGGCTATCTGCGGCTGATGTTATACTGTCGTCTTTATCATCGCTTCTCTGCCTATCAGCAAATTTTCGCATGCATTTTCCAAGCCAATCTGTCTTCTGTCATCCGTTTAGTGTTCCAGTATCTTCTATTCATTTGCACACTGTCGATCATCTAATATCTCTTTATTCCTCTCAAACTTCTCCCTGCAACTTTTCCTTCCAGTGCGTGTGTTGGTAAACATTTCCATCGTAAACAGTGGCTTAACCAATTCCTCTTTCTCTTTTGAATGTTTTCCAGTAGCGTTGTCCTTTCTTCACCTGCTCTTTCCAATACTACTTCATTCCTTAATTTTTTTTGCCAGTTGATCTTCTCCATTTTCTTCCATACCACATTTCAAAAGATTCCAATTATCTTACTTCCTCCCTTCTCAACGTCCAGGTCTCAAACCCATAAAGAGCAACGCTTCATACAAATCATGACACTAACCCCTTCTTAAGGTCCATATTCAGTGGCTTACTCATCAGCACATTTTGCCATTGAAATCCTGCTCTTCACCTCATCCAAACAATATAGATCACTTGTGATTGTGCTTCTGATAGCATCGTGTGCGTAATTTTCACTCCTTAATTCCTTTTTGTACTGTGTGTGAAAGACATTTCTTATTCTATGCTCATATGATTCCTACACAGTTGCATATAAGGTGTTAAACAGTGATTGTAGGTTTCATATTGAAGAAATGAAGTATACTTCGTCGTAGTGGCAACCCCATAATAGGGGAAGTTATAATATAAATATAATGTGTAGAGTAGCAATTAATTTACAGGATTGTGGCGCACTACACCAATACCCAGGCAGTTTTGTAAGATGTAAAGAGGGCAATGGTGTGGTAAATAGGATGAAAAGCTAAGTTGTAGCCTAATTTTCACCAAAAAGAAAAGTCCTCTCAGTTTTAATTATTGTGTTGATGGAATGATAGCAACTCATGGGGAATACCGTAAGTACCTAGGTGTCAATATAATGAATGGCCTCCATTAGGGTAATCATATTAACAAGTTTTTAAAGGATAAAGATGTCTGACATAGTAGCGGCGATTGGGAATTAGATGTGGTGGTGGGGGCGGGGAAAAATGCACAGTCAACAAAAAGTACCCGCGTTTTTGGAATATCACTAAAAATGGTACGAATTTTGATGTAAGAAATTTGAGTACCATAATAATAGTTTTTGAGACTTTGATTCGATACTAGACAATAAAAGTTTTACCAAAGGAACAGGAAACAGGAATATCTATTACAATTAAATAGAAGTACGGTGAGATTATAAATTTGAAATTCATTTAATTTGACTACACACTAAGAAACCAGCAAGACACTGAAGAGACCGCCAGACTAACGAATGCGCGCCGGCACGCGGGTGAATCAATCCTTAGTGTCCTTGACATTGGCAAAAAATGAATACACCTTAGCTACCCTTCTTCACAGCACACTCAACGTGTCCACTACTTGCTGTGGCGCTATAGAAATAGGTTAGCAGCTACGAACGATATTTTTTTGCTTATTTCTGTTAATAATGTTGTTATTAAAGAAATAAGGGAAAGAGTTAGCTGATAAGGTAATAGGGCTTGTACAAATAGCTTGTTTTAATAATTCATATCAGTTCTAGTTTCAGCCGGCTAAAATGGAATGCAAATGCAATGTTTTCTCCACAAAGTGCGGGGGAGGGGCAAGTGCCCCCCATCCCCCTCTAATCGCCGCTACTGGGGGAATAGTGCCGCATGGGGATCACTGAAAGTCCATAGGTGATAAAATAAGGAGTGATCTTCTTTGGGATAATCTCATTAAGAAGTTTGTAAAGGAAGGATGGAGATTCCTTCACATGGTTACTAGAGTATCCAGGGGTTGTAGTAAGGGTAGCGTGCTTGCGTTTAAACGGAGGCCCCGGGTTCGATTTCTGGGCAGGTTAGGGTATTTTACCTTTTCTGTAGACTAGTTCGGGGTCTACACAGTCTAAGAGATTACAATTGAGGAGCCATCTGATGGTGAGATAGCGACCCCGGTCCAGAAAGCCAAGAATAACGGCCGAGAGGATTCGTCGTGCTCATCACACGACACCTCGTAATCTTCAGGCCTTCGGGCTCAGCAGCGGTCACGTGGTAGGCCATTGCCTTTCGGGGCTGTTGTGCCATGATGTTTGGATTTTTAATAAGGATGTAGAGGGGAGGTGAAGAAGGCTCTTGTAAGACCCACTTCGAGTATGTGGCACCCTCACCAGGACTACTTGATGCGGGAACTGGAAATGATCCAAAGGAAAGCAGCACATTTTGTTCTGGGTGATTTGCGACGAAAGAGTAGCGTTACAAAAATGTTGCAAACTTTGGGGTGGGAGGACTTGGAGTAAGGAGATGAGCTGCTCGACTATGTGGTATGTTCCTAGCTGTCAGTGTAGAGATGCTGTGGAATGACGTTAGTAGACGAATAAGCTTGATTTGAGCTTTCAAAAGTCGTAAAGATCATAATATGAAGATAAAGTTGGAATTCAAGAGGATACATTGGGGCGAGTGCCCATTTATAGGACGAGGAGTAAGGGATTGGGAAAATTTATTAAGGGAAACGTTTCATAAATTACCAAATGCTTTGAAGATATTAAAAACTATACTAGGTTAAGGATTGATAGGAAATCTGCCACTCGGGCGACAGCCCTAAATGCAGATCAGTGTGATCTGCTCTGTCTCCACGAAATCCTTCACATTCAAGTTTTTAATCAGACTGATGTTATTATTTCTAACTGCCCTTAGTTAGTTCTATTCTCAAATCACTTTTACGATGAGTCGGCGGTCCTAGAAACATTTAGATTTCGTTAGGCAAAATAATCTAAATATTATTTGTTTAAAAAATTCGTTCAACAGAAAATTCTGTGACGTTATAGTTAATCATTATTGCATTTGCCACATGGTTCTATCATAACCTAGTGTAGCTCATACAAAAGGTTTTGGTTTTTACGAATTTTTAGAAAAAGCCTTGTTGCTTAAATTCATAACAGTGCTGTACTTGGTTACCCTCACTGCATTCATATGTCCAGAGCTCAAGAAATATTGTGCAGCCCTTGTTCCCTTCCTCTCCGGGGTCGGGTAGGAAATGAGATGAATCTTCGTAGCGAATTTTTATGACCGGTTACCCTTTCTGACGTCATGTTCATCAGATGAGTTAATGCGGTGAAATTAATGACGTTACATTTATAGTAGGAAGGAAGGGTGTGAAACCCAGTGCCTACCTTTGTCGAATAGCACTAAGGGTTCTGCTCAAAACATTACGTTCCCATCCGCCGGAAAAATCACTATCAACACAGTCATATGCCCTCACCCCAGATGGCTAAATGGTTAGCGTGCTGGCCTTTGGTCACAGGGGTCCCGAGTTCCATTCCTGGCAGAGTCGGGAATTTTAACCTTAATTGGTTAATTTCGCTGGCACTAGAGCTGGGTGTATGTGTCGTCTTCATCATCATTTCATCGCCATCACGACGCGCAGGTCGCCGACGGGAGTCAAATCAAAAGACCTGCACCTGGCGAGCCGAACTTGTCCTCGGACACTCCCGGCACTAAAAGCCATATGCCATTTCATTTATTTATTTTTCACTCCATGTGAGCACTGCGGACAGGTTTGTATTGAAATCTAGGCTTTTGGCACGAAATCTAGTGATTAGAAATTGTATACCACCACCTCTCCTACCCTGCCGGCCTACATCCTGATGGTGAAAATATTGTCGACTATGAGGACTTTAACGGACTAACTAGTCAGATCATATAGAGTTGACTCCTTAATGTTCGTGGCCACCAGGGCGTCTCAACAAACGATCTCAATATAACATGTATATCTATATCCAGCCCCCGTGGTGTACCGATAACGAGTCTGCCTGATTCCCGGACAGATGAACGATTCTAACCAGTTTGAGTGCTGGGCCACTCACTTTCATCGATAATAATTGATGGTCCCGGTCTCGAAATGCTGTACCGGGTGCGTTGGCAACGGGGTTATGGACGCGCAGCTGTGAGCTTGCATACGGGAGATAGTCGGTTCTAATCCCACTGTCGGCAGCCCTGAAGGCAGTTTTCCGTGGTTTCCCAAATTTACACCGGACTGTTCCTATTTTAAGGCCACGCCCGTTTCCTTCCCACTCCCAGTCCTTTCCTGTCCCATCGTCCCCATAAGACGTATCTGTGTCTGAGTGATGTAAGGCAAATTGCAAAATAATAACCTGTAGTGTCACTTGATCAGTCGAGTTCAACCAGTGATCAATTTCTTGTCCAGCTCCTTGGCCGACTGTTGAGTCATAGGGACCCGGCCTCAACTCCTGGCCGGGCCGAGGATATTGTAATGTTGAAACAATTTCTTAGCAGAGTAGGTGCCCTCACACTACGGAAAACGTAAAATTAAGCAATTTCCTCAATTGTGCCGAAATTTGAATGGATAAAGGGCCCGGAAAGGTTTCAAACTGTGAGTCTTGCATACCTCTATAAATCTAAAAAGAGAACACATTTCGAAAATCACTTACGGCCTAAATGCAGTTCCGAAAATACAGCCTAAAATCGTTTCTTCCTTTACTCGCCTTCTTTATTATTCAGATACTAGCCTAATTAACTTATTTACATTATTCATTATGTAATGTGTTCCTTTTTGGACATACAATGCGCCGAGATGGTAGTCTACAAAAGCTGATTGTTGAGGGCAAAGTCCAGGGAACCAGACAACGAGGACGAATACCAACGCGATGGATTGATATGGTTAACGGCCCCCTACAGTGTTCTCTCAGAGTAACCACATTGAAAGCTTTAGATGGGGAAGAATGGCGGAGTATGGTTCATCGGCTAGAGGGCTGAATATTATGATAGTCACGACGCCTCAGTCATGAGGCAAAACGAAAAAGAAGAATGTGTTCCTTGGTTCAATACCCTTAGGCGATTTTTGAGTTTTTGAAAATGTCCACATCGAATATCGTTATAAAGCCTTAAGTAGAACTCTGCATTGAATCACATTGCCGTTCGTAGTGGTAGAAAAAGGCAAACTGCTATTCTAATCGACCGTACAACGATGATTAAGAAAGGGTTGTAATTTTTTGAAACAAATAAAAATATATATTGTCATACTTTATTATATTTTATTTACCTAAAATTCACATCTCTTTGATGATTTCAGCATTGAGTAGATTGCTAGAACTGTGGATTTTATTCTTCTTTGTGTTCGTCTCAACTTGATGTGAGAAGAAGTTTCATGTCGTATACTGGTACGTTCTGTTCCTCTGTGTTTCCCATGAAAACTTGTAGAAAATGTGTTCTAACGTGGAAGTACAGAGTTTTCCGACCCATGTCCACATAACATATCATTGCTGCGGAGCCAAGACCACGAATATCACAATGCTCTTCCTATCCATTATTTTCCTTAAGTCTTCTCACGTCTCCCACCCACATATGGATACGCAGCTCATCAGAATAACGTTTGTTGTTTCTGTGTACAAAAGGAAAATTGAAATTAAATACATTATACTGTAGAATGTATGTTTGTATGACATATTCACTCACTCCTACAGTGTAATATATTTAAGATTCATTTTCCTTTACACTTTCGCATAGGAAAATTGAACACAACGAACGCTGTTCTGATGGACTACATATCTAAGAGTGGCTAGGAAGCGTTACCAGTCTTAACGGAAATTATGGATAAGAAGAGCATTGTGACATACGAAGTTTTGTTCCTTCCACGACGATATTTCCTTCTTCTACGTGTAAGGAAGGTGCCCTGAAAATTTATCGCAATATCAGTTAAAGTTGACGATAAAAGAATCACAGAGCATAATAATGTTATCCTCAGATGAGTACGATCTACTAACACATTTAAATTATTTAAAGAAGATCTAACATGACGTGGGTACGGGCACTCATTACAGTTAGCGGTGTGTCTCCTCTGCTTCTTGGACGTTCACCATAAATTGTTAAGTAATAATAACCATCATCAACGGTTCTCTGCTTATCAGCAGGGTTTCGCATGCATTTTCCAAGCTGATCTGTATTCCGCCTTACTATTACTCATCCAATATCCTCCATTAATTTCCACACTGTCCATCATCTGATAACTTTTTCTCCCTCTTAACCTTCTCCCTGCAACTTCCCCTTCTGATGCCTGTGTTAATAAACCTTTCCTTCGCAAACGAATTCTTCTTTCTCTTTTGAATGGTTTCCAGTATTGTCGTCATTTCTTGACCTACTCTTTTCAATACTACTCCGTTCCTTAATTTATCTTGCCAGTTGATCTTCTCAAATTTCCTTCATTCCCACATTTCAGAAGATTTCAATATTCCTTCTTCCTCCCTTCTCAAAATCCAAGTCTCAGACTCATAAGGAGCAACGTTCCGTACAAAGTACTCCACTAACCTCTTCTTAAGTCCCACTCATCAGACACCTCTGCTTCGTGTACGCTTCCTTGACCATTGCGATCCTCCTCTTCACTTCATTCAAGCAATATAGATCAATTCTAATCGTGCTTCCTAAATATCTGAATGCAGATAGGCCTACTTGTTCTGTTTCTTCACCTGAGAAAACTATCTTTGCTGTTACATCCTTCTTCTTCCTCCTCATCATGCCCTTTGTTTCATTTGTGTTAATTTTCATAACCAAAGTTTTCACACGATCTGCTCAATTTTTCCGTCATGATATTCATCATTTTATCAGTTCCTTCAAGGACCACCATGTCGTCAGAAAATTTGATTCAATCAGTACGAATAATAATAATAATAATAATAATAATAATAATAATAATAATAATAATAATAATAATATAAAGAGTTGCTCTTCTAAAAATACCAAGATATATCGTTACAACATTGTCGTCAAGGCGGTATCTGTCTATGCCTCAGAATTCCTTATCCTCTCTCAAAAATGCGTGCTCGGTAAGTTAGAGCTAAAAGATTCTCCACAACATACTTGGCCCAATCTACATAGAGAAGAAAAGAGCGGGATATACATAAGAAAATGCAGACAAGAAATCTACTCCAAGATAGGGACACAATGAGCAAACGCAGGGCTCTCTTCTGCAGTTGAAATGTCGTATGGCTTTTAGTGCCGGGATATCCCAGGACGGGTTCGGCTCACCAGGTGCAGGTCTTTCTATTTGACTTCCGTAGGCGATCTGCGCGTCGTGATGAGGATGAAATGATGACGAAGACAACACATACACCCAGCCCCCGTGCCATTGGAATTAACCAATTAAGGTTAAAATCCCCGGCCCGGCGGGGAATCGAACCCGGGACCCTCTGAACCGAAGGCCAGTACGCTGACCGTTCAGCCAACGAGTCGGACTATTCTGCAGTTATTTAGGACGGATAGGCGACCCTCGATGGAAAAAGTCATTTTTGATTATTTTGACTCAAAATCAAAAATAACAATTCCCTGGTACGTTAACGTCAAGAAAGACCTCGAAGAAATGGGTCTACGACCAGGTATTAATTGCGTGTAGCTATTTCCAGCTGAGTGCAGCCCTTGTAAAGCAGACCCTCCGATGAGGATGGGTGGCATCTACCGTGTGTAGGTATTTGCTGTTATTGCGGTGGAGGATAGTGTTATGTGTGATGTGTGAGTTGCAGGGATGTTGGGGACAGCACAAACACCCAGTCCCCGAGCCAAGGGAATTAACCAATGAAGGTAAAATCCCCGACCCGGCCGGGAATCGTACCCGGGACCCTGTGACCCGAGGGCCAGTACGCTGGCCATTCACCCAACGAGTCGGACTACGACCAGATGACGCGCATAAACAAGGCCTTTTCAGAACAAGCATTATAACTTTTGGAACTTAGCGGGATGAGAAGTGGACAACTGGTGCAAAGAGGTCGGATGAACGCCGTGATCGATACAGCGATCCAAAGAAAATTAGCTGGACCAGTTGCAAATTCAATAAAAGTATAATGAAACTTATCGTGGTCCTTAATTGGCCGATTAGCGAAAGATGATGATGATGATGATAATAATAATAATAATAATAATAATAATAATAATAATAATACCGGGCTAATAGGCCGTGCGGTTAGGGGCGCGCAGCTCTGAGTTGCATCTGGAAGATAGTAGGTTCGATCCCCACTGTCGGCAGCCCTGAATATGGTTTTACGTGGTTTCCTATTTTTACACCAGGCAAATGCTGGGGCTGTACCTTGACAATGGCCGCCTCTTTCCCACTCCTAGGTCTTTGCTATCCCACCGTCACCATAAGACCTATCTGTGTCGGTGCGACGTAAAACAAATAATAATAATAATAATAATAATAATAATAATAATAATAATAATAATAATAATAATAATAATAATAATAATAATGTGCAGTTTCTGGAGAGGCCTGGCGCAGGTATTGCGAACTGACGCTCGTAGGCAACCTGCGCGTTTGTGATGATTCTACCGATGATGAATTGTAATATTGATGATGGCACACACCTACCCAGTCCCTGAACAAGAATAATTAACGAATTAAAATGAGCATCTCCGACCTGGATAGAAATAGAATCGAATCCTCACGAGAATCACTTTGCAAGTACCTATGAGTTAATGTAAGGAATGATCTTTATTCGCGTAATCACATTAGCGTGATTTGTTCTGGGGTAATTCTGACAAAAGAGTAGTCTTACACATTGTCTTACACATTGAGGTGGGAAGGCACGGAATCAAGGAGGGCAGCCTGTCGATAGGAAGTAACATAATATTATTAAGATAAAGTTGAAATTCAAGAGCAGAAATTGGGGTAAATATGGGTGAATCTGCCTCCTGGTTGTCAGCCCTAAATGCGGATCAATGGTGAAAGGTTTATTGAAAGAGCCGTATCGCCTCAGCTCCTTGGCTGCCAAGCGGGACCCTCGTGGCTATTCCTTAAGACGAGTTAGTTCTGTCAGGTGAACGCATAATGTGCCTTCCAATATCCCTAAAATCATGAACCCGAGAACCTGACCCACCTTTCCCACAGACTTGGGATCCAGCTCTATTCGACCGAGGCAGCTTTAAACTATCGTTACCCCACAAAACTATAGGCTGTTATTTGTAGCATATATGTCCTTCTATGATGTATTTAGGTCGACAGGTTCGAAAAAACAGAACAACCCAATTCAAAGGACAGACGTCAAATCTCGAGAAAGATGATAACTATAACAAGAAAGAGACCGCTTCGCTTAATGTTTTTCATCGAGCTTGCTTTAGGTACGTGGCCAGAATGTCGACTCTAATGGCCATTCAGTGGACAATTGTTAGGAGACAAGCGCCAAGAACGAGCACATTTTGAATGCTGCCTCCGTCCAGCGTTTGGCGCCTAACGACGCTGTGATCACATGCACTCCGCGCGATGTCACTCGGCTAAGTTCGGATGTTTCCGGCAGACGCTACTCGCCGAACGTGTGAACATGTCGGCTGCCTGCGAGCTCGTGAGTGGCACAGCTTGGCACTGGCTGGGGAAACACACCTGCTCGGGTTTCAGCTCTCCCCGTCTTGAGTTATAATGAAAGACGTTGTTTTGGGAGGGAATACTAGCGATCCTTCGGTCAACGAACTAATCCCCATGCACACACAGGTCCACCTTGTACTTCAGATTTTAAGGGGAACTTTATTGAAATTTCCATCTTAATTAATTTTAACCTTATTTACGCCACATTTGGCGAGATAGTCAGAAATTTTAAAATTCGGTTTCAATTGAGTAATTGGTTTCGAAATGATGGCTCCCTTCTTCCAATAAAAGTAGTCAGTTCATCTTTCAATGCTCCAGACGCAACAATTTGTTGTTTTCTTTTATAGGTACAATTTACTTGTTAAGGAAACAGGGAAGTGTGACAGGCTCAAAAATGTCAAATTTCGTTTTTGTTCTTAAAAATATCCAATAATTCCTGAAGAATATGGTGTATCAGTTATTGTGTAGAAGTTATATGTGAGGCAATAAAATTAGGTTTAAACATAACTCTGCACGCTGAATATAATTAGATGGTAGCTACCAGTTAAACTTTTCTTTTTTGAATTTTCCGTAAATCATATTTTTTTGAAAAGTTGTGTATCCTTTTCTCACAAACAATCTCATCAATGCATTTGGAACTTAGTAGTTTGTTAGACACTATACAGCTCTGCTTGTAGTAAATTTAATCAGATACCTTGATTAGTTCATGGAGGCCAGCTTGAAGAGCACTAAAAATGTTACTGAAAATTTCACTTTTCAAGTAGTATATATAAGAAAATCTCAACTCCTGTAAACAATAGGACGAAATTTTACTTCAGAAGCTCAAGAAAGGTTTAAATATTATACATGCTAAGTTTCTTGGGTCTAGTTTGAGTATTTTCTCAAAAAATGTTACACCGATTGAGGGAATTTTTAAGTTAAGTTTTCTATAATGTTCTTTCTGGCCCAAAATGTTAAACATAGAAGCATCATTTTCTACCCAAAATAATTATGAATGTATTTTCAATATATTAAAAGAACATTCAATGAAATACCGGTTTTCGTTTCTGAGACATGTAATTAAACATCGGAAGTTACATTCTCCTATCGTTTCACACTTCCCGGTTCCCTTATGTCTAGGAAGGTTGAGAAAATTATTTGTAGTGTTATGCTTATTAAAATGAAAGCCTATACCTTTAATTACATATTTTGTTGATAAGAGGCATTCCATCATAAAATATACTTCAATTTGTGAACAGGTAGCTGTTACCCACAGCTTCGCTTCGTAATTTGATAAAAAATACTTGTTCCTCGGTACTGCACTAAGACATTATCTGCAAATCCCTTAAGTATGAAATCTCACCGAGAAATTGCATTTCATTTACCCAGAACCTCTTTGTAAAGCCGTTTGTGGCATTGCCTTTTGGGGCTAAGATGGCCAGGCTACTGGCAGACCTAAATCTGGAATACGGGAAATGGAACTCTATGTGGGAGAAAGAGTCATCTTTTATGCTGAAGGCCGGGCTGGGTGGCTCAGACGGTTGAGACGCTGGCCTTCTGACCCCAACTTGGCAGGTTCGATCCTGGCTCAGTCCGGTGGTATTTGAAGGTGCTCAAATACGTCAGCCTCGTGTCAGTAGATTTACTGGCACCTAAAAGAACTCCTGCAGGACTAAATTCAGGCACCTCGGCGTCTCCGAAAACCGTAAAAGAGTGGTTAGTGGGACGTAAAGCAAATAGCATTATTATTATTATTATTATTATTATTATTTTATGCCGAAAAAAGATTTTTTGTTTCTAAAGCAGATTAAAAATACCAAATTTCACGTCTGCAACATCTTAGTTTTGGTGAGATAAGTATCTTCATGAAGAGAATTCAACTCCTCCTTCACTTATTTTCGATCTCCAGTTTAAGTTAATTTTCCGAAAACAAGAATTATGTGTTTCTTTATTTTTAAAGGAGTCTACAAATACCAATTTTCACGCCTGTACCATGTTACGTTCTTGAGATATAACGTAGAAATACTCATTATAAAAACTGCCCCACTCCTTGGCTGAGTGGTCAGTGTTGATGTCTTCGATTCACAGGGTTCCAGGTTCGATTCCGGGCTAGATAGAGGTTTTTAATCGCGTGTGTTTAATTCTTCTGGCTCGGGGACAGGTTGTTTGTGTTTGTTCCAAAATTCTCCTTTTCATATTCACTCAACACACCACATTACCAACCACAACAAGAATACGCAATAGTAGCCTAATTACATCCCTACACGTACGGTTGCCGTCAGGAAGGGCATCCAGCCGTAAAACAGGGTCAAATCCACATGTGCGACACAGTTCGCACCCGCAACCCCACAGGTGTGGGTAAAGCAGAAGAAGAAGAAGAAGAAGAAGAAGAAGAAGAAGAAGAAGAAGAAGAAGAAGAAGAAGAGGATACTCTTTTTAAAAATTCACCCGATTTTTTATTCTTTTCACCCCCTTAAGTGGATTTTCCAAAAAAAAGTGTTCATTTTTAAAGAAGATTCTAAGTACCAATTTCAACGTCTGTAACATCTTCATTTTCTGAGATTTATATATCCTCATATAAAGAATTCAACTCCTTCCTCACTTCTTTCCACCTCACGCCCCTTAAGTGGATTTTCTGAAAACGAACATTTGTGTTCTGTTGTGTTTAATGGGGATTCCAAATACCAATTTTCATGTCTGTAACATGTTAGGTTTTTGTGATATATTGTAAATAATTTCGCTGCTGTAGAATCCTGGAGCTGACGTTGCCATGGTTACGGCAGTTCATTACTTTATCCGATTCCTAGAGCAGGGGTAGTGTGGTGCCAATATCTCCGTAACGGTTGGTTTTAGGGCCCGTAAGTCTTACCGAGCTTTGTTCTTTGCATCAAGGCGATTAAACTGAGCTTTGTCTCTTCCTTGCACGACAAATTCGATATTGTGCCTGTATTAGCAAAGTATTTTTATACATCCCGCCGCTACCCCCACCCCCACATCGAAATGTTTTGAAAATAAAATAAAATATAGCCCATGTTACTCAATGGTAATGTAGCTTCCAATAGGTGAAGTAATTTTTAAAATCGGTTCAGTAATTCTTGAGTCTATCCGGTGCAAAAAAAAAAAAATACAAATTTTTCCTCCTTATAATATTAATAAGTATAGACAAGATACAGATGGATATTTGTGCAAATTTTCAAGGAAATCGTTTAAAAATCAGATTTATCTAGAGGTTTTGAATCCCTTTGAGAAGAAAGAGTAACAATAAGACATTGTCGACAACACTACTGTAGGCATTTAATGCGTAAAGCGTCTTCTTCTGAGGCGGGATGTGCACGAGTTAAAATGAATAGTTGAAACGAAAAAAAAAAAAACTTAAAATCTTGGATCTCGTTGCATAGCAACTTCTGAGAAGTCAACATCGTTACACAAAACGCCGTCAGTGTTAGTGATTGCGCCTCAATCGCCAATGCTTGCACAAGTGCACTAGGCGCTGATACGGTTCCTGCTTCCGAAATTTTCGGGAATATAAATTGGACGGTTCTCGACTTCCCAGATGAGGATTACCTGCTCTGTTCAATCAATCAATCAATCAATCAATCAATCAATCAATAGTCCGCATTCAGGCCAGTCACCCAGGTGGTAGATTCCCTGTCTGTTGTTTCCGTAGCTTTTTATTTAAAAATTGCAAGGAATTTGGAAATTTATTTAATATCTCCCATGGTAAATTATTCCAGTCCTTAACTGCTCTTCCTATAACAGAATATATGCTCCGATTTGTGCTCTTGAATTCCAACTTTACCTTCATACTCTGGTCTTCCCTACCATAAGAACATCACTCAAATCATCAACTATTGTCATTCCACGCCTTTTCTCCACTGACAGCTCGCAACATACCACGTAGTCAAGCAGCTCATCTTGTTTCCCGAAAGTCTTCCCAGCCCCAACTTTGAAATATTTTCGTAACACTACTCTTTCATCAGAAATCACCCAGAGAAAGGTCGAGATGCTTTTCTTAGGATATTTTCCAGATCTCGAATCAAGTAGTCCTGGTGGGGGTTCCATACACTGGAACCATACTCTCGTTTGGGTCTTACCAGAGACATATATATCCTATCCTTTACATCCTTACTACAACCCCTAAATACCCTCATAACCATGTGCAGGGATCTGTACCTTTTTTTTACAATCCTAGGGTCTGATGACCAACAAGTTCGGCCACTTTAAACAACAATAATAATCATCATCGTCATCATCATCATCATATTTACAATCTCGTTTATATGATTACTCAATGTAAAGATGTTTCCTTACATTAAAAACTAGGTTATCTGTACACATTAACATTCATATTTTGGAAATATTTAGACATTTTCCCTGAAATGGGGAGAATATTGAACATTTTCACAACTTACAATGTACACATTTTTACCTCTGTGAATTGAGTTGGTTTCGTGATTTAATCCATCGGAACGATCGAAATACTTTAAACTGAACTCACACATGAGCTACTCGCATTATTTTTACGTAAAGCTACGCTAATTTTACCAAGTATGTTAGCCATCGTCTTTTGTACGATGCCATCATAAATTTCAACCCTTCCTTTTATGAATAGTGCAAGGCCGGTTCGGGCATCTCTTATATTTTCCGAGTTATGAAAAAATATCTGATACACACAATTTCCTCGCATCGCTGAAAGCCATATAGATCCCCATTCGCACCGATTTATCACATCAAAAACAAAGCTACGGTAGAGTGGGCGTGCCCGGTTGAAGGGATATAAACATTTCCGAAAAATAAATTAGTATACATAAAATCAGGTATCTCCATGAGCTCCGAATTTTAAGGGATCTTTTTGTTCGAAAGACTCATTGCAGGTTTCATGACCATTTATGGCCGCGAAACTCAGTAGGATCTCATCTTTCACAATGCCAAAATACCTTCAGTGAGATTTGTAAATGAGTTATTTTAAAAATAGTTTTTAAAATATTATTTAGTATTACTTTCCATATCAGTACAAATTTTGTTTGTATAAACATGTAATTTAAACCTCAGGCTAAAAATTGACCACTCATTGGTATTGTGCCTACGCTTGCATATTCGGCCTCCGAGTCACACTGCGATAGATCCCAGCACGGCTCCGTTGACAATTTTTTAAAATCATATTGACCTTGTGGTGTTGAGAGTACCCGGTACCAAGTGTTAAGTATATAATGTTTGTAGAAACGTCTCATTATTGCTCGTCAGTATGTCCACATCGCCAATCTCTGACTCCTATAATTAGGTAGTATAGACAAGGATTTTATTGACCGGGGGAGCAGTTTTTCAGTGAGGTGGGTAAGTGAGAGAATTGTTCATTTTCACCTATCGAGTAAAAGCAACTATGCAGGTTCTAAGAATGAGGTAGGGACATATTTCAGGACACATTGCTCACACGTAGAATACAACGGAAATTGTTCTGCCGGACTGCGAATCCACACGGGGCTGTGAGGCGTGACCAGTCTTAAAACCCATTAGTTCCAATTGTTCTGAACGACTTCAGCTATGATTCTCTAATGGAAAGAAAGGTGGCGGTCAGTTGGTGGTAGGATTATTCCCGCTTTTCTGACAACCGGAGGTAGTGAAATGTAACCTTACATGATGGTCACTTTGTTCTGCTGCGTCGTTCTACCGTACGTTTAAGTTAAAAGCAAATTATTGCATTTTATATACGAGGTAGTTCATATTGTGTTAGTTTAGTCCTGCATAGTCTTGCCGAATTTTTCTTGTTCACAATTGGCAAGGTCCAGGTCCTTTCTTGGGCGTGAAGGAAGGGGCACCATAGGGCACATATCTTGGGCCAGTTTCACTGTAAGTGAACGTACCACAAACAACGCTCCTTGTGAACTGAAGCTGAACTATCTTCATGTTAGCTTCAAGAATGTTACATATTCTTCAAGCTGCTGATACTTTCAAAATATTGAGCGTGTTCATGAGAATAGGCCAGTACCATTTTTGGATATAATTACTGGTCTGTATTGAGATAAGAACCTATCGGACAAGGAACAATAGGAACAATGGGTATCAACCGTTCGAATATTGTGAGTGCCATTATGTAGTTAGTTAGATCAAGAAGTCAGGACAGTAGTCGTTATTTTTAAGGGCATTCTTTCTCATGAGCTCTGTTTGAAGGGAGGACACTAATTGCCATAGTGAGTAGTGATTCTCATCACAATCATTGTCAGCGTTTTCGATATTGTACAAATACCAGGTAATTTGTCTAGCTACAAACTATGATACATTGTACCCAACTAATCAAGCCAAGATATATAGCCGCGTTAAAAAGAAGCACATACAGGTTGGACAGCCTTGCTAACAAATAAGTACAATACGCACATGGGTGGCGTGGACTTGGTTGACAGGTTCCTATCTCCATATTTTCAAAAATGGTACTGGCCTATTCTAATGAACACACTCACTATATTGAGAGTAGCGGCTTGGAGAATCTGTACCATTCTTGAACCAAACCTGAAGATAGATCAGCTTCACTTCACAAGGAACGTTGCTGGTGACACGTTCACATACAGCGAAATTGGCCCACGATCTGGGCCATGTGGTTCTCTTTCCTTCATGCCCAAGAAAGGGCCTCAACATCATTTGATCTTAGCAGAACGTCGGGGACGATGTAAAATATGCAAAGGAATTACCAGAATGCTGTGCGTCCAGTGTGAAGCCTAGCTACACATTCATTATTCACCAGAGTACCACATCTAAGAACATGCATTGCCCTGTCTCATTGATCCCATTTGGGGGCATGTCTTTTCTATAGTTGTAAATTTCTTTTCTTTTTTAAAAACTGGTCATTTGCCGTAATTAAGATATTAATGTGTGTGAAAATATTTTTTTCATAATATTAAGATTTTTCAAAGGAACTAATGTGTCCTCACATGTAGAAGGCAACAGAAATTGTTCTGAAGAACTGCATTTCTATACGGGGCTGTGAGACGTGAACAGTCTTAAGGAAAATAATGGACATTATGAGTATTGTGAGATACAAGGTATTGCTTCTTAGGCTGCGATAAATACTGTAATAATAATAATAATAATAATAATAATAATAATAATAATAATAATAATAATAATAATAATAATAATAATAATAATAATAATAATAATCTATATGTTAAAATAGTTTACCAAAAACAGCTTTGGCAAATTCGTCCGTCCTTTTTACTAGACCGATTTGCTTCATTTTTGTTTTATTCCCTCCGGAATTACGTGCCAGTGAAACATGAGACATGTATAGGTCTCTAAGTTCAGCAAACTTTGAGTAATCATAAAATCAAATCATTAACTGACCACTCCAATAATTGCAGGCGAAGGCTTACCCTAACCCGCAATACATTCTGGGCTTAAGAGGTTGCTAAGCGACCAACACTTCCATTAATATTCTGATACATATGATTTTCGTCCTTATTAATGTCATTGCATGCAGCCATATTTGATTACTACCTGTCAAGCGAAGCGTATACCCTTCCTCTGATCACGGAATAATACTATTACCTACTAGATAATCTTTGATTCTATAACTTTTCCCATCTTCCAACTAGGTTCAACAGATGGCACAGCGTCCCTAATAACTTACATTGCTCTATGAGAAAAAAGTCTATGTACAAACAGACCCTTAGATATTATCTAGGTACATCTACCAAAGGATAACTTAGCTACACTATAAAGAGTGAGGGTCATGTATCTTAAAAAAGTTCTCTGCCTGGCAAAAGACACTCCTTCGTGACTAACCTATGAATATAGAAGAACTGAGATTAAAAATACTATAGCTTTCTACGACACAGTGCCAACCTTTACATCAAGGAATACAGAATAAATAAAGGCGAATATAAGAATAAATTTTTCCCAAACAGACGACATGATAACGTTCCATTTTTTTTTTTTTTTTTTTTTTTTTTGCTCGTTGCTTTACTTCACACCGACCCAGATACATCTTATGGCGACGATGGGACAGGAAAGAGAGAGGGATGGGAGGGAAGCGGCCGTGACCTTAATTAAGGTACAACCCCAGGATTTGCCAGCACTTGCCTGGCGTGAAAGTGGGAATCCACGGAAAAAGTCTTCAGGGCTGCCGGCAATGGGGTTCGAACCCACTATCTCCCGAATAGTGGATACTGGCCGCACTTAAGCGTCTGCAACTATCGAGCTTGGTCATGATTACGTTAAAATGGATGTATACTGACTACGAACTGCGGCATACCACAACGCGCCTCTTATTAATTAAATATATATAAAACCATTGAAAAGGGCAGGCAAAACAATACGACTACTACAGACATATCAACGCGAGTCATCTGACGTATTTATAACGAATGCTGCGGAGCAGCAGGGGTCTAATAATAATAATAATAATAATAATAATAATAATAATAATAATAATAATAATAATAATAATAATAGTAATAATATGCCAAAACTACTGGACATACAGAAATGAAACTTTGGGGATACAATCATATTAAGCTGTAGGTGCTCGCGAAGAGAAGATTTTTGGATATTCCGTCGCTAAGGGGGTGAATAAGGGGATGAAATTTTAAAATGAGTGTATCTATATCTCAAAACTTTAAAAGTTTTCAGATGAAAAAATTGGTATTTAGAATCTTCTTAAAAAATACCGAAACACGCCTTTTCTTGTTTTCGGAAAATACCAATAGGAGGGTTGAAAAAGGGATAAAGAAGTTGAATGCCTTTAATCAGGATACCGGTACTTATATCTCAGAAACTGAAGATACTACAGACCTGAAAATTGTTACTTTTGATCTCTTTTTTAAAATTCATGAAACACTATTTTTTGTTTTCGGAAAATCCAATTAATGGGACGGTGAAAAGGGGGGGGGGAATTTTTAAAATGAGTGTTTCTATATCTCAAAACTTTGAGAGTTTACAGATGTACAATTTGGTATTTAGAATCTTCATCAAAAATGAAGAAACACTTATTTTTTGTTTACGAAAAATGCCAATAGGAGGGGTGAAAAGGGGTGAAAAAGTTGTTGAATATTTAATGAGGATTCTTATATCTCAGAAAATGAAGATATTACAGACCTGGAAATTAGTGTTTGGGATCTCCTTTAAAAATAAAGAAACATGTATGTTTTTGTTTTTGGAAAATCCAATTAAAGAGGGATGAAAAGGGGGAGAATTTTAAATTGAGTGTATCAATATCTCAAACTTTTAAAATTTATAGATGTAAAAATTGGTATTTGGAATATCCTTGAAAAATAAAGAAATACGTATTTTTTGTTTTCGGAAAATCCCAATAGGAAGGGTGGAAAAGTGGTTGAATGCCTTTAATGAGGATACTTATATCTCAGAAACTGAAGAGAGTACGGACCTGAAATTTGGTATTTGGGATCTCCTTTAAAAATAAAGAAACATCTATTTTCTTGTTTTTGGAAAATCCAATTAATGGGGGTTGAAAATGGGGGAGTGAATTTTTAAAATGCGTGTATGTATATCTCAAAACAACTAAATTGTACAGATGTAAACATTGGTATTTAGAATCCCCTTTGAAAATAAAGAAACACATTTTTTGTTAATGGAAATTCCCAATAAGAGGGGTGAAAAAGGGTGAGAAATGGGTTGAATGCCTTAAATTAGGATTCTTATATCTCAGAAACAGAAGGTATTACAGGCCTGAAAATTGGTATTAGGGATCTCCTTTGAAAATAAAGAAACACGTATAATTTTGTTTTTGGAAAATCTAATTAATGGGGGTTAAACAGGAGTGACAAATTGGGGTGAATTTTTAGAAAGACTGTATCTACAGTATATTTCAGAAACGTAAAATATTACAAACGTAAAAATTGGTATTTGGAATCCCCTGTAAAAGTAAAGAAACATAGGTGATTTGTTTTTGGAGACTTTACTTAAGGGGAAGTAAAAGGGGGTTAAATTTTAAAATGAGCATTCCTACATATATCTCAAAAACCTAAGTGAAAAATAGTATTTTTTTATCTCTGTTGAAATTAAAGAAGCCCGTAATTTTTGTTTTCTGAAAAACCACTTGAGTGGAGGGGTAAAAGTGACTGAAAATGAGGTTGAATTCTTTCAATTAGGATACTGATATCTCAAGAGCTAAATATGTTACCGACATGAAATTTGGTATTTGGAATTTCCTTTAAAAATAAAGGAATACGTATTTTTTTGTTTTCGGAGATCCACCTAAAGGGAGGAGGGAAATTGAAAAATTAATTGAATTATTTGTATGAGGATACTATTATCTCAAAAACGAAGATTTTGCAGACGTGAAAATCGCTATTTGCAACCTGCTGTAAAATTAAACACACACGTATTCTCGGAAAATCCAATGATGGATGGGGGGGTTGAAAAATTGAAAAATTAATTAAATTAATTGTATAAGGATACTTACATCTAATAGAAACTAAAGTTGTTACAGACGTAAAAAATAATATTTGGATATCCTTTAAAAACAAAAAAAAGCGTTTTGGGGCGAAATCATTTTGTGGGAGGGGATGAAAAGTTGTTGAATTCCTTTTATGTGGACAGATATCTAAAAAACTGAAGATGTTAGAGTCGTGATAATTGGTATTTAGAAGATCCCTTACTATTAAAGAGACAAGTACTTTAAACGGGAAATTAAATTAAAGGGGGGGGGGGAGGGAGTGTGAAAGGAAGTGATCAAAATTGATTTTTCATGGGGATACTTATATGTCAGAACTGAAGGCAACAGACGTATTTGGAATCTCCTTTAAACGTAAGGAAACACGCCTTCTTTTGATATTTTTTTTTGGGGGGGGGGGTTAAATCAACTTAACGGCAGTGGGGTGAAAAAGAAGTTGAGACCAATTGATTTTACTGTTCACAATGTACTTATTCTGATCATAAACTGATCATTTTTAATCTTTCCTGGGTTCGTTTTCAAGAACCATCATTTCCTTTGGAGTACATACAGTTAGATTACAGTAGATTCTTCTGGCGTTTAAATAAAAATGTAAACACATTTGAAATAAACCATATGAATGATATTGACCGTGCAATTGTTCACCTCTATAATAAAGTCAATAATTCACGGAAGTATATCATTCGTGTCGCCAGAAATCTCGCACACTTGCTTACGCGCGACGATGGTTCTGGTCACATTGTCAGCAATGACAATGGCAGAGGATGTAATTTTCCGCCAAGTAGCGGTCTTGCATCTTGCTGTGGATTCCAGACCATTATTATTAATAATAATAATAATAATAATAATAATAATAATAATAATAATAATAATAATAATAATAATAATATTCTGGACCGGCGTCAAAATGTGCGGACTACGCTGGAAACGGGTCCTGGCCGGGTAATGACTACGATTGGAGTCCGGCCGCGGGTTCAGTACCGCCAAGGCACCCAAGACGACACCACGCCGGATCTCTTCAAGGATTTGATCCATATTAAAGTGCTTATAGGTACAGATGGCAAAGATTTAGGGGCCCAACTGGGCTGGTGGTATACCTGGACCTAGCCCGGGAAGTACAAAATCGATTGCTGGAAAGAAAGATTGAAAAATGGGAGGAACTTTGCCGTAATCTCTCAGAAAACGAGTCAGATCACGAATTTTGGTGGATTCTCTCAGAAAACGAGTTAGATCGCGAATTTCGGCGGATTATATATAAAACGTTAAGCATTCAACTATAAATTTCATTATAATACCATAGCGAAGCACGGGTATCTTGCTAGTTGTATATTATGTATGTTGTAATTATTTATGTTGCAAATATTTGCAGATATATGTATAGTTTCGTAATAAAGAGGGTGACCTCTTGCTTAGACGGAGTCAATTTTTTTTGCTAGCGGCTTTAATATCGCACCGACACAGATAGGTCTTATGGCAACGGTGGGATAGGAAAGGCCTAAGAGTTGGAAGGAAGCGGCCGTGGCATTCATTAAAGTACAACCCCGGCGTTTGCCTGGTGTGAAAATGGGAAACCACGGAAAACCATCTTCAGGACTGCCGACAGTGGGATTCGAAGCCACTATATCCCACATGCAGAGACCGAGTCAGCCCATTATGTTACCGGCGCGAGCCGAGCCTTCCTAAATGGATATAATAATAATAATAATAATAATAATAATAATAATAATAATAATAATAATAATAATAAATGTTTTTTACAGTGTTGCTTTACGTCCCAACGATGCAGATAGGTTATATAGCGACGTTGGGATAGGAAAGGCCTAGGAATGGGAAGGAAGCGCCCGTGGCATTGGTTAAGGTGGATCCCAGCATTTACCTAGTGTGAAAATGGGAAACCACGGAAAACATATTTCGGGGCTGCCGACAGTTGGGTTCAAACCCACTACCATCCGGTTGCAAGCTCACAGCTGCGCGTATCTAACCACACGACCAACTCGACCGGTAATAATAAATGTTCCTTGTGACACTCATACAGAAGGTGAACCAAATGTTCCCTGAAATGAAAGCTCAGGCTTGTGTGAGTAAATCTCTGGTATCTACATAAATGTTAATTCGTATTCATTGTTCAGCATAAATTATCTTCATCCAATGTTCTTCTTTAACTCGCGAACTGATAAATTCATACTTAAGGAGAAAAATTACCGTTTAACGTCGGTCTATACATTCAAAACTTGTTCGCTGTTTATACTCATTCCTTCTCGACATCATATCATTTTGAAGCTCAAACAATGCCTTAATTAATCGAAATGCTCATGTTGAATGTGACTGAGAAGTGTCCAATGGATTTAAATAAGCGCTAATTACAGTGAAGGATGATAAATGAACGTTTTTGTTTACTTGACATTATTTACAGGCTGATAAAGTTATTAATTGCAACTCTTAAGTCACACTAAGTGACAAGAAGGAAGCATTAAATGTGCAACCATCACGACATACAGTAGATTACATCCGAGTAAGCTGAATATGTCCATCAATCCACGTATCCATGTAGCCGCAGGGATACAAACATAACAGTACGCGAAATATTGAAGATATACTGATTGTGACGTGGCATATGTCCAAAAAGGAGTGAGGCAAGGCGACAGTTCGTCCTCCCTCCTTTTCAATTTTTCTACAGAACAGGCAGTAAAGGAAGTCAAACAGATATTTTGAGAGGAAATCACAATCGAAGGTGAGGAACTCTAAACCCTGAGATTTTCCGATGATATTGTTATTTTATCTGAGCTTGCAGAAGAGCTGGAGAAATTGCTGAATAGCAAAAGATACAAGATCAAAATAAATAACTCCAAAACATAAACAATGGAGTACGATCGAACGAAGTTAGGTGATGCAGGAAATATTAGATTAGGAAATGAAGTCCTAAGGGGAGATTGTACCTTGTATACTGACAAGGTTACATTTGTCTCATTTAGGTACATTTATCTCAAGAAATTTTAGTGGCTGATAGAAGATGATTGTCTCTTCCAAACGCCATTTTTGTTCATATATATTTTGCATAAATTGGTTTTTAGAAATTATTTCGTCAGTTATTAAAAATCCATATTTTTCAAATTAATTAATTGATAATTACCAAACATTTCTACTTAATTTCTTAAAATGCATGAATAATATTATACTTAACCTTTGTAATATGTATACCCAGCTCGATAGCTGCAGTCGCTTAAGTGCGGCCAGTATCCAGTAATCGGGAGATAGTGGGTTCGAATCCTACTGTCGGCAGCCCTGAAGTTGGTTTTCCGTGATTTCCTGTTTTTTCACCAGGCAAATGCTGGGGCTGTACCTTAATTAAGGCCACGGCCGCTTCGTTCCCATTCCTAGGCCTGTCCTATCCCATCGTCGCTATAAGACCTATCTTTGTCAGTGCGACGTAAAGCAAATAGAAAAGAAATGTAATATGTATAATTTTCATTCTCCTAAGATGGTTAGTTTCTGAGAAATTTGTAATTATCTTATAATTAAATTTAAAAATATCGATTTTTAATGACTTGCGAAATGATTCCTATAATCTAAATTATGCAAACTAATTAGGTACAAAAATGGCGTTTGGAAGAGACAATCGTGTTCTATCAGTCACAAAAATTTTACTTTGTCATCATCCATAGTTGTTGAGATAAAATTACCTAAATGAGACAAATTTAGCATAGTCACTATACAAGACACATTCTCTCCTTAAAGGAACTACATTAATATTGTTAAATAGGTAGTAAAATAACGAACCACGGCAAAAGTGAGAATGATATAAAATGCAGACTAGCACAAGAAACTAAGGCCTTTCTCAAGAAAAGAAATTCGCTCACTTCGAACATTGATATAGAAATTAGAAAAAAATATTTTGTTAATTTTGCGCCCACTTTGGTGTAAACAAACAAGTTTCTGAGGACGTAGGTATACTAGCATTGAAGGGCTTCCTTCATAATATAAGAAAAGTGTTGTTACTCTAGCGTTAACAGACTATGTAAACGTTTCCTGTGTTACAATAATTATGTGCGTTAATTAAGACTATTTGTCCGCCTCTGTGGTGTAGTGGTTAGTGTGAATAGCTGCCACCGACGGAGGCTCGGGTTCGATTAGCGGCTCTGCCACAAAATTTGAAAAGTGTTAGGAGGGCTGGAAAGGGGTCCACTCAGCCTCGAGAGGTCAACTGAGTAGATGGAGGTGGGCGTGGTTAGATTCCCTCCTTAGCCATCCTGGGAGAGGTTTTCTGTGGTTTTCCACTTCTCCTCCAGGCAAATGTCGGGACGGTACGTAACTTAAGGCCACGGCCACTTCCTTCCCTACCGGGCGAGTTGGCCGTGCGGTTAGGGCCGCGCAGCTGTGAGCTTGCATCCGGGAGATAGTGGGTTCGAACCCCACTGTCGGCAGCCCTGAAGATGGTTTTTCGTTGCTTCCCATTTTCAAACCAGGCAAATGCTGAGGCTGTACCTTAATTAAGGCCACGGTCGCTTCCTTCCCATTCCTAGGCCTTTCCTGTCCATCGTCGCTATAAGATCTATCTGTGTCAGTGAGACGTGAAGCAAATAGGAAAAAAAGAAAGAAAAGCTTCCTTCCCCCTTCCTTGTCTATCCCTTCAAATCTTTCTATCCCGCTGAAGACCCCTGTTCAACATAGCAGATGAGGCCGCCTGTCCGATGTAGTGGTCCTCCTCCCCAGTTTTATCCCCTGACCCAAAGTCTCACGCTCCAGGACGCTAACCTTGAAGCGGTAGAGGTTGGTTCGCTCGTTGAGTCTGAGGGAAAAACCGACCCTGGTGGGTAAACTGATTAAGAAGAAGAAGAAGAATTAAGTGATTAAATAAATAATATCCGAAGGAAAATGAACATTTAATACAGTATAGCCAACTGTAGGAGTGAGTAAACATATATTCCCACCGCGCGGTACTGTAAGGTTTACTTACATAGATCATCATTATAGACCGTTTTGCCTTTCAGCGTTCAGTCCGCAAGCCTCTGTGAATTTACTAAACGTTGCCACAATCCTCTATTTGTAACTAGTGCTGTGGCCTCATTTAGTTCTTTACCTCTTATCTTCAAATCGCTAGAAACTGAGTCTAACCATCGTCGTATTGGTCTCCCACTACCTCTCTTACCCTCCATAACAGAATCCATTATTCTCCTCGGTAACCTATACTCCTCCATTCACCTCACATGGCCCCAACACGGAAGCCAGTTTATGCGTACAGCATCCATCGTGTTCATTCCTAACTTAACTTTTTTTTACTCATTCCGAGTGCCCTCCAGCCACTGTTCCCAGCTGTTTGTACCAGAAACCATTCTCGCTACTTTCATGTCTGTTATTTCTAACTTATGAATAAGATATCCTGAGTCCACCCAGCTTTCGTTCCCGTAAAGCCAAATTGGTCTGAAAATAAACCGATGTAAAAAGTTTCTTCCTGGAGCTGACTACTTTCTTACAGAATACTGTTGATCGCAACTGCGAGCTCACTTCATTAGCTTCACTGCACCTTGAATAAATCTCACTTACTATATTATTATCTCTGGAGAACACACATCGTAGGCCTTAAACACTTTTTGTCTCCAATCTCACATTCAATTATCTTGGATTGCTTGCCTACTAACATCAATTTACTCTTTGAAAGGCTAATTTTCGTACCATACTCATTGCATCTATTTTCAAGTTCCAATCTGCCATTAAGTTGTCAGCATAGGACAGACTGCTTACTACTTTTCCACCTAACTGAATTACTCCCTGCCACTTCATACGTTTCAGCAGATGATTCCTGTAAAATACGAACAGCATAGGTTTTAAGATTACACACTTGTCTAACCCCTGTAATGATCCTGAACCATGAACTCATTCTACCATCAATTATCACTGCAGCCCAATCGTCAACATAAATGCTTTTGACTGATTTTGTCTCCCAGTATGGTGAACATATTTTCCCTCGGTACCCTGTCATATGCTTTCTCTAGATCTACGAAATATAAACATAACTGTCTATTCCTCTCGTAGCATTTTTCAATTACCTGGTCCATACTTTTCTTTATATACTGTATTAGCATAGGAAAATGAACACAATGAAAATTGTTCTGATGGACTGCATGTGGCTGGGAGACGTGACCACTCTCAAGGAGCATAATGGATAGGAAGAGCATTGGGAGATGTGAGTTTTGGTTTCTTCTACGACGATATACTGTAGTAGCAATTCACTTAAGGAACAAGCGTGTCTGATCAAAAGGAACCTGCAACCTCGTTGCAGCACCGAACGACTTTCGTTTGCTTTATAAGTTTTCTCCCCCTAACATGCAAGTGGCATTCCTGTAAGTTGTGTACAATAAATTGCTTATATTTTTACGAGCTTTAGAAGTTATCCACACACGCAACAGCTGTCACGACTGGGGTAGGCTATTAACATCAGCTATAAATCAGGGAACAAATGCCAGGTATACTATTGAAGAGTAAGTCGGTCTTAGGAAAATATGTGAGATTTGTTCGAATAACTCGTTAGTGAGTCATACGTAACTGCTCCCCTACAATTAACCACATTTCCGCAATAAAACACCACAACAGGACACGTTAGTAGTATTAAAGTGACCTTGTCCGAAACACTCCTGGACTGTGCAAAGTAGCTTGACATTAACTTTACGATGCCTTTACATGGAGGACCTACTGTTTACAGTGCACTAGGTCTTCTGATATAGGCTAGAGCAATTTTGTTACTTTCATAGATCTGTCACTGTCTTATCCTTATTTTCGACAATATGAAAGTGACTGAGGTATGAGTGATGCTAGTAATGCCATTTCTTATGCAGCGATTCCCAGTTATGAATGATGGGAAAATGTTGCTCATACGGTCGGTTGGTGCATGTATTTCAGTGGGCTTGCAGACAGATATGTATAGTCCTGACGCTCAACCCGTACCCAGCGGCATTCAAAGAGTTCGGCAAACGTTTGATCACCCTGGCCACTTACGGGCCTAGCAGGGGGTGATTTATGACGGCAGTGGGCTTTAAAACGGAAGTTCGCATTCCCCTTCAGAAATCCTCACAGCTCTGTTGCCAATGCACCTCTTGTTAAATAGACGTCAGTCTCTCTTTTCAGCTCAAACAATTCACACTTGCTTTGTTCGCTGTTTGCAAGTTTTGGATTATATCTTTGCTTCGTTAATTAATATTTGTGAAGTGTGTTGTTTTTCACTTCGCTTCACGCAGTAATGTGGAGGCCGTGGGAATCACACCTGGAAATTATCGCATCAGAAAATCCTGAATTAAATCTGCCAGTGCAGGCAAACGATCCTCAACCGAGCGCCGGTAACAGTGATATTCGACCGAGTAGTACTGGTTCCGTGTTCGCGAGTGATACTCAGCCGGGTAGCAGTGGTTCCGCGCCCACGATTGATATTCAGCCGAGCAGCAGTGGTTCCGCACCCGCGAGTGATACTCAGCCAGGTAGTAGTCCTTCCGCGGAGAAAAGAAAGGCGACTAAAACTTGAAGTAAACAAAGTCAACGGCTGGTACGTAACGCATACGAATACGTTATGAAGAACAACGTTCGCAAGGGTTATATTTCTGAGACAGCAAAAATGTTGAAACTTAACAGGAAAACTGTAAGTAAAATAGTAAAGAGGGGACCTACAACTCCGAAAAAGTGTGGTAATAATAGGGTTATCTTTAATAAAATTGATGATTTTTGCTGTGACTTGGTGAGACGCGAGGCATATGCATTCTTTACTAACCGTACAGGAACTGTTAAAGCATTTGAAAAATGTGTGTGGCTTTCCTTATGAAAAAACTACTCTACGACAGCTGTTGAAAAAACTTGTGTTTTGTTTCCGAATTCTGAAGAAAAAACAGATTGTAATGGAATCTGCTAGAATAGTAGCTTGGCGATATAAATCCATAGAGCGTCTCCGGAAGTTGCGTTCCGAGGGATGCAGAGTTGTCTATCTAGATGAAACTTGGTACGATACTCATGACATTGTGAAGAAAGGGTGGGATGATGGAACATGTAATTGCGTACTGAAAGCACCAACATCGCGGGGCAGCGTATTATGGTATTGCATGCTGGAGGCAGTGAGGGCTGGGTTGAGAATTGCCTTTATTTATCGGCTAAAAACATTCGAGACTGCAAAGCTGAAAGCTATGACGAAATGACGACTCAAGTTTTCGAAAACTGATTTAGGTCTCATCTTCTAGAGAACCTACCACGTGACCGAAAATGTGTAATCGTGATGGACAATGCAAGCTATCATTCGCGGCAACTGATTAGGCTTCCTTCCATGAACACTAATATTAAGGACATTATTAAGTTTATGGAGTACAATAACATTCCCGTGCCAAAACCTGTACCCATCAAGGCAGTTATGTTGCAGGAAATCAAATCAGCCAATATCAGTAAAAGGTACGCTGTAGAGGAGATCGCAGCCTCACGTGGACACGAAGTTTTGCGACTCCCTCCATATCACTGTATTTTAAACCCCATAGAAATGATGTGGTTTCAGCTGAAGACATATGTTAGGAAAAATAATGTTACGCCAACTTTGAGTGCTAGTGTGTGTCAACTTCTTCGTGAAGGAGCTGGAACGATCGGTCCTGAGAGGTGGTCTGCTTGTGTTCGAAGCACCATTAAGACAGAAGAGAAGTACATGAAACACGACACGGATAGCAACCAAGATAGATTTGTAATTCACCTAGCAGACAATGACGAGGACGACGAATAGAGGTAAGGTAAATACTGCATTTGTTTTAGAAGTAGCTAAATTTGCTGGATATTTTTTGTCCGAACTACATACTCCGATTATTATTATTATTATTATTATTATTATTATTATTATTATTATTATTATTATTATTATTATTATTATTAATCTGCTTACCCTCCAAGGTTGGTTTTTCCCTCTGGCTCAGAGGGATCCTACCTCTACCGCCTCAAGGGCAGTGTCCTGGAGCGTGAGACATTTGGTCGGGGGATACTACCGGGGAGAATGACCAGTACCTCGCCCAGGCGGTCTCACCTGCTATGCTGAACAGGGGCCTTGGTGGGAGATGAGAAGATTGGAAGGGATAGGCAAGGAAGAGGGAAGGAAGTGGCCGTGGCCTTAAGTTAGGTACCATCCCGGCATTTGCCTGGAGGAGAAGAGGGAAAACACGGAAAACCACTTCCAGGATGACTGAAGTGGGAATCGAACCCACCTCTATTCAGTTGACCTCCCGAGGCTGAGTGGACCCCGTTTCAGCCCTCGTACTACTTTTCAAATTTCGTGGCAGAGCCGCGAATCGAACCTGGGCCTCCGGGGGTGGCAGCTAAACACACTAAACAACTACACCACAGAGGCGGACAATTATTATTATTATTATTATTATTAATATTATTATTATTATTATTATTATTATTATTATTATTATTATTATTATTCCAGTCCCTAGTTCGTGATTTTACTTTTCCTTTGCCAGGCGTGTTGGCCGTGCGGTTAGGGGCCCGTAGCTGTGAGCTTGCATCGGGGAGATAATGGGTTCCAGCTCCACTGTCGGGAGCTCTGAAGATAGTTCACCGTGGTTTCCCATTTTCACACCAGGCAAATGCTGGGGAAGTACCTTAATTAAGGCCACGGGCACTTCCTTCCCACTCCTAGACCTTTCCTAGCCCCTTAGTCGCCATAACACCTATCTGTGTCGGTGCGACATAAAACAAATTGTAAAATATTGTTGCACTTTTCATTTCTTTACTGAAAGCGAGACACTGATATTAGCAGCATAAAATTAATATTTTAATGGGGCTACTTTGTTATCAATTTACGTTTAGTCTTTGTCGAGTTTATTTGCCAATGCCTTCTTCCTGTTTTTTCTTTCTTTCTTTCTTTCTTTCTTTCTTTCTTTCTTTCTTTTTTTCTTTCTTTCAACATCTGCGACCACCGCATGGGTTAAGCACGAAACAAATTATTCTGCGATATTGGTTTGTGCTATGGTTCATTATCAAGTTTTTATATTTATATTTTGACTTTAGAATAAATTAAATGTTAACATGTTTAAAATAATCGACGCAAAATATGACAACCTTGCTTTTGACAGAGCTCACTTGCCGTTTAAACGACACGCGCCTCTTGTGTCCAGAGGAACGGAGCCGACTGTCAACCCTCATTATTACCAGGGTGGGCCAAGTTTTGCGATCAGAAGATACCGCTTGGGTATACGTTGAGCGTCAGGACTATAGTAACAACACTGGCTCGGTGAGAAATGTAACGGGAAACTAACTCACTCCTCATTTCCCTAGTACGCGTCTTCAGTGATGCCTAGGCCATATATGGCAGCTGATGGCAGAGCTGTTGGGGATCCAACCAGCCTTAGGGCTGAGGACTGAACGTAGATACATGACTTTACACTCAAAATGGAAAAAGGAAAAGAAAATGAAAAATGAACATTCCTGGATCTCCCTTTAACATACACTGACTGACAGAGAAAATGCAACACCAAGAAGGAGTGGTTCGAAAGGGATAAAAGTTGGGAAAAAAACAGAGACGGCACGGACGAATAATTGATGTTTATTTCAAACCGATATGCAGGTTACACAATGCGCACGGCATCGACTCAGTAGGATGTAGGACCACCGCGAGCGGCGATGCACGCAGAAACACGTCGAGGTACAGAGTCAATAAGAGTGCGGATGGTGTCCTGAGGGATGGTTCTCCATTCTCTGTCAACCATTTGCCACAGTTGGTCGTCCGTACGAGGCTGGGGCAGAGTTTGCAAACGGCATCCTATGAGATCCCACACGTGTTCGATTGGTGAGAGATCCGGAGAGTACGCTGGCCACGGAAGCATCTGTACACCTCGTAGAGCCTGTTGGGAGATGCGAGCAGTGTGTGGGCGGGCATTATCCTGCTGAAACAGAGCATTGGGCAGCCCCTGAAGGTACGGGAGTGCCACCGGCCGCAGCACATGCTGCACGTAGCGGTGGGCATTTAACGTGCCTTGAATACGCACTAGAGGTGACGTGGAATCATATGCAATAGCGCCCCAAACCATGATGCCGCGTTGTCTAGCGGTAGGGCGCTCCACAGTTACTGCCGGATTTGACCTTTCTCCACGCCGACGCCACACTCGTCTGCGGTGACTATCACTGACAGAACAGAAGCGTGACTCATCGGAGAACACGACGTTCCGCCACTCCCTCATCCAAGTCGCTCTAGCCCGGCACCATGCCAGGCGTGCACGTCTATGCTGTGGAGTCAATGGTAGTCTTCTGAGCGGACGCCGGGAGTGCAGGCCTCCTTCAACCAATCGACGGGTAATTGTTCTGGTCGATATTGGAACAGCCAGGGTGTCTTGCACATGCTGAAGAATGGCGGTTGACGTGGCGTGCGGGGCTGCCACTGCTTGGCGGCGGATGCGCCGATCCTCGCGTGCTGACGTCACTCGGGCTGCGCCTGGACCCCTCGCACGTGCCACATGTCCCTGCGCCAACCATCTTCGCCACAGGCGCTGCACCGTGGACACATCCCTATGGGTATCGGCTGCGATTTGACGAAGCGACCAACCTGCCCTTCTCAGCCCGATCACCATACCCCTCGTAAAGTCGTCTGTCTGCTGGAAATGCCTCCGTTGACGGCGGCCTGGCATTCTTAGCTATACACGTGTCCTGTGGCACACGACAACACCTTCTACAATGACTGTCGGCTGAGAAATCACGGTACGAAGTGGGCCATTCGCCAACGCCGTGTCCCATTTATCGTTCGCTACGTGCGCAGCACAGCGGCGCATTTCACATCATGAGCATACCTCAGTGACGTCAGTCTACCCTGCAATTGGCATAAAGTTCTGACCACTCCTTCTTGGTGTTGCATTTGCTCTGTCAGTCAGTGTATAATTGAAAATATGATGGTGTTTGAGGTCTTTTAGGAAACCAAGAGAAGAATCACCACAATTAACATTAATCTCCCAACAACCCACAAATTGGCAGCATACAACAGTTATATTAACGGAATGTTGGACATTCCTACAGATGAATAACAAACAAATTTATCAGGATAACAAAAAGATCGCAAAAGCGAACGGATACAGCGAAAAATAGTTGACAAAATCACACGTAAATAAAGGAAAGTGTTAAGGAAAATAAAACGTTACTAACAGTATTTTCAAGTTCTCATATTTTGAAAAATTCATTTATAAAATTGTCAATATTTTAAAAGAAATTTGATTTAAAATTGCTTTTAGAAACCGGGAGAACTTTCCAAGAAAATATATCATCCAAATATTGTCGAAAATAATCCACAGTTCTGGCCCTTCAGGCAAGCAACTCAGTCTTGAAAGCAGCCAAGGGATATCAGCTACTAATTTTAGGAAAATAAAACATAATAAAGTACGAGAATACAATCTTTATTTATTCCTAAAAATTACAATCCCTTTCTTAATCATCGTCATCCGGTCGATTAGATTAGCAGTTTGAGTTTTTCTACCACCACTTGCGCTTAATGTGAGTCAATGCAGAGTTTCACTTAAGCCCTTATAACTACACTCAGCATGGAATTTAAGAAAACGCCTGAGGGTATTGAACCAAGGAACACATTACAGAAATAGTTATGTAAATAAGTTAATTTCGCTAAGATTTTAATAAAAAAGAAGACGAGTAAAGAAACAAGCGATTGCAGGCTGTTTTCTGGAACTGCACTTAGATCGGAAGTAATTTTCGAAATGTATTCATTTAGTGCGGTACAGATATCCAAGACTCTCGCTTTGAAACCTTTCTGGGCCCTTTAGCAATCAACGTTCATCAAAATTGAGAAAATTCCTTATTTTTACATTTCCGTAGTTTAGAAACCTCTACTCTGTCTGATAAGAAATGTTTTCAACATTAAAACAGAATAAGTCAGGATAAAAAAAAACAAATTGCAAAAGCGAATGGCTTACATCGCAGGTAAATAAAAGAAATCATTAAGGAAAACAAAAAAAAATTAAAAAATTTATACTCTTACTTAAAGTTCACATATTTTGGAAAACACATTGATAAAATAGCTAATATTTTGAAAGAAGTTTGATTTAAAAATAGCTTTTAGAAATCAAAAATGTTTCGTAAAAATATATACAACCCAAATACTTTTAACAGAAACGTATCCTTACACCAATTCGCGAGTGTATGGACTCACGTGCAATGATTAAAAAAGTTATGATAATTATTTGGGGATATTAGGTCGTGTAATATTAATTATTAGCTGACGCGTTTCGATCGTCTTCAGAGCAGTAACAAAGCATAATGGCAACTGTCACTCCATAGAAACCAGACTCAAGACAGAGAGACCCTGTTAGAAATGTAGTTCATTCCAGGGCCTCCAGAGTCACGGAGAAAGGTGTTGACGAGTTAACTATGGAGGGTAGCCATGATCTACTCAGTATATAGGCTTCACCTTTGTTAAAATTATTCTGGCGTTTAGCATTTTCTATCTCCTCACGAATGATTCTAGGATTAAAATATTTCTCTTTATAAATGACAGAAGTTGCATCAACAATTATTTGATGGTCGTTATGTACGGCATGTTCTGCCTCAGCAGAACTTCTCTGGCTGGCAAGGACGTAAGTGCCTATGATGATATTACGCTTAAAATGGTCTTGATATTGTACTAACTGAGTAAACCCGCCCATATAATATATATCTTCATGGTTCCTATCATCACCATCCTTGCCAAAAGCGTGCTGTGCTTAACACCCTAATCAGCCGAGCAAGGGAGGTTTGTGAGGAGGATAAATTAAACGGTGAACTTGAGTTCCTAACCAGAACATTTCTGAGCAATGGCTACTCAAGAAAACAGATTGACGAAGTGCTAACTCCTAAGCCAAAGGACAGATTGTCACGTGATCCTCGTCCTTTGAATCTGGCCTTCTTGCCATACGTACAACCTGTCACGGATAGGATTGGCAATGTTCTCAGAAAGCGCAATATCAAGACCATTTTTAACCCTAATATCATCAAATGCAATTGTTTGCGATCTCTCAAAGATTCTATTGGTTTAAACTTCGCTGGGATATATATGATTCCTTGCTCCTGTGGGTCGGTTTATGTTGGCCAAACATGTAGAAAGGTAGCAAAGGGGTTAAAGAACATCGCAGGCACTTATGTCTTTGCCAGCCAGAGAAGTCTGCTGTGGCAAACATGCCATACATAATGGCCATCAAATAATTGTTGATGCAAATTCTGTCATTTATAGATAGAAACGTTTTATTCCTAGAATCATTCATGAGGCGATAGAAATTGCTAAACGCCCGAATAATTTTAACAAAGGTTACACCTATGTACTGAGTAGATCATGGCTACCCTCCACAGTTAACTCGTCAACACCTTTCTCCGTGACTCTGGAGGCCCTGGAATGAACTACATTTCTAAGAGAGTCTCTCTGTCTTGAGTCTGGTTTCTATGGAGTGATAGTTGCCATTATGCTTTGTTACTGCTCTGAAGAGGATCGAAACGCGTCAGCTGATAATTAATATTACACGACCTAATATCCCCAAATAATTATCATAATGTTATTTAGTGGTCATGAAAGTCTACGTATAAAGATTTAAAAATATTTATATAGGACGGACCGGGCGAACATTTGCTCAACTTTATCAGCAGCATCTTAAAGCAGCACAATATAATAAACATTCTGGAACTAATCTGTCAAGGAAATTACGGGTTATAACCGAATATTCATGAAAATTCCGAAACGATTCTAGCGGAAAAGAAAAAGGATCGAGTTAAAACTGGGGCAGAAAATGTACTATTCGTAACTCTGAGATGACACAGCGTCAAGTGACGCTCACTAAACAGCAACACATCCAGTGCACTTGAGTAACAATTAATTAATGCTATTGGTTTTACGTCAAGCTAACTAACCTTTTACGGTTTTCAGAGACGCCGGAATGTTCCCCCGTAGGAGTTCCTTTAACTTATAATAAATCTACAGACTCGAGGCTGACGTACTTGTGCACCTTCATGTACCACCGAACTGAGCGAGGATCGAACCTGCTATGTTGGGAACAGAAGTATCTCAAGCGGGAGGGTACTGATTTAGCTTCTTATTGAATCTTCTTGAGAAATATTGCTTTGATTTCCTCCAACTTATTCATGTCGCCCTCTGTCACGTTTTTCCAGATTTTTCGAATCCCTATGTGACATTTGGACCGATTGTTCATCGTGAATAATGTGAAAGATGCTTCAATAACCGCGCAATATAGATAGAAAGACAACAGCAGTTAAGACGAATCAGAATAACAAGAGCTTACCTATGCTGCCGTTCAACACTGCGCTTGACCATGTGTAGTTATTTGCTGTCATTATAGCGTCGTCCCGAACACCGTTGTACCCACCTTTTCTAGTAAAATCAAATGCATTCTCTGTTGCTTCTGCTGTATCTTCATCATTTTCGTCTGAAGTCCTGTTCTAGAAAATATTCCCAGTGCCATATCGTCAGCGTTTGTTAATACAGTCGTCGAGGTAGAGTTCAACGTTACTCGTAATGTCTGCTGTTGCTTAGTTGAATAGCAGCGGGCTTAAGTGGTCTCCTTGCAGTACCCCGTTTGTTTGAAATACTCCATTTTTGTTTTGATGTTGCATTAAGACTGGACAATGCACAGGACGTATTCAGCTCTGTTGTTATTCTTGATGTATCTTTTGGGGTTCTGGTTATTTCGTTATGCGAGTGTAAAATATCGAGTGCTGTATTTCTAGATATGTTAACTATCTGACTTGGATTAAGAGGTATAAATCGCGAACCAAATGATGTAGGCTACGTCAAAACCGTCACATTTTTCAAAACAAACCCCACCTCGATGTATTTAACTGAATCCCGCCAAATATCATATATTCCCTAATGTCCCACAATCCAATCTCTACGTGACCTGATAATATAGACGTTGTCGCGTTAGAACTGGGAAATACATCCAAGAGTTTCAGAGAATCAGCTGCCTTACCACTAAAGGGTAAGGGTGTTGTACTATACAGGGTGAAGCGAAATTCGCGCACTCGGGCGTCGCAGCGCGACTCTTCACATGCCAGCAATAAAAACAATATATCTCATTAAAGTTCGTCCTGCGAGTATATTCGGGAGAAAAATGACGTTGAATAGTGGCAATCTGGCAACACTGTAACCACATGCAGTGTAACTACCTCTGTCAGCACATATTAGCCGTGCTCTACAGTTGGTGCAGTGGATAGAGGTTTGGGTTAGCAGGCAGGAGATCGAGGGGGTCGATCCTGGTTTAAGGCGTATGTTTAGTTCGTAAATGTAGTCCAAGTGGTATGGTGTCTGGCATCTTAATCGTCAACAGCGATTGCAACGGGTCCTCTAGTGTGATTAGCTGCCACCCCCGGAGGCCCGAGTTCGATTCCCAGCTCTGCCACGAAATTTGAAAAGTGGCACGAGGGTTGGAACGGGGTGCACTCAGCCTCGGAAGGTCCACTGAGTCGAGGTGGCTTCGATTCCCACCTCAACCATCCTGGAAGTGGTTTTCCGTGGTTTCCCACTTCTCCTCCAGGCAAATGCCGGGATGGTACCTAACTTAAGGCCACGGCCGCTTCCTTCCCTCTTCCCTGTCTATCCCTTCCAGTCTTTCCATCCCCCTGCAAGGTCCCTGTTCAGCATAGCAGGTAAGGCCGCCTGGGCGAGGTACTGGTCATCCTCCCCAGTTGTATCCCCTCGCCCAGAGTTTGAAGCTCCAGGACACCGCCCTTCAGGCGGTAGAGGTGGAATCCCCCGCTGAGTCCGAGGGAAAAACCGACCCTGAAGGATAAACAGATTAAGAAGAAGAAGATATACGAAATGCAAAGGCTATGAGCTTGCTACTTGCAACCGTTTCCCTGCAAATATTGACGTTTAATATGTTTTATTTTCAGAGAACTTCC
The DNA here is from genome assembly GCF_040414725.1 of Anabrus simplex. NCBI lineage: Eukaryota > Metazoa > Arthropoda > Insecta > Orthoptera > Tettigoniidae > Anabrus > Anabrus simplex. Next base: position 774,992,297 of record NC_090265.1, read on the forward strand.
ACATAGTTCTGACTCTTATTTTCGAATATTACTTCTTTCTTATAATTTGCTTTACGTCGCACCGACACAGATAGTTATTATGGCGACGATGAGATAGGAAAGGGCTAGGAGTCGGAAGGAAAAGGCCGTGACTTTATTTAAGGCAGCCCCAGCCAGCATTTGCATGGTGTGAAAATAGGAAACCAGGGAAAACCATTTTCAGGGCTGCCGACATTGGAGTTCGAACCCACCATCTCCTCAATGCAAGCTCACAGCAGCGAGCCTCTAACCGGTATTTCCGGATCTTTGGCTGACTGGTACAAAGCGAGCGCTGCTCAGACCATAGGCTTGCAAATTACGAGGGGAAGCGTTGTTAGCGTGACGAATCCTCTTGGCCACTATCTCATCATCAGATTATAATCACGTACGCTGAGTGGCCCTCAAAACACCTCACATCCAGGTAAAAACACTTGGCTCAGCCGGGAATCAAACCCAGGCCCTCCAAGTAAGAGGTAGGCTCGTTATCCCTAGACCACGGAGCCGGCTCTCGCAAAATTATAACAGTTTGCTTGATTGATATGAAATGTCGTATTGCTTTAAGTGCCGTGATATCCCAGGACGGGTTCGGTTCGCCAGGTGCAGGTCGTTCTATTTCACTCCCGTAGGCGACCTGCCCGTCGTGATGAGGATGAAATGATGATGAAGACAACACATACACCCAGCCCCCGTGCCATTGGAATTAACCAATTAAGGTTAAAATCCCCGACCCGACCGGGAATCGAACCCGGGACTCTCTGAACCGACTCTCTGACCGTTCAGCCAACGAGTCGGACAGTTTGCTTGATTAACGTATTCCTTTTAATGAACTGTAAACTTAACTAAACTCTACACATTCAGTGCATTTCTCAAGCTGAATAGTAACTTCTACTGGTAGTTCCTCTTCTTTCAGTCTCGTGAGTTTCACAAAATCGCCTTATATTTACGGGTCAGTGGGTCTTGAGTCTGCCAGCCTGCAGCACTGGGAGCCACTGCCTTGGAAAGATTTCATTGTCCCAGACGCAGTCTTATTTAACTGGACGTCTCCTTGTTTAACAAGAGGGCTACTGCGGCTTCACGCTGGGCTGTACTGTGTCACAGTAGTCGAATAGGGTAGTTCATGGGTGACTACTGACGAAAGTGAGGGGTATTGGACTAGACAAACGAATGGTTGAATGGGTGGCTAAATTTCTATAAAATAGAACTCAGCCAATTAGAGGTGGTGAAGCATTATTTGATTCTGTAGTTGTTCGGACGGGGGTTCGGCAAGGCACTGTTATTAGACCTTTACATTTTCTTATACAGGGTGTTTCAAACGTTGAAACAGGTAATAGTGGGTCCACAACAGATTATTATAAGATATAATACCAATTGTCGGAAATGCATATTTATTGTATTGTGGACAAACACAGCGAACATCGCATAACAACAACGTAGCTCATAGTAATTGTTCAAAGTGACGACCGCCAGTCTTAATGCATTCATGACAAAGGTGCACGAAGTTCTGCTGCACTCTCTATAAGATTCCTGATGTGTGTTGAACCTGGAGACTAGCAGCTTGGACCCTAACAAGCAGGTATTCATCCGTTTCTACGGGGGTTTCATACACCAACGACTTGACGTAACGCCAGAGTAAAAGGTCTAGAGGTGTGTGATCCGGTGATCGCGCTGGCCATGGGACATGGCATCCCTATCCAGCGATGAATGTACGTGTTCTTCAGACGCTTGATGACATTAATATCGAAGTGGACTCGTGCACCGTCGTGTTGAAAGCACACCCTTTCGCCGACAACAAGGGATGCAGTCTCCACAAACTGTGGCAGCACATTTCGCAGAAACACCAGGTAAGGTGGAGAAGTCAAACAGGGAAGCAGCAAATGAGGTCATATTAGGTGACCTAGGAGAATGCCATCCTGTACGTTGGCAGAGAATAGTTGCTGCTGGCCACCGATTTGGGTGGCATGGCGATTGTCCTCACACGGCTGTTGCGGCTGATGAAGACACCATCACGAGGAATGAGGCATCATCTGTGTACAATACAAACTGTACAAAGTTCGGCACTAGGGCAGTGCGGTGGATAATCCATTGACAGAAGTGCTCAAAATCTGTTAGTCCCAGTGCTTGCACCCGTTCTTTATGATAGGAGTGTAACACCTGTTCCGCCAATACTCTCCACACTGTATCCTTCGAAGTGTGCATTTCACGGGCACGTTGACGGGTGCTTATTGCTGTGTAGTCGGCTGCAGCATTCAACACTATCTTCTCAAAGTCCGGTGTTCAGACATGTCTTTGGTGGGAAGCCTTTCTGCGGCGTGAACGACCTAGTCTCTCGTAAGTTGGTATCCACAGAGATAAACTTCTTCGAATTAGGATGATGCCTGTTGGGAAAGCGTTCTCTGTACATTCATGCTGCTGTACGGCTACCACACCCTGCTGCACCGTACATTAATATCTGCCAGTTCTCGTGACCAGTTATGTTCCATTTTTGACAGCGTGTCATGCACTGTACACAGTAACACATATCACTATGGACACATCACAAGCTGTCGGGGATAGTGGTGTGCGTGCGGCACAGGTTAATGTGCCGGTGCGACGCACTCCCTCGCCACATGACACACGTGCTATGAGCTAAGTTTTGTACAGTACGCCTGTTTGGTTGTCAAGGGTGTACGCTGTTTATCACCCGCTGCCTATTCCAATATACAACAGAGACCCAGCATCTTTGCGGGAGTGCGGTAGAACTCCTTGCGCCGTTACAATACATGCATTGAGACTGGCGATCGTCAGTTTGAACAATTACTATGAGCTACGTAGTTGTTATGCGATGGTGTATGTCCATAATACAATCAATGTGCATTTCTAACCATTGGTACCCTATCTCGATATAATCGGTTGTGGATCCTTTATCACCTGTTACACTCCGTGTATATAAATAATACGAGTGTAGAACCGCAATAAGAAATACGGTATTTTGCAGATTACGTTATCTATATAAATAAAATCTTAACGACCGTGAGTCTGTACATTTACTATTTTGGCGAAATTTTCGTACGGTTATCCGTTTCAGGTGTAATAATGACCATCTGCATATTTGTTAGCTTTTTACTGAAAGTCCTCATTTTTAACTCCACCCCCCATCCCCAAACAAGATTGAGGCACAATCTGTCAGACGAGCTAGAAAATTGAAATTTGACAAAATTATATGTCTTAGCCTGTAATCGACGGAAAGGTTCCAAGATCTTTAAACATTTCGTTTTTTACCCCAGAAAAATATCGGAATATTGAGGCAATTTTAATGTCGGTGCAGACCTTCGTTTCGAGGTATTTCGCGGCGAAGCTTTGACTGATGAAAGCAGGGTGGGAGGCCTATAATACAGCACTATATCGCATGTAGAAAATTTGCCCAGATCTAGGCTACGTACTAATGGTGGCCTTATTGTACTCTTCGAACAAGCAGAACAGTGTCACCGGGCATAGTGGCTCAGACGGTTGAGGCGCTGGCCTTCTGACCACAAGTTGGGAGGTTCGATCCTAGCTCAGTCCGATGGTATCTGTAGGTACTCAAGTACGTCAGCCTCGTGTCGGTACATTTAATGGCACGTTAAAGAACCTCTGCGGGACAAAATTCCGGAACTCGCTGTCTTCGTAAACTGTCAAAAGTAGTTAGGTGGAACGTAAAGCACAATAACATTATTATTATTATTTTATTATTATTACTATTATTATTTTATTATTATTATTATTATTATTATTATTATTATTATTATTATTATTATTATTATTATTATTATTATTATTATTATTATTATTATTATTATTACAGAACATTGTCCTTATGAAAATGTATTGTAACCTGTACCACCACACTTAGCCCAGATCTAATTTGATGAGAGAGAGAGTATTTACAGTGCACTGTATCTCCTGGTGTGGTATGCGTAGAACAAGTAATCGTTGACTTAGACAAAGTAAAAGTGACAAATATGAGCGATGCTAGTACTATATAAAGTAATAAAGTAATTGAGAGTAAGTGAAAAAATGACCTAAACGATGTTATGAGATGGGCAGCAGACAATAATGCGATGGTAAACGGGGTGAAGAGTCAGGCTGCAGAGTTCACCAAGTCGAAAAGTTCTCTTAGTTTTCATTATTGTGTTGATGGAATGGAAATACCCCATAAGGACTACTTTAAGTTCCTACGTGTTAAAATAAGGGATGATCCTGGTTGGGGTAATCACATAAACGGGGTCGCATGAAGCATGCTCGTCAAAATTCTTATAAATTCGTTGCTCGTTTGATAACAATCGAGCTGAAGAAAGAGCGCGCCATTCTGGGGAAAGCGTTTGTAGGATACATTTGTATTGTTGAGAGTGCTAGCTGGAGCTCATCCATGTTATTCTATAGCCTGCAGTCTATTTATTCAGCAATTTTCATTATCATTGTCATCGCATTATGTTTCTGCACCTCGTTTCTATGTATTTAATATCGGGTAGGTTTAGTATACGTTAATAATCGACATTTCATTTTGCGTAGGCTCAGAATTCACATTCTTATTAAGTTACCTGTATTATTATACTCTTTGCAGTCTCCCGTTTTTTATGTATAGCGAAATATATGATTGTGAGACTCTGTGTGATGACCACCTCCCGAGCCGAGGCCGGCATTTCGTGCCACTTACTTCTGCCAGGCTCCTGTAATCCGTCCTGTGCGACCTCCCTCTTGAGTACCAAGTGGGCATAAGCTGGTTGTTTATGTACCGGATGAGAAGATCGTAAATATTGTCTACAAGAGCGTGATGTAAGACACACACATACATTAGTGGGCCTCCTTAGTTCGACCACTTTAATCCTTTCTCATAAATCCATACGAAGCACGTATACTTCTATTACTAAATTTTTTCATTCCTCCCCTGAAGGGGGAGGCGGGCCTCCTAGACGGTGAAGTTGTCCGTCTCTCAGGCCAGGATATTTGTAACGGTGATGGTTAGAGTGTTTTCGGCCATAGCCTATACTAGGAACTTTCCCGGCATTCGCCTTAGTGCAGGAGAATGAAAATCCACGGAAAACCATTCTCAAGACGGCCGACGGTGGCCGCCCAGGGTAGAGCCGTGGTCACTCGTCCTCTGCTCGGTTGGCCGGTCCACGGACCAGCAGTTGCTAATTGTGGGCCAAGACCCCCTCTGCATTCGCCGAGGGGGTAGTCCGATATAGAAATGAAAGGATACTCTAAAATTTGAAGTGTTTAGGTTATCATTTTTATATAAATAAGAAGCTTATTTCCGGAAGGTAGACTACTAAAGCCAACAGATTCAAAACTGAGATGATAATTGACAACACAGGTTGGTGGGAAGCTCCCTAGTGGAAATCGACAGCCTGATTCTAGTCATTCGACCGGGTCAGGAATGAAATGAATGAAGCCCCCATATACTGGCGATGTAGGAATTGTGCCGGCTGCCGAACCCTGTCGCACTCCTCTGGAGGAAGTTTGAAAATATGAAAGAAAACTAAATCGCCAAAACGGCTCAAATCGATGTCAAACAGAGCGTTGAAAATCCCATTTGGTGCCAATAATAACCCATAATTACCAAAATTCACGGGGTTAATTGGCCATAACATAATGTATCCATGCAGCCAATGAGGAGCCATTTCCAGTGCACGTGACTATCAGGACTGTCTTATGTACTGTATGTATAATAGATATGAGTAAGAAACCTGAAATCACAGATAAGGCTACTTGCTATGATGAATACTGTATTGAGTACTAAATGAGTTACAGTATTGTAAGTGACTGAAGGGGGACTTAACCAATGTAGTCAGATGGACAGCAAACACTCGTATGAATTTAAAAGGAACGAAAAGTTAAGTTATAAATTTTCACCAAATTTCCTCTCAGTTTTAATTATTGTGTTGATGAGGTGATAGGACCTCATGGGGAACACTGTAAGTACCTTCGTGTTAATATAAGGAATGATCATTGAAGTAAACATATTAACGTAGTGTCCAGCTCCGTGGATAAACGGTTAGCGTGCTGGCCTTTGTCCACATAAGTCCCGGGTTCGATTTTCGGGAGGTTCAGGAATTTTAACCATAATTGGTTAATTCCGCTGGCACAGGGGCTGGGTGTATGTGACGTCTACGTCTACATCATCACTTCACCTTCATTACGACGCGCAGGTAGCCTACGGGAGTCAATTAAAAAACCCTGCATCTGGCGAGCCGAACTTGTCCTTGGACACTCCCGGCACTAAAAGCCATAAGCCATTTCATTTCTTTTTTCATTAACGAAGTAGTTAAAAAAGGTTACAGGTATCTTAACATGGTTATGCGAATGTTTGGGAGCTGTAGTAAGGATGTAAAGGAGAAGACCGCACTTAGAGAATGGCTCCAGAGTATGGAAACTTCATCACGACAACATGATACGAAAACCGGAAACAATTCAAAGGAAAGGAGCACGATTTGTTCTGGGTGGTTTCCGACTAAGGAATAGTGTTACGAAACTGTTGCCAACTTTGGGCTGGGAAGACTTGGGAGAAGGGAGAAGAGATGCTCCCTTATGTGGTATGTTTCGAGCTGTCAGTGGTGAGTTGGCGTGGAATGACATTAGTAGACGACTAAGCTTGAGTGGAGCTTTTAAAAGTAGGAAGAATTAAAGTATGAAGATAAAGTTGGAATTCAAGAGGACAAATTGGGGCAAATATTAATTTTTAGGACGAGGAGTAAGGGAATGGAAATAAATTAACAAGGGATGTGTACGATAAATTTCCAAGTTCATTGAAAATATCAGCTAGAAGAATCAGCCATCTGGGCGACAGCCATAAATGAATGCTGAACTATGTAGAATGACAGCGCCAGAAGTTATCAAACTGAAAAACATTTAACACAAATACTTTGTATAATAATGCATTTGTTCTATTTGATCACAGTAAAATAGGTGAAATGACCTTTGACTTGACATTATCCACCCTTAACTTCTTTTCCTCTATCCTGTAAAATTTTTACTTTTGGATTTGTTACCTTTTCGAAAAAAGCTTCTCAGTGTAATGTAGACTGCAAAACTTTCAGGACTAAAACACCACCAGAAGTAGCATAGAATTATGTAGCTTTCCAGTACCAGCACAGTGTTTATAACCGGGTAAATCAGCCGTACTCGAACTGCATCAGAACAGACAACTTGAGAGCCTCAATATCTCCCCAGAGAAAGAATGAAACTGGTAGAGTGACGAACTTGGAGCGACTAATTATTCATTCAGAGATGAGATAACCAACTTGCGACTCCAATTACGAAGCAGACGGGGTAATTGAGATCAGCCATATTTCTAGCTCGCAGTGCACTTTTATGGCAACAACCTGATTAAAGAAAGCAGGGCAGAGCCAGTGGGTAATGAGAGCAGGCGCGGGGCTTTAATCTGGCAGTAAAGTGCTCCCTGGGATTCCTTTATCAGTACACATTCCTTAAATCTAATTTTATGAAAATTATATGCTTAGGATTATCAGCGTGTGAGGCTAATTGTCATGGTGTTACAAGAGATGTAGAGGACAGATTGCTAGACAATCAGTGCCAGCTGACACTATTACTATGAGCAGAACGTTACACATCAGCATAGGGAAATGCACACAACGAAAATTGATCTGGTGGAGTGCATATCCATAGGTGGCTGGGAGGCGTGACCAGTCTTAAAGAAACTAATGGATAAGAAGGGCATTGTGACATACGAGGTTTTGTTTCTTCAACGACGATGTGAACATTCTAAGAAAATCTGATTTAGGGATATGTCTGTAACTGAAATGTGTTTAAAGCAGAGCTGGGACTCTTGATCCCCGAGGACCCGCTTGTAGGCCGCCAGTCAATGCTGATTGACATAGGATTACCGCCGTGGTATTAGCGGTCCCTGTGCTTGCCGCTGCAGCACATGACCTTTGAACACACATTATTGCATGTGTTTTCGTTATCGAAAACTTACTCCTTTCCCTTGTGGACTCAATGACTTATCCTCCGACCTGAGGTTTGTAGGATCGAATCGAGTCCATTCACATTTGGCCGATATTACCTTGGCTTACAAACGAGAGATCCGTGTCAATAGATCACCTGGACTGCTAAAAATGTCCTTGGTGGCAATGTCATGCAATCCATTAAGACAATTAAAAACTTCGTGAAATATTATTTTCATCATCATCATCATCTGTTTACCCTCCAGGTTCGGTTTTTACTTCGGACTTAGTGAGGGATCCCACCTCTACCGCCTCAAGGGCAGTATCCTGGAGCTTCAGACTCTTGGTGGGGGGATACAACTGGGGAGTATGACCAGTACCTCGCCCAGGCGGCCTCACCTGCTATGCAGAACAGGGGCCTTGTGGAGGGATGGGAAGATTGGAAGGGATAGGCAAGGAAGAGGGAAGGAAGCGGCCGTGGCCTGAAGTTAGGTACCATCACGGCATTTTCCTGGAGGAGAAGTGGGAAACCACGGAAAACCACTTCCAGGATGGCTGAGGTGGGAATCGAACCCACCTCTACTCAGTTGACCTCCCGAGGCTGAGTGGACCCCGTTCCAGCCCTCGTACCACTTTTTCAAATTTCATGGCAGAGCCGGGAATCGAACTCGGGCCTCCGGGGGTTGCAGCTAATCACGCTAACCACTACACCACAGAGGCGGCCTGAAATATTATTTTTATAATTATTATTGTCCGCCTCTGTGGTGTAGTGGTTAACGTGATTAGCTGCCACCCCCTGGGGCTCGAGTTCGATTCCCGGCTCTGCCACGAAATTTGAAAAGTGCTACGAGAGCGGGAACGGGGTCTACTCAGCCTCGGGAGGTCAACTGAGTAGAGGTGGGTTCGATTTCCACCTCAGTCATCCCCGAAGTGGTTTTTCGTTGTATGCCACTTTTCCTCCAGGAAAATGCCGGGATGGTACCTAACTTAAGGCCACGGCCGCTTTCTTCCTCTTCCTTGTCTATCCCTCCCAATCTTCCCATCCCCCACAAGGCCCCTGTTCATCATAGCAGGTGAGGCCGCCTGGGCGAGGTACTGGCCCTCCGCCCCAGTTCTATCCTCCGACCCATAAACCTCAAGCTCCAGAACACTGCACTTGAGGCGGTAGAGGTTGGATCCCTCGGTGAGTCCGAGGGATAAACCAACCCTTACTATTATTATTATTTCCTTTCACCCTCGTTGGGATACGTAGAATCAATCATTGTTGTTCTTTTCTTAGTGGTCTGTATTTCTTCATTGTTTCAGTTTTTCGTTTCCTCTCGTCATCCGAGATAATACGTTTGACTTTTAATGTAGATTTGTCTTAGAACCTTATATTTTTGTCTTTACTTATTACTTTAGCTGGTCGATCGAATTGTGAATTCTCTGCAGTTTTCAATTCTACGAGGACTTTTTCAGTTTCTTTTAATCATTTGGGTTTTGTTTCGCGGTTACGGAAGAAATCGTTGTTTGGTTGCTGTATTAGACTTAATCCTGAGAAGATGACCGTCAAATTTATCTTCCTTTTTCACATAGTATCTGAGAGCTTTTCAATGTTCTTGTAGAGTGTTTCGTTCTTGATGTATATTATCTTGTTATCCTGAAATGTGTTCCTTTCCTTTAGCTCAAGTTTCTCCATCTGGTCTTTGAAATTCATGTGCAGAATTTCTGCGGCGAATAGTGCTTCTGATTTAGTCACTCTCTTGTAATCTTAAATTTCGGACTCGCATGAAAGGGATTTCTTGTTGTATGTATATTTTATTAGTTCGAAGGCAATTTCAAGTTTGATTTTCCTGGATTCCATTGCTATGCATTCCGCAGTGTTCCAACTAATCCATTCCTCGAGATATTTGAATTCTTTTACTATTTCAGTCTTTTTTTTCTTGGACTTTGAGGTATTTATGTGGGTGATTTATGAGCGAGATGAGGCCTCGGACTTAGGACCTGCAATAGTGAAGTTGTTGTTATTATTATTATCATTATTATTATTGTTATTATTATTATCATCGATTCGTTGTGCCCAACTAAGGAGAGCGTTTGAACTTACTCAGTACAACGTATCTTCTTTTCTTCTCAATATCTCTTCCTTTTTCATTCTGCGTTCTTCTGTCCTTTCTCTATTCGGGATAGTGGGGAAGATCGTGAACAGGGTGTATGAGTTTTAGAGGGTTGGTTATTCTGATAAATAATTATTGAAAGAAATAACTTGATTTCGCGCAGCGTTGTCATTCTATCAACTGCTGGACTTTTGGGGCGAATTAAAATGGGCTTTGCGCGACAGTGTTGCTACATCTGCACGTGATTTTAGAGCGATGCCCAGAATGAGCATGAAACACAAAGAAAGCGTTGGTTTCCGCCGCTGTCACCGTAGCGCACTTGGTTCGGCGCCATAGTCACTTCAGAGGTCTGTGTTCAAGTCCCGCTCCTGGCGATGATTTTATCTTCGACTGGTGCTGTCATACCGGTCATAAGCCACGTGGAGGTTTAGCAACACCGCGTCGCGAAATCGCCGACGGAGCGATCTGATTGGCTAAATTCAGCAGCTGATAAAATGACAACGGTGCGAGCTATCGAATTATTCTTTTTCAAATTACTTATCAGTATGACCAACCCTCTAACACTCATACATCCGATTCTTTCCGACCACCCTAAATTTCCTTTTAGGTTTTTGTAGAAATTAATGTTTGTTTACTAAGCTTCTAAATGTTGCTCTATCAGGAATGTTTCCCTGGGTAATACAAATTTCTGCTAGTTCTTACTTTATTTCCACTAACCAATTGTTGCGGTTTTTCAGGGATAATGCTAGGTTTAGAAGTTTTCTGGTCAGCCTGTTGTAATCCATTCTGTGTAGGTGTCCCTAGATTTTTTGTCGCATTTTTTAATCGTATATTCGATTCTTTCTCTGACTTAATACATTTTGTGTGGTTTCCTTTTCAACCAAATTCCATTTTCAAATTATGGTCCTGAGAATTTGCGTTGAATTTTCCTCTCTTGTTTTAATGTTGGAAACATTTCTTAGCAAACGTAAAATTAAGCAATTTCTTCAATTGTGGCGAACGGTGAAGGATTAAAGGGCCCAGAATGGTTTCAAATTGTGAGTCTTGAATAGCTCTATCAAACTAGAAAAGCAAATTTCGAAATCACTTCCGGCCTAAATGCAGTTCCGGAAATACAGCCTAAAATCCCTCTTATCTTCACTCGTTTCCTTTTTTATTAAAATCTAACCCAAATTAACTTATTTACATAGTTATATCCGTAGTGTGTTTCTTTGTTCAATACCCTTAGGCATTATTTTGATTTTTTGAAAAATGTCCACAGCGAATGAAGTTATAAAGGCTTTAAGTGAAACTCTGCATTGACTCACATTAGCGCCCGCAGTGGTAGAAAAAGGCAATCTGCTAATCTAATCGACCGGATAATGTTGATTAAGGAAAGGATTCTAATTGTTAGGAATTAATAAAGAATATATTCTCATACTTTATTATATTTTATATACCTAAAATTCGTTGTCATATCCCCAGGAAGTTTTCAACATTCAGTTGCTTGCCTGAAGGGCTAGAACTGTGGATTTTTCTATGTTTGTTAAGAAGCCTCCTCCAGTGTCAACTTATTTGTGATCTACTGCCAGTTATCAGAGTTTAGGATACATAAAATGCCTCTGGTTGGATGACTGTGTTTTAGTCTCGTAACTTAACATTTTTTATATAGAGTTTGTTGTTTGCATTGCAGGTAAATTATCAGTTCTTTATTTGTTTTGTTTTTTTTCCTGATTTATTCCTGCTGGTTGAATCAGTTCACCTATACTAAGGCGCACGAGAGTTGGAGTCTGACATTAAGCGCCACCGGCGAAAAACGTTGACTAACGCTGCTCGAAAATGTCCTCTTGCCATGGCAACGATGACAGCGATGCCAAATTTAAGGAAGCTATCGCCACGTTGGTTGGCTTGCTCTCAGTCGCTCTTGTGATATTACTCGGAGTGGTACTGTGTTAGCTGTGTTACTTGTTGCTGTTCTATGTATTTACGTGGTTTTTTGGTGAATATTATTACTTTTTGTAAGTTAAACAGTGGCTAGTTGTACAGTTCTTTTCAGTATTTAACGTGTTCATTTGGTGAGGCTATTGTCAAAAAGTGATGATTTTGTTAGTGCTTATGAAATCTTATCGGCAATGGCGTGTTCTATCTTAAATGCTGGAATTATTAGCACGTGCTTAGGAACGGGTCAAAAGTTTATTGAACTGCATTGGACGTTACATGTTTTATTAAGCACTCAGCCTGCGTTAAAGGGTGATATGCCACAGATGACATGACTACGCAGCGTTCTTCAAAGTTACTACTTTCGCCGCTCATATGTCAGAGGTGAATATTGTTTTAAGAGGAAGTTCAACTAGACCTGTGATTATCGACTAATTTTCTGAACTTAGATCTAACACAATGTCATCTGTGATGCCTATTTCCTGAAGATCTTTTCCAAGTTGGAGCAGCTAATTTTTTACTTACTTTCATTGGCAGGGCAAGGCTCAGAATTCGTTTGGTCAATCACTGATTACTCATTCTGAAAATATGTCCGTAAAATTTCACACGTCTCTTCCTAAATGTGCCTCAGATTTTCTCCGAGTATTTTTACAGCTCATGAGATTTCCTTGTCATCCAGACTGTACAGATTGGTCCAAAAATTTTCCTTAAGATTTCTTCTTGCTTTTATTATTATTATTATTATTATTATTATTATTATTATTATTATTATTATTATTATTATTATTATTATCAGCAGGTATCTCTAAGAGGCAAGAGTCCACGGGCAGTTTACCAGACTTCTACTGTAATATCAAATCTCAGTAGGCAGAATCACTTTTTCAAGAGACAGTATAGACGAGAGCAGAAAGAAGTCGTTTATGAGAATTTTCGCGTCATTATTTTTGATGGCTTACCTATTCACGGACAGTGAACTTATTGACATGCCGTAGAATGTTGTTCCATTGTTGCCATTTGTTCTTGAGTTCCATATATTTCGAAATAAAGCAATGGGCCATCATTACCCACAACGCAGGATTGCTGTGGATGATAACAGCTGACAGTTTACTTGGTGCAGCCGTAAGATCAATGTCACACTACCTCATTGTTCAAGTTACATTACGCTATGCGTCAATAAGAACCAATTTCACATTTCAGCGCACCATTCCCGAGCTTTCTTTCTCCTCAGCGTATTGTTTCCATGGACAGCAATATATCCGCACTTAGTGCACGCTCCAAGTCTCCGGCGGTCGTGCGAAGCGAAACGGTCCTCTCCGTACCCGATTGCATTCGCGCCATGAATTTTTATGGCAGAGGGGCCATTGTAGTTTACATATTCCAACTCCACTGGCTGTTTAATTATCGTACTTGGTGAATGTTAATACTTCTTTGCTGAGGCAGATCATTATTATTGTTATTGATCATCTGCAACAGGGACGAGCTGACCGAGGTGACAGGTCAAAACGTGAAAAAGAAAAAAAACAACCTTCTTCGGTCGTTTTAAAAAGTTTATACATCGCTGTTCTCCTTGTTTATATCACCATTAGTTTTACCGAGCCGATTAGCTAGGGTTATGGAGCCGAGCTCTGCTTTCGAGAGAAGAATTGTTTTGAACTTTACCTTCGACTGTCCTGTCCTGAGAATAGTTTTGTGGTTTCACTTCCAGGCAAATGCTGGGATAGTTCTTATTCGTAGGCCACAGCCGATCCCTTCAACCTTCTTACCCAGTTTTATTCTTTCTTTCATCCTTTCTTTCTTTCTTTCTTTCTTTCTTTCTTTCTTTCTTTCTTTCTTTCTTCAGTTTCATTCTTTCTTAATCCTTTTACCCCCCAGATTTTGTTTCTCCCTCGGACTCAGTGAGGGGTACGCCTCAAGTCCAGTGTCCGGGAGCGTGAGACTTTGCGTCCGGGGATACAACTGGGTTGGACGACAGTACCTTTTCCAGAACGCCTCACTTGCAATGCTGAACAGGGGCCTTGTGCGAAGATGGGAAGATGCGAATAGAAGCGGCCATGGCCTTAAGTTAGGTACTATACCGGCATTTGTCTGAGGAGAAGTGTGAAACAACGGTAAAACACTTCGAGCATGGCTGAAAAGGGACCTGTTGATTCTGAGTGGAATCCAGCCCTCGTACCACTTTTCAAATTTCGTGGCATAGCCGGGAATCGAACCCTAGCGTCCGAGGGTGGCAGCAAATCACATTAACCACTACACCATAGAAGCGGACCCAGTTTTATTCACCATCTTCATGAACTTCTCAATTCGTTTTAGTGACAGAAAGGGCATTATGTCGTAAAATTATGCTACTTCTTCCCCGACCCTGTATCAGGGAACGTGACTAAATGGTAGACATACATACCTCGATTACTTCTCACGTTGTTACTTCTTCTGTGGGAGCATGGGAGCATGAAGACCAGTTTCTCCATTGTTGCGTATCAGTATAAACTAGGTCCGGCTCCATGGCTAAATGGTTAGCGTGCTGGCCTTTGGTCACAGGGGTATCGGGTTCGATTCCCGGCAGGGTCTGGAATTTTAACCATCATTGGTTAATTTCGCTGGCAAGGGGGCTGGGTGTATGTGTCGTCTTTATCATTATTTCATCCCCATCAAGACGTGCAGGTCGCCTACGGGAGTCAAATCGAAAGACCTGCACCTGGCGAGCCGAACTTGTCCTCGGACACTGCCGGCACTAAAAGCCATACGTCATTTCATTTCAGTATAAACTAGAAATAACACAAACAAATTATTAAAATCGACTACAAATGCCTGCAAAACGGCTATGAATGAAATAATCAGTTATTTAGAGAACCAGTCAAGGCCTCCACCAATACTTCACATCGTAGCCCCTAAGATCACATCGACCATCTGTACTCTAACGCCCCTCTTTGATGATATGTCTCTCAGTCATGAAGAGGATGGTTGCCTAGTTGTACTTCCTCTTAAAACAATAATCACCACCACCACCACTCTCAGTTATGGCCATCCATCAATAATTCACAGCACAGCCTGCACGGTTGCTAGGTAACATCCCGTCACACAATTTGTGTCGCTAAATTCATAACGCAAATTTTCAGGTGACCGCTGCCATTAAGACATGTTTATGCCAAAACATATATTTTAGGAATAAACCTCTTTTTTAGGTCAGGTTACTTCCCACAGTCGGCGAATATACCGAGAGATCACTATTTATGGTATAATGCATCATAAATCATTTAAAGAAATATTAAAAAGGCACAACTTTACAAATTAAGCCACCAAATGCAAGCAACAACACAAAAACAATAATATGTCTCCGAAATATTACATGGTGGTTGCATGGTGGTTGGCGCATCCTTAAACGGTATGATACCGGGTGAGCTGGCCGTGCTGTTATTGGCGCGCAGCTGTGAGCTTGCATCCGAGAGAAAGTTGCTTCGAATCCCACTGCCGGCGGCCTGAGGATGGTTTTCAGTGGTTTCCCATTTTAATTCAATGCAAATTCTGGGGCTGTGACTGAGTTAAGGTCACCGACGAGTTCTTCCCACTCCCGTCCCTTTACTATCCCATCGTCGCCATAAAACCTTTCTGTGTCGGTGTGATATAAAGCAACCTGTAGAAAAAATCTTAAATGCGAATATTTTTACATGGGGTTAATCTGCTGCTTTGCAACGATTACGCGTATTCAAGTGGCATAACATGTTTGCAGCAGGAAACTATGTTGATGACGAAAAACGAATATTTTATTTAATAATATTAAATGCTGCAAAAATTAAGAAATCTTTTTTTAAGGGAAAGAATCTGCGATGTTTCTTTTTTAATTTGCTGGCTTACAGACAACGAGATGTGGTGAACCCGGTACGCGTCAGAATTTTCCGCTTATAAAGCACAAGGATTTAAATGCACCTTCATCACTGACAAGGGAAATGGTTGGCTTGGGACAGTCAATGAACATGTCCCACATTGAATGGTATTCATCATTTGGTGAACGATAGTATTATAATTCATAGCTGGGCGGGTTGAAGCACTTAGTTGATGGTGACGTACAGTACAACAATCATAATCTAAGGAGAGGGTATCAAAACTCTCAGACTTGCCGATGATATTGTTATATTATTTGAGACTGCAGAAGATCTGGAGAAATTGCTGAATGGTCTGGGCGAAGTCTTGGGTAAGGAGTACAAGACGAAAATAAATACGTCCAATATTAAAGTAATGGAGTGCAAACGAAGTTAGGTGATGCTGGATATATTAGATTAGGAAATGAAGTCTTGAAGTACAGTAAGTAGATGAATATGTTACTTGGGTAGTAAAATAACCCATGATGGCAGAAATAAGGAGGGCATAAAATGCAGACTAACATATAGGAAGACCTTTCTAAAGAAAAGTAATTTGCTCACTTCGAACATTGATATACGAATTAGAAAGATGTTCTTGAAGACTTTCCTCTGTAGCATGGCATTGTATGTAAGCGAAACATGGACGATAATAAGCTGAAAAAGAAATAGAATGGAAGCTTTTGAAATGTTGTGTTACAGAGTGCAACCCGACAAAGATAAAAACAGGAATGATAATAAAACCCCATAAATATAACCAAATGTGCACAAGAAGCAAAATACTTACCATCGAGCAGGAGCAGTATTAACAAAACCAGCGTGGAGGGCACAGAACATAAGGGAAAGGACTGGATCGAGGTAACTACTTGAGGGGTTGCCAGGTCAAGATTGCTAAATGAAAGCAAGATTAATGTTTAAATAACTTGAACTTTACTTAAAATTAGGAAAAATTTAAACAGAATTTAGGAATGAAAACTGCAGAGCAAAAAAAAATCTGTAAATAATGTCTTTAAATTATAGATAAAAATCAATTTTCAAAGCAAAATATACTATGAGTGCGCACTCGGATAACAACGTAAAATAATTTTTATGTAGTAATAAATAAGTAAATAGAAGAAAGATAAAAATTGTAATAATTCAACTCATTAAATTAGGAGACAAATGTCTATTTTTAGGATAAATAAAATCGTGAAAACACACTCAGATTACAAGCTACACTTTGCCTTAGAATCAATGAATGACAAATGTTAAAACGGATCCGTGCATTAAATATTAATTACATAACTGGCCAGCTTTTCTTTGTGAGTAAGTATACTACAATTAATCACAATAAACTGGAATTTGCTTCCGGAACCAGTACACAAGGATTTCAATCACCCCGAAACACGGAAACACACTCAATATTTAAGGCAACGATAGCAGACCCAAAAAAAGGTTCCACACGTAAATAATTGAAAGGACACAAGAGAAAATCGCACGAACCCGAATAAAAATATGTCTGAAATAAACTACAAATTACGAAGGGAAACACATAAAATTTCACAGACAACAAAACAATGGTACACACGAAGCATACAGCTTCCCAAAACCGAAGCCAACATCCGACTTAAAGAGACAATAGGCAAAGCCCACACAAAATTAGCGTACCGGAGATAAGATAAAAACATGGCACGCAATAATGAAAGAAGAAGGAAAGAAAAACGGACGCGAATAACCTGAGGAGGGCAAAAGTATCATCAAGAAATAGGGAACAAATTCCAGTTTATTATAACCAGAATATTACAATAATTATGTATAGTCTTTTAAATTTAACATTTCTTCCAACCAAAATATTAATAAAGGATTTAAATGCCGGTTACACAATTTTAATTTTAGGAGGCCTTGGAAAACGGTAATGGCCGAATAACACCGGAAATAAACTATCCCATTAAGTAATTAAACAATGAGCCATTACGAAAACAATACTAGTACATAACGTCTTTCAAAACGTTGTCAACAGTCCATCGGATGCCACAAATATGAACCAAGAAATGTAAAAAGTAATCCACCAACAAAAATAATAATAATAACTTTAAGAAACAGAAAAAGGCAGCACAACGATAATCTCAGTTAAATTAAAGTAATGGAATAATAGGTCTCTCACCCGCGCATATACCATGTTCCAGAATTACTCCATAAGAATAATTTGGATATAGAACATTACCAAAATCACGTTAAGTTACATTTTAATATTTACCAGATACAATTTATATCATTAAAATGTCCGATGAAGAAGAAAGTCCAGCTTAATTTAATGAATAAACGGTGGTCGCCAGGTCCATAAACTATAGGCCTAATTTCAATTACAGTAGCGGAGTAGAGACGAAGTAATATTAACAGCGTTGCCAAAACATTTCTTCTAATATAATAGTTGTCGCAGATAGCTTGATACACACGTTCTTCTCCAAATAATCCGGCAGCAGAACAGTTTCGAAACAATTAAGTAGATACTTGTACTTACATTTTTGGGTGTCCAATTTAATATACTGTAATCCAATAGCTTACATTCTAGCTCATTTTGTAATGAAGAACCCTCCTTCAGATAGTTCGGTCACACTAATATTAAAAAAACTGTAAATATGAAACACACAACATTATCGCGCTTCAATTAAGGCAATGCCTTAATTAACGAGGC
Source organism: Anabrus simplex (assembly GCF_040414725.1). Taxonomy (NCBI): domain Eukaryota; kingdom Metazoa; phylum Arthropoda; class Insecta; order Orthoptera; family Tettigoniidae; genus Anabrus; species Anabrus simplex. The sequence goes on from NC_090265.1 coordinate 775,010,775, forward strand.
TATTAGCCTGGTTTATCAAACTCCACTCAAACAACTTTCAATTGCATTTTGTACACAACTTCTCCAAACGCGTCCATCTTGGCGATCTGCCGGGAACAGACTGGCGTTCAGTCCAGTCAAGCCGCGGGTCGCTCAGTTGAAGATCGACACTGCGCACGCTCGAGTCAAGAATTTGGTTATTGAGCCAATCAGAATTTCGAAGCAACCGACGTAACAATGGCAAGAAGATACATTTTAAATCGCCACAGTTTCAGGCACATAATTTAACAGCAATGCAAATGCAACCAATGGCCGATAATTGCAGATAAAGTCCCACACACAAATACATATGTCCAACAAATGAGTGTATGGTAAATTATTGTCTCACAGAGGAATGCTGAAGGTGATATGAGTTGATAGAACCACGAATGAAGCGATATTGAATCGAATTGGTGGGAGGAGATCGAGTTGGCTAAATTTGACGAGAAGAAGAGATAGAATGAAACGACACATCGTAAGACACCCAGGACTTGTTCATTTAGTGGTTGAGGGAAGTGTAGGCGGTAAGAACGGTAGGGGTAGACCAAGGTGTAATTATGACAAACAGATTTGAATAGATGTAGGATATAGTAGTTACGTAGAAACGAAAAGATTAGGACATGATATGGTGGCATGGAGTGTAACATCAAATGAGTCTCTGGACTGATGACCCAAACAACAACATAATGGGTGCAATGGAAACCACAAAGTCTTACTTTAGGTTACATATCCGTTAGAGTATTATGAAGAGCGTTTCCCTTGCAGTCCTTAAATAATCTACAGAAGTGCAGTACTCACGCACCACATGACTTCTATTGCAAGCTACCAGAGGCGAACAGCTGCCGGACATAAATGTGAAGCTTCCTGCAGCTATGTTTGTTAAAATGATTGTGCTTTTAAATTATGATATTTCGTTTTCATTTATATTATATGTGCAAACATTACGCTTTGTCCAGTGCGGCAGTCCATAATTGTGGGAAGCAAGTTAATAAATACGCACCAATACTATATTTATAACAATTTATACCGAAAATGAAGCTTCGACAGCGTTAACAGAACTTACACCATTCTTCAAATGTATTCTGCTAACACTTACAGAAAAAAGATTCATGTCTATCGAACCCACAATGGAATACATTGAGAGAAAGTCCCGCTTACAGGAAGTTAGTGTCTTGAAGGTGCTCAAATACGTCAGTCTCGTGTCTGTGGATTTACTGGCACGTAAAAGAACACTTGCGGGACAAACTTCCGGCACTTCAGAGTCTCCGAAAACCCCCAAAGAACTTAGTGGGACGTGAAAAATAATGGCATTTGTATTAATGTTAGTGAACCGGACTAGTACTTGGCAGTTGCGGAAAAATCGTAAAATCATTTCTATTGTTTTATTCTTTTTCAACAGCAAGCAGCTAGGCAATCAGGTGGCCCTTACGAAATCATCCGTTTGATCGTATTAAAGGAAATATCCGAAATCTGAATAGTTATGAACTTACAGAGAGAAACACAGTCTAATAGTTTTGTTTTTTACATTCAGCATTCGCAATGTTTATTATGGGATCTTTGTGATATGTATATGGCAATTCTTTTTTTATCTCTGGTATTCTTTGGCTTGCAGTGTGTGCAAAGCAGACCTCTATGCTATACTTGAAGCACTGTGGCACACGCTGTCCAATGAACGTCGAAAGTTTCTGCTGTGTACTGACTCCTGATGCATGTATTCTGCCGCACACTCTGGTGCAGCGGATCCAAGACCTGCTGGCCGGGTTTTGGAGTGCTAGCACCAGAATCACGTTTTTTTTTTGCTTCCTAGCCACATGGGTGTAGCGGAAAAGGCGTTAGCTGATAGGGCTGCCAAGGAGTTGGCCATACTGCCCCCGTTGCGTTACAAGGTTCCAGTCAGTGATATTCTTTCTCAGTTGAAACATTCGCAGATGTCCCATTGGGAGATGGAATGGCAGACTACTCCTCTTTGAAATAAGCGGAGAGAAGCAGCGGTATAACGTCGTCTTCGGATAGGCCACGGTATAGCAACGCACTCCTACTTGCTGTAGGGAGAAGCCCCCACGATGTGCACTTGCGGCTGTAATCTGTCCGTTACACACATTCTTACGGAGAGTGTGGACCTGCCTGATCTGCGCTGGGTACCATCTCGCTCATTCTACGAGATGACGAACTGTCATCCGTTTTATGAGGGATGTTGGCCTGTTTAAACGTATATAAAAGTGAATTTTCTATTTGTTCTTCATTTTCATTTCCTAGTAAACTACATATTTTATTCAGTTTGATCTGTTTTAGTTTGTCTTTGTGTTTTAATGTGTTCTTGAAACTTTTAATTTGATAAAATATATTATTTCATTTCAAGGACTGTGCCTTCTTCTTCTTCTCCTCCTCCTCCTTCTTCTTCTTCTTCTTCTTCTTCTTGTCCGTTTTACCCTCTTTGGGGTACGGTAGATCTATCAATGGTTAGTGAGTCGTGTTTTCCTGTCCTCCCAGTAATTTTTCTTCCTTTAAGATCTTGCATTCCTCTATTTTTCAGAAATTCTATATAGTCGTTTGGGTTTCAACCTGTCCTGAAAACTCTTTATTTTAGCTTTGGTCATTTTCTTCCCAGATCCATCTAAACGCATCTCTTATGTAATTTGGAATTGTCGTATGTCCTTCTCAGTTTCCTTAAACCAGTTCGGCTTGGTTTTCTTATTACGGAAATAGTCAAAGATTCTCTTAGTTATCCTTTTCGGGTGCATTCTTATGATGTGGCCACAGAAGTCAATTCACCTTTTCCTTATTGTGTCGGAAATCCTTTCTTTTTTCCTATACAGGGTTTCATTGCTCATGTGTGAAAGTTCGTTATTATGGAATTTGGGGCTAGAATATTTCGCCGTATTTTCCTCGCCTTTATCTCCAAATTTTCCATTGGACCATATGTAGTTATAGACAGTGTTTCTGCAGCATGAATGGTTTCAGGCTTGCCTACTGTATTATAATGTCTGATCTTGGAATTCCAGGAGAGGGATTTTTGTTATAGGTGTATTTCGTAAGCTGGAAGGCTGTTCGTCGAAATTCCATTGCTTTCTTCTCATGACCATTCCAACTGATCCATTGACCAAGGTATTTGAAATCCGTGACGATCTCTATTTCTTATTCCCCCACTTTCAAATATTTTGGATGATTCTTAATGTTGGTTATTACTTTGGTCTTTCCAAAGGCGATTTTGAGACCTATCCTCTCTGCTTGCTTCAGCAGTTCGAAGGACTACTCCTTCGCTACCTCCCACGTCTCAGCTAGTAAGGCCATGTCGTCTGCGAAAGCTAAACATTTGATCTTGATATCATTGTTTACCAATCCCAATCGAATTCCACCACTGGTTGTCTTATCCCATTCTCTGGCTACCTTCTAAAAGGCACAACTGAACAGTATGGGGGACATTCCGTCACCCAGTCGGACATCAGTTTTTATCTCAAAAGGAGCCGACAATTTTCCCATGAATTTGTCTTTGGAAAATGTATTAGTGAGAGTTCCCCTAATGAGGTTTGTCGTTTTGTTGTCTAGGCCGAATTCTTTGAGTACAGAAAGGAGAATCTCCAGGTCTAGTGAGTCATACGCCTTTTGGAAGTCAATAAAGGTGATGACGTATGTTTTTGCCCTAGATTTCTGGTATGCTATGAGATTCTTAAGGATCAATTTAAGTGCATTTTAATTTTAAATTATTTTATAAAAAAATACGGCATTGCGAAATAGATCAACTGAGTATTATTATTATTATTATTATTATTATTATTATTATTATTATTATTATTATTATTATTATTATTATTATTATTATTAGCTCATGGCAAGGAAATTATATGCATAATATACAATATATACACAATAACAAAAACATAGATTCACTTTCAGGCATCCGTGTTATCTGTTATCATATCTGAATGCCCAACTCTTGAATCCTCTGTAGTATTTCCGCTGTTGGTGATAGGGAGTTCCAATCTACCTGCATAAGCCCGTAGCTGACACTCGCTTACAATGTGGGGAGTCTTGCAAGGGGCTCTACAATCGCATTCTGGAGGTTGTACAAAGTTCCAATTGTAGAGAGAATCCCTCCACCTTCTGTGACCTGTACTCATCCTGTTCAGTCTGGTCGAAGCTGCACGCGGCAGTTGGGATCCGTAAGGAATTTTTTCCCCTCTGAAGTTGTTATGAAGGGCAAGTCAGGAGAGTTACTGCAGCGGCCTTCCCACTCCTCCAAAGCACTGAAGTTGCTGGACGTCTTCAAAGCAGCATCAGAAAGGGGTGGATGTCGTGAATTCAGTCTTTGGAGACTAAGAGCTGGTATGTCGTCTAGAACAGGTAACAGAGGATTCTTGCAGATCTTGTTGTACTCTCGAAGAAGAGCACTGGGTCTTCGTAAGTCAGGTGGCTCCATTCCAGACAACAGTGGGAGCCAGTGTACTTGAGCTGATGTGATGGTCCCAGATATATGACGCATGCTGGTATTCAAATTGTGGGTAAACATACTTCGTACACGGGCTATTAAGCCACACTAGCGCACAAAAGTCGGCAGTGGAGAAAACGAGAGCTAAGGCTGAAGAGCGCAGGATGTTTTCAATAGGTGCCCAAGAAGTAGCAGGAATCTTTCTTTCTTTCTTTCTTTCTTTCTTTCTTAATCTGTTTACCCTGAAGGTTTTTTTTTGCACGGACTCAGCAACGGATCCCACCTATACCGCCTCAAGGGCAGTGTCCTCGAGCGTCAGACATCGGGTAGGGGGATGAAACTGGGGAGGAGGACCAGTACCTGGCCCAGGCGGTCTCACCTGCTGTGCTGAACAGGGGGCTTGTGGGGGATGGGAAGATTGGAAGGGATTGACAAGGAAGTGGGAAGGAAGCGCCCGTGGCCTTAAGTTAGATTTCATCCCATCATTTGCCTGGAGGAGAATTGGGAAACCACGGAAAACAACTTCGAGGATAGCTGAGGTCGGAATCGAATCCACCTCTACTCAGTTCACCTCCCGAAGCTGAGTGGACAGCGTTACAGCCCTCGTACCACTTTTCAAATGTCATGGCAGAGCCGGGAATCGAATTCGGGACTCCGGGGGTGGCAGCTAATCAAGCTAACGACTACACCACAGAGGCGGACACCAGGTATCTTCTGAATAACATATTACTGAGTACTTTCTGTTTATAATCACCTTCTTCAGAACATCTTTTAAATTCTAGTCAGTGACTGTGGTGCTCAAGTGCAGTCTGTCAAGCACTTAGTTTTAGAGTGCCACCTACGTGCATTTCCTGGTTCCGTAGAGGAATTATTTGAAGGAACACCGGAAGTGATTACATGGATAAAAAATTTGGACATTAAAATATGAATGTTAAGTCCTTATACTGTTACCAACTTGTACATTTGTATATTTTGTATTATTTTTGTATATTTTGATTGTCACATATTACGCTAATAAAAATAGCGGGTAAATTTCAAATTTTAATGATCATCACATTTCGTTTCAACACGTGCCATTTGGGGCTGATGACCTAGTTGTTATGCCCCTTTATACTACAAACATCATCATCGTCAATACCTTTGTCTTGTCACGACCAACAGTGGCAAAAGTAAGAAGAAAATAAAAGGAATGTGGATTTAGGATTTTAATCTCTCTATATCTTTTAAAGTAAATGGAAGGTAAATTCAGAATGAAATTTGCATTAAATGTGTACGTTGCCGTCATAAAGCTTTGTTAGCACGAACGAGAAAAATACCGGATTCCGGTTCACAATCAGTAATTTTGTTATGCTTGTTGGCAGTAGCATCAGGAGTGCAGTCATGTTCCGATAATCCGGTCTGAGATATATGGAATGTCGTCCATTTATATGTGAAGAAAAAATTATTAATTTTAAGTAAGTAATTATTGTCATACGGCAGAATGTCCAGTCCCATAAACTGTATGATGTCTTCATTGATGATCTTCGCAAGTATTTTCAGAATCGAACTGATCCTAACCAAACACTCCCCTTGAATGAACTCAGAACAGAAAAGAATACCCGGAGAGAGTAACAATTTATTGTGATCAAAAATGTGTTTTGACACATGCATTCTTTTTTCTTATTACTATTTATCTATTGCTACTTTACATTGAAATTAAACTAATTAATTCTTTCATATCCGCCTCTGTGGTGTAGTGGTTAGTGCGATTAGCTGCCCCCCTCGGAGGCCCGAGTTCGATTCCCGCCTCTGCCACGAAATTTGAAAAGTGGTACGAGGGCTGGAACAGGGTCCACTCAGCCTCGGGAGGTCAAATGAGTAGAGGTGGGTTCGATTCCCACCTCAGCCATCCTGGAAGTGGTTTTCCGTGGTTTCCCACTTCTCCTCCAGGCAAATGCCGGGATGGTACCTAACTTAAGCTTGCTTCTCTCTTCCTTGTCTGTCCCTTCCAATCTTCCCATCCCTCGCAAGGCCCCTGTTCAGCATAACAGGTGAGGCCGCCTGGGCGAGCTACTGGTCATTCTGCCCAGTTGTATCCCAGACCCAATGTCTCACGCTCCAGAATACTGCCCTGGACGCGGTAGAGGTGGGATCCCTCACTGAGTCCGAGGGAAAAGCCAACCCTGGAGGTTAAACAGATTAAGAATAACTCTTTCATCCCAATTTCTAAATTGTATTTTTTTAAACTGTATTTATATATTGCTGCCCTAGACGTTAACAGTTATATATTCTATGTCAAACTTGTATCTGTTTTTTTTTTAATGATATTTGTTCGCGGTGTCGACCTCTGCAGATCTATTGCCACTACTTTCACCATATGAGAGCAACCTGCGTGTAAGTGTAGTTGCGGAAGTGTAGAGTGTTGAATGTGAGGAAAGGAACGTTAAGGACGACACAAACGTCCAGTCCCCAGGCCAAGGATATTAATATTTTACAATTAAAAACCCCTTACCCGACCGGGAATCGAACTCGGGACAGCCAGGTGAGAGGCGGATGCGCTGCCCTCTACACCGCGGGGCAGGACAACTTATATCTTACCTTCCCTAAGTTGTATTAGTGCTTGCTTTTGTCTCATCACTTTTATAGCATTACCCTACAAATACAACATACATTTTGAATGAATTGAATGAAAGCATGAATGATTACATGAATTGGTGAATGAAGGATTTCATTATTGAATTGTGTTCATGCAGGAATGAATGAATAAACACTCTTCTCACAGAGTCACGGATAGCCACCAACTGGGGAGAGAGCATTCATGATTGAGTGGATGAATGAGTGAACGAATGAATTATTTTTTAAAACTTGCTTTACATTGTACCGACACAGATAGGCATTATGGTGACGATGGGACAGGAAAGGGCTAGGAATGGGGAGGAAGCGGCCGTGGCCTTAATTAAGGTACAGCCCCAGCATTTGCCTGGTGTGAAAATGGAAAACTATCTTCAGGGCTACCGACACTAGGGTTCGAACCTACTACCACTCTAATACTGGTTACTGACGGCACTTAAGCGATTGCCTCTACGGAGCTCGGTGAATGAACGAATGAGAGAATGAATATTCTCATTCAGTTCGCATGCAATTTAATAACTTACGGAATAAAGAGTAACAATTTAACTCCTGCTTTTTTTCTAAGAAGTGGCTTTACGTGGCACCGACACAAATACGTCTTATGGCGATAATGGGATAGGAAAGACATTATGGCGACGATGGGACAGGAAAGGGCTAGGAATGGGAAAGAAGCGGCTGTGGCCTTAATTAAGGTACAGCCCCAGCATTTGCCTTGTGTGAAAATGGAAAATCATCTTCAGGGCTGCCGACAGTGGGGATCGAACCCACTATCTCCCGGATGCAAGGTCACAGCTTCGCGCACCTAACCGCACGGCCAACTCACCCTGTATCTCTCGCCATATTTAATATTATATTTAGACCTTATTTCTTCTTCCTTTCTTAATCCGTTTACCCTCCAGGGTATATTTTTTCCCTCGGACTCAGCGAAGGATCCCGCCTCTATCTCCTCAAGGACAGTATCCTGGAGCGTGAGACTTTCGGTCAGGGAACAAAACTGGGGAGGAGGACCAGAACCTCGCCCAGGCGGCCTCACTTCCTATGCTGACGAGGGGCCTCGTGGGGGAGATGGGAATATCGGTGGGCATAGACAAGAAAGAGGGAAGGAAGCGGGCGTGGCCTTAAGTTAGGTACCATCCCGGAATTTGCTTGGAGGAGAAGTGGGAAACCACTTCGAGGATGGCTAAGGTGGGAATAGAAACATCCTCTACTCAGTTGACCTCCCGAGGCTAAGTGAACCCCGTTCCAGCCCTCGTACAACTTTTCAAATTTTGTGACAGAGCCGGGAATAGAACCTGGGCCTCTGGGGGTGGCAGCTAATCAGACTAACCACTACACCACACAGGCGGACATATTTAAACCTATTAGTAAATATATCTCCATGTTGTCACCCCCAGTTTTATTTCTGACCTAGATGTAATACAGTGTTACATATTCTCGTACAAACATGTATCTTATTCGTCATTATTTTCGTTAATGATAGTTTCATTTTTACTTTATTTTATACCTTCTAAAATTCAAAAAATTGCAGCTTTTCCCAGTGCAATCCGTTTGTTACTTCATAATTTAAGGATTGTGTAGAATTCTTTCTATATATGTACTTAGTGAGAATTGTTGTCTCCTTCCAGGAAGCAGTTGTTAAGTGATTTTTTAAGAGATGGAAGAAAGAAGGAGGCTCCGCTTGACGTCACCTTTGAAAAAAATCGTGATCACATTTTTGCCATCACTGACTGCTCCTTGCACAATCGCCAGCTCCCTTTATAAAGTTGGTAACAATATCACCAGTTTATTGGGGATTCAGGAATACTTTTCCTATAATTGATGGTAATTCATCATTAGGCTGGGCGGGATAGTTTTAATTTTAAATGCGATCTGTTTATCATTAATGAGCCGATAGAATTAGCTTTATGCACGTAGTCCATTGTTTGTTATAAGCCTGACTAATTAATATTATTTTCAATGAAATGTTTGCAGTCTAATCGCGTGTTACATGGAGGATGAAGACTTAGCGTAGTGTTTGACACAAAATTGAACACTAAGCTCATCTGTATGTTAATAGCCTCTTCATACGAGGAATTAAACACGGGTGTAACAGGTATTTCATATGTTCACTCATTTAGCGCATAATGTCTCACATATTTACGTAAAATATTATAGAAATAAATCCTATTCGGCTTGCTATAAGATGTCTAATGATTCCACACACGAGATTACCTTGGGAGTGACTTCGTGAAAGTCTTGTAGGGAGAAAGGAAATTAACTATTTATGTCTGATGGTCTGTAACTCAACCCCAGAGTCTGTTCAGCCATATTTATTTAGGAAGATGGCAAATCCTCAGACACTGTTGAGCGTGGTCCACGCAGGCGATTTTGATACAGAAGCTCGTGGCTGTTTTTGCAGACAAGTTTACGGAACTTTAATCTTGAGCGAAGCTGCTCTGTGTCCTATGTCGTTTCCTATGAGGGTGAAATTAATGAGGTTTAAATTCCCATATTACTGGATATTTGAGAAAATATTTCTGTAGTGTCAGAGGAGTTCATAACAAATTTAGGAAAAAGGCATTGTTAATGATAATTGCAAAAGGCTACTGAAGTTTATTTGCCAATGGGCATCCATTTGTATATCGTCGATGAATAAATCAAACCTCGTATGTCACAATGCTCTCCCTATCCATTATTATCCTTAAGACTTGTCACACCTCCCAGCCTCATATGGAAATGCAGTCCATCAGACAATATTTCGTTATGTTCATTTTCCTATGCTTCTGAATAAAGGAAAATGAACCTTATAGCACCGTATTCTAGCAATGTATGTTTGCGCGGCGAGTTTACTCCATCCTACAGTACGCCGTATTTAAGGTTAATTTTCCTTTACATTGTCGCGTAGGGAAATGAACACAACGAACGTTGTTCTGATGGACTGCATATCCATATGCGACTGAGAGGCGTGACCAGTCTTAAGGAACGTAATGGATAGGAACAGTATTGTGACATGAGAGGTTTGGTTTCTTTACCAACAATATCTTTCTTAACAGTTTTATCCGTAAGAACTGCAGATCTAAGATAATTCCATAAACTCCTAATCACAAAATTATCATCAAATATTGTCCTAGGATACGATTTCATGACTTATGCCAACATGTAAAGTGAATTTAATAAGAAATCGGGGTTTTCCTCCAAATCAGAAGATTTTATTTACTGTGGATAGCGCCCGTATGAGGAACAGGGATTGTTTCCTAAATGTGAGGTGGTAGCCCCCTATCCAGAAAGAGTACGGTGGGCCTTCTGTGAGTCCAGGGAGATTCGTTTCGGTGATTTGTAGCGTGCAGAGGGTGGGCAGGCAGTGGCCGGGCCTATATACTAGGAACTGTCCCGGCATTTGCTTTAGGGCAGGAGAATTAGGGTGACTAACCGTCCTGCATTTTAAGGCATTTTTAAATGTCCACGTGGGGCGTCATTTGTCCCGCAATTGTTTCGTTTGCTGTCTGAACGAGTTTTCACCTTATTGTCATCGGCACTCCACTGGCCTGTCGTCTAGCTTTAACTAAGCATAGCGTAACCGTTTCATGATCATTGCCAGTGCAAAGAAACCGGTTACAGCATCTTTGGAGAAGCGTTCTGGATGTACCTTCCGAGTTCCGAGTTACCGTTAGCAGTGGCAATTCTGTACCTTGATGATGATGATGATCCTTGTTGTTTAAAAGGGCCTAACATCTAAGGTCATCGGCCCCTAAAACCATAATTTAAACCTGAGTAGGCAAGAGTGAAAATTGAACGAATATGTGCATTTAATGCAAAGTGGGAAACCAACCCGCCGTACTTAGGTATCTCTTGATCAAACTAACGTCCACAAGGCATTTTGCAAACTTTGCAAGAAAATATTCATTATTTATCATGGTTGAAGGGTTTTCAACCCACAGACTAAAAAGAAATTTTGCAATAAAGGTGAGTGAACTTTTGTTGTTCTTATTAAAAAAATAGGAAAATTGGCAACACAATGCTTTTGAAAATGTTACAATTTAAGTCATTTAAAAAATTGAAGCTAAAAAGGTAATTGTCCCACTGAATTATGGATTGTCCCGATATTTTAACTGACTTGACCCTCATTCCTTCCTTCAACAGTTGGTCACACTGAGGGGAATGGGAAACCACGGAATACCATTCTCAGTGAGAGCCTACCTTGCTCGGTCCTGGTGGCCACTAGACCAGACTTTACATACAGCCTGCATTGTCTGGTGAATTTGAACATCGTATAGGTGAGGTGGTCACCCAAACCCTCGCACTGCAGCTTCTTCAATCAATACATTCAGAGGGAATAATAATAATGCCATTTGTTTTACGTCCCACTAACTACTTTTTAAGGTCTTCGGAGACACCGAGGTGCCGGAATTTAGTCCCGCAGGAGTTCTTTTACGTGCCAGTAAATCTACCGACACGGGCCTGTCGTATTTGAGCACCTTCAAATACCACCGGACTGAGCCAGGATCGAACCTGCCAAGTTGGGGTTAGAAGGCCAGCGCCTTAACCGTCTGAGCCACTCAGCCCGGCTCAGAGGGAATAAAGGAACGCACAGTATTTATACTTAGTAGCTGCTACAGGCTTGCGCTTCTATTACTGACACATCTACAGAGTAGAAAAATATTAAATACGACACAATACAGCACAAGTGTCGCTACATTGTTGACTGTCCTCGACGTCAACCCACTCTCTTAATCACTGTGTGTGCTGTAATAGTTTCGAACAAAGGAGTGAGAAGAAGAAGTTATGTTATTAGTTGCTGGGTTTAGACCCAGAAGGTAGAAGTTCGAGCTCCAGTCGATACTGGGTTGAAATATTCATCCAAAAAGTACGTGGTGTCGAGAAGTGTACTCAGACTTAAACCCACAACCAAAACCAACATGAGTCTGGTTGGCTGCAGCGGCCACAGAAATAACTGGAATAAGCTGAAGGATAGGAATAATAATAATAATAATAATAATAATAATAATAATAATAATAATAATAATAATAATAATAATAATAATCTAGCTTCGGAAAGACTGAGTTTATTAGCAATATCAAATCTGTCCCTAGAAAAAGGAGAGTGATACGAAGCATAGGCCATAAAGAGATCCAAAATTATAAAGTGGCTTGGAGAGTAGATTTCAGAAGACCTTTGTGAAATGGTTGCTCTCAAACAGAGGAGATTCAGGCTAGACAAGTCATACCATGTCTACAGAAAACTGTACGCCTCAATTCAGCTACCAATGAATGTCAGACTAAGGCATTACAATGCAATAGTGAGATCGTCAATCCTCTACGCAAGAGAATGCCTATCTCTAACTATGAAGATCTTCGAAGTACAAGAAAGGAAGTCCCCTCAGAAAGATAGTTGCACCAACGATCTACTCAGATGGAGGGCGATGGTACAAACCAAACCGTGTACTATACCAACACTAAGATGCCATCAGAAGAAGACGGTCCGCTTTCTAAGGAAGCGTCATGGTATACGAGTGTAATTTAAGAGTATTTCTTAGCAGTTTTAATACACGATATCATTTAGATTAATCACGATTAATTAAGATTTAAAGCAAGTCATGTTTAGCTAGATGTGTTCCATTACGTTTGCGCATAACTCATATGTTTGTAAAGGTGAATCTTCCAACATCCAATTATAGGGAAATTAGATTAAGACCATTTCGTAGTTGCGCTGCGAGGTACCGCTATGCGATAATGTTGAGAGGAGTTATACTGACCTGCAGCATAAGTGTCACTTAGAAGAAGAATTCATTGATTTAGTTCATACAATATAAAACCTTTCTGGCCAGAGTTCTAAGCTGGAATATTATCACATAGGGGTTTTTCTGGGCATAACGATGATATTCAAATTAAAAATAGCTCGTAAATGTACATTACTTTCAAAATTAATTTGTTCAGTTACGAGTATAATGTAGGTAATAGTGAGAACTTTTTTTTAGGTTGTAAATTGAGTTTAATTTCGATTACAGTTGAATCGGTCGATCTGATGGTAAGAACATAATATTGGAACAGGGGCAGTCTCAGATACACGTCATGTACCACCACACTAAAGATCCGTATGTAAAAAATTGCAACATAAATCTGCCCAACCAGCTCAGTTGCTTCCAGAGTTGCACCAACTTTATCTCAAAAAAAAAAAGCACCGATTCGCGTGATGCCGTATAAAAATGTCTTTCGGGATTAGAGGAATCTCTTTAATCAGTTGTCGGAGGAAATTTATAATGTTGAAATAACTTGACTCCGTCACTAGAAGGAATAAAAGAACGTTAGGATACTTCTAAATTAAAACCTGAACTGGGATCCTCACAGGAGTAGTACATCTCTTTAGAAACATTACAGATCTATTTTATCTATTTTAAATACCCACATTGCATTCTTCCTCAGTATTATTCAATGTTGAATTCTACTGCCGGGAAATTGTTAACCGGATATCAAAAGGCATTACCTATTATAAAAATAATCCCCCGTAACAGCCTACCGTAGACCTCTGTGTAATTGATTGCATGTGATCTCCGAAGATTCCTCTATTTCACACCCACGGGGTCACGCCTGTGTGGCTGCGTGATGATGATAACGATTCTACTCCTGTCCAATTATACTAAGGGCTTAATGTCTCCATCCAACGACGAATCATTATCAACAATGTCATATCCCCTCACTCTATATGGACACTGTGGATAGGTTTTGGTATTGAACCCTTGCTTTCAGCATGAAATCTAGTGATTGGAAATTGCGTGCCCGCACCCTCTCCTACCCTGCCGACCATAATAGTGGCGTATTCTTTTTTCAATGAATGGGACTAGAATCAGGTAGCCACGGTGTCAGGTATTTTGGCACCTAAAGGAGTTTGGCCATGTTCGGACTCTCACAGTGATAAGTTTTGTAAAACCATGTTTGTAATTCATGGAGGGAGGAACAACATCAAACCCAGAAGTGATGTTCCCAAACGGATCGATCAACCTCATTACAGAATACAAAACAACGATTCCACTGTCAGTGAAAATGTTTATTATACTGTGATCTTGAGGAACAACCATACGAAATATTCACAAATAAATTTAAGAAGTGGTACATCATGCATCCCTTTTACTCGGTGCATGAGTACTTTGAAATAAATGAGTTTGTTATGTATTCAAATTATATATTTATCCGAGAATGTGTATGATTATTTGTGACGTTGTTTCCTTTGACAATATCAAGTATATTTAAAGTACGGATTGTCTAAATACATTATCTTCTGTTCCGTTCGTGTTCAAAACTGAAGGAGAAAGTGTAGCTATAACTGAAATGAGCTGCTACTTCATTAGAAGCAAATTTAATTTCCAGCTGACCGGTGTTATAAGCCAGCGGTCATATGAACGTATAATTCCCCGAGTTACGACCGATATATTTTATCAACTTACTTGTTGGGCCGCTATCGGCTCGCCACAGCCTACAGAACACATTAACTAAACATAATATTGGCTTTTTAGCATGCTAGCTCACAGTAAAGTAGAATCTTACACATAGATACCAGGGCTTAGTGTGAAATTAACGTAACTATAAATCTTAAATTTCTCAGGACAGAAAAAAATGAAATTTTCTTTAATAATTCGGAAATTTTGGTATGCCTCATACGAATTGGAGGAGACATACTATTTCTGTCATCAAAACAGCACATACAAATGAATGTATTATCCTAACAAAACAGGCTTGTAATGCCATTTACACATAAGCAGAGTCATTTTATATTAATAATTATTGGCGTACGTCTTTATGTCCGAAAACAAGTCGAAGTAGAAATATGAAGTTGGACGAAATCCTGTTTGTCTTTAAAAGAGAATACAACTTTCTCTTAACAGTTACTACTACAGATATCCTCATTCTAATGCGTATATTCTGTTTTAATCGACGTGTATAAATTATTGGATACATCCATTTCATTTCTCACTAAAATGTCAATTCACTGGCAGCAAAATTCTTAACGGGCACTGCGTTTATTTCAAATGAAATATATACCTTCTTGTTTTCTATTTAAGCACTGTATTGTGTACAAAATTTTGCATAACAGATAGAGTTACGACCCTTTATCACCTTGTAGAAGATGAAATGCTATGGATTGGTGTGAGAAACTTAAAATGTCAATTATTTTAGGTATGATTAAGCAATTGATTGATTGGTTGATTAACTGATTGGTTCATTGATTGAGTGATAGATTGCTCGAATGGCATATACATAGTCTCAAGATGGTTAATTTATTTTTCTGCTATATGTGGAGAATGATTACCTCTTTAATGTAATAATAATAAGAACAATAATAATAATTGTACTGGTGGGTACACCTTCTCCGTCCGGTTGAACTGCGCGCCTTCCAGAAGGCCATCTGTGCTACGAATCTGAATCTAATGTAACCCAAGTTACTTGGACCTTCAACCATTACATGTCTGTACTATCGGCCTATGTGCCCCCTCTGGCGGAATTACGGACAATTAATTTTTAAGGGAATTTTCAAATTTCAATATTTGTAAACCTTATGTTTTTGTAGATTGTTTTTTTTTTCATGTGTTAAAGTTGTCAACACTCCTACGGCTTCCTTCTTCTTTAGTTATTAATCAC
The DNA here is from genome assembly GCF_040414725.1 of Anabrus simplex. Classification (NCBI taxonomy): domain Eukaryota; kingdom Metazoa; phylum Arthropoda; class Insecta; order Orthoptera; family Tettigoniidae; genus Anabrus; species Anabrus simplex. The sequence continues at coordinate 775,026,439 of NC_090265.1, forward strand.
TGAGCTCGATAGCTGCAGTCGCGTAAGTGTGGCCAGTATCCAGTATTCGGGAGATAGTGTGTTCGAACCCCACTGTCGGCAGCCCTGAAGATGGTTTTCCGTGGCTTCCTCTTTTCACACAAGGCTGTACCTTAATTATGGCTACGGACGCTTCCTTCCCTCTTCTGGCCCTTTCCTGTCCATCGTCGCCGTAAGACCTATCTGTGTCGGTGCGACGAAAAGCAACTTGCAAAAAAAGTTATTAACCAATCTGGAATTTCGTGTATATTTCTCTAGTCAATTAAAATTGGGGGTGTGTACAGGCATCCAACCTATCTACAAAAAGTTATGGAACTTTCCTCTCTGAGATGCTTAAAAGCTGGGCGCTTTAGGGTCGTATTGTCATCTTCATCTCTCTGGTCTAGTGAGAGCGGCTTGTTATTAGGAGCCAGGGGCTGCCTGCCGTCTTTCGGAAGGTCCAACTACTCAGGATAATGGCAGAAATTACTTAACATGTGATAGCTTCAGGCAGATAACTTGAGGGGAAGTTTTCAAACTTCTTTGATCAATGTAAAGTTCTAAAGTCATTGTTTAAATGTAAATTTTCGGCAAGTCTGTTCAAATCCCTGCTGCGAAACAAGCAAATTACGGGAACAAAGAGTGTTCATCTTTTGTAGATTCCCATTCAGCTTGGTATGAGGTGACTAAAATTTTCTAAACATCTAAATTATTCACACTCTTCGGCATTCAAAATTGTTCGTTTAGTCACCCCTCTGTAGTATAGACTTAGCCTCTGCAACTTCGGGTCATAAGCCCATTTCGGGTTTTAAGTGTTTTTCTAAAAGGAGTGTAAGTGTTTCGCCTCCTACCCTTTTGTCCATGGCCATTCATGTTAAATCTTTCATTTTTAAATCAAGGCCATTTAGAATGGGCATTCATTGCCCCAGTTTATTTGGCAATTGGTTTTCGACGAATGTGTAAAAGACTGTTCAGCAGAAGTGACTGTAAACACTGTTTTTGAAAGTTGAGAGACGTAATTTTGTAAGAAGCTTGTGCCTCTTAGAGGCTGGACTACAGTAACATTTCGAAGAATGTTAATGAGTGGAGCAAAAATGCCTTTGTAAAATAGTGTATCTTCAGAGCTCCAGTGCTCATCCCGTATATATTATCTTGTTGATAATTCTATCCAACTCCTATACCTGATTTATTGGACTTATAGGCCACTGTTTTTATCGGAGCTGACGAGCTCGTCGATATTCCATTGAAGTGTTATTTGTTGTTGCTTGTTAAGGTTTCCTACGTAGCAAATTTTAAAATCAAAAACAAAATGGGAAAGTAATAAAATTTTAAAATTTGGTGCTTTAACTGATGCTCTTATCAATAATAATAATAATAATAATAATAATAATAATAATAATAATAATAATAATAATAATAATAATTGTACCGGAGGTACACCTGCTCCGTACGTTGACAACTAGCGCCTTTTATAAGGCCCCCTGTAACTCAAATTCGGAAACCACTAGTTCAAGAAGTTCGGCCGTTTTTTGACAGATGTCTCTACTGTCAACTTATATCTTGCCCTTTGGAGTGAAGGTGGACTATTAAAGTTCAAGAGTAATTTTGTTTGTAAAGGTTTCGTAAACTGGAATGCTTTTGATATTCAAAAGTTATCAACACTTCTATCTCTTTCCGCCACCTTAAGGAGGTGTTCAATGAAAAATGTTGTACATTTATGTATTCATCAATGATAATATTTTGACGTTTATTCGATTATCCAATGAGAATTGGCATGTGTCAGGGCCTTGGCCCAGAGTTTTCTGGAACCTTCCCCTCTGCTATAAAAGCTATCATATTTTCGGACCAGTTTGTCTTAGTGATCGATCCAGTCTAGAGTGTGTTCGTAACGGAGGCGAGGGGCACCTCATCCATCTTCTGGAGGTCCACCAGCTCAAGATAATGGCAGTTTCGGCTTAAATATGTGATAATCTTTTAAAGCTAGCTCGAGGGGAAGGTTTCAATTCTTTAGTAATGTAAGTTTATTTTCTGAAATGTAAATTTTAAACTTTAAATGTAAATTTCAATCAATCCGAAATAACTTAAACGAAATCAGGGAATAGAGAGTGAGGTACCCTCTCGCGTTCGCTGTCAACTTAACTTTGAAGTGACTATGTTTTTGTAACATTTTCTATCTGGTAATTTCTTTAACTTAAATATTTTTCTCTCCCTAGTCACCTCCGTAGTATAGGCTTAGCCTCTGTAAAGTCGGGCCCCAAGCCCAAATAGGGTTCTATGAATTTAATGTGCATTTTAAGGAGCGCAGGAGTTCACCTCCTCACCATTTTGGTTTTTGGGCCAGTAAATTTAACCTTTTGTTTTTACTACAGGCCTTGTAGAATGGGTACTTCTTACCCCTGTTCAACTCTATTTCATTCTTTTCATGTTAAAGATACCAGACGGTTGTGCGCATAAGACAGTGAAGACTGTTTAATTTTGGTAAATGTAGGTTGTGCCTTTCATAGGCCTGAAAAGTGTGAATTTTCAAAAATAGATTCCTAAGTGTAAACTTATAGAGCAAAGACGCTCTTTCTATTAATGTAAAGGTTGAATGGTGCCTTTGGAAGGCTGGAATGGTATAATGTTTGGAGACTAGTCTCCTAGATAATTTTGTGGAGCAGAGGTGCTCTTGTAAGGTAGCATATTTTGGATACTCTGTCTCCTAGAGGTATTTTTGAATGGAGCAGTGGTTGCTCTTGTCACATTGGCAAGGTAGGAGCTTCAAGCTCGTATTGTTAACCAATGCTATTTAATTGTTTTAGGAATTCATAATATTACTTCTCGAGCTCATTGTTGTACCTGCGATTTTGCTATTCGCTTAGCGAATTATTTGTTAAAATTTAACATCTGAAAAGATGGAAAAATGTTAAAAAAGGAAATAAAATTGCAAAGTTTAAAGTTTTATAATAATCTTTCGACTTTAGTATTCATGCCCGCACCTTCTTTCACCTCTGTGACCCAGAATATCTCCGTAACAATAATAATACACCTACACAATGCACAAACGTATGGTTGACTCTTGATGTACAAAACACATTTTTAACAATTTCGATTAAAAGCAAAACATTCCGGCAGAAGCGGAGTAGTACGAGTACAGAGCGCTGATTGGCGAGCGATAGGTAAGGGCGGAGATAAGCAAGTACTAATACAGCTTAGGGTGGGTGTAGATGGCAACGCGTCCGCCTCTCATCCGGCGGCCTCGGGCTCGATTCCCGGCCGGGTCAGGGGTTTTTAATTGTAAATTATTAATATACCTGCCCTGGGGACTGTGTGTTTGCGTCGTCCTTAACATTCGACACTCTACACTTCCGCAATTACTCTTCCTTAGGACAAGACAGTCGACGGTAGAGTTCAAAACAATTCTTCTCTCGAAAGCAGAGCTTGGCTCCATAATCCAAGTCGAAGCCATGTTGTTGCTACACACAACGCGTCTTCTATCCATGACTGCTGGTCTCCTGGTAATGCTATAGTCAAAAATAGGCCTCGAAGAAATGGACTACGACCAGATGATGCGCACAAACAAGACCTTTTCATAACAAACATTGTGACTTTTAGGACTTTTCGGGATGTGAAGTGGACAACAGTTGGCAAGTGCTCGAAACAGCGAGCTAATGAAAACCAACTGGATCAATCGAAAACCTCTTACAAGTACAGAATTGTGCAGGCGATTAGTAAATTCACAGAGGCTGAGTAAAACATGAAATGGCGTATGGTATTTAGTGCCGGAAGTGTCCGAGGATATGTTCGGCTCGCCAGGTGCAGGTCTTTTTTATTTCACACCCGTAGGCGAGCTGCGCGTCGTGATAAGGATGAAATGACGATGAAGACGACACATACACCCAGCCTCCGTGCCAGCGAAATTAACCAATGATGGTTAAGATTCCAGGCCCTGCCGGGAATCAAACCCGGGACCCCTATGAACAAAGTCCAGCACGCTAGCCATTTAGCCATGAAGCCGGACAGAGACTTGGTGACTGACCGCTGAGAGGAATAACAGTGCATAATGAAGATGTATATTTTTATGTATGTTATTATTCCTGATAACCTCTCTGCAAGTTCACCAGCTACCAAATCTTCCTCACTGCACCCATAAGGCCTCCTTCAGTACCTCTCATACGCATGTTAGACGAAGATGTCTCGTTGGATAACAGATGTATCCCCTGGGATCCATTCACTTCTCCAAAACATCGCAAGCCTATTTGATAATTACCTTTGAAAATAAGCATGATTTATGATGGAGGCTGAGAGGTGTGGGGAAGAAATACTCAGCCTGTGATTCTCGATATTACTACAGGAGTGCGAACAAACTGTACGTCATTTATTACAGGTAAATTGAACACTGGCCAGGGACAAGATGCAGGCATATGAAGAAGGAATATCAATAAACTGTGCTAAGAACCTTCAGGAAAGTACCAGGAATACTTGTGAAGAGTCTGGTTTAAAATAAATCATCTTAGGGGTGCCCCAGCTCAAGCAGACAACCTCAAGGGCCACGCTAACTGTCAGTAATTACTGTACAATCCCGAAGTTAACATAGTAACCACGATGACTGTAAGAACAAAATATACTAGCCCCAATACGGAGTTACAGCCAGTACTGGGGTACAAATAAGAACATGTGAGTGATAGAAGTACACAACCCAAACCCTAAAGACAAGATAAAATTTAAGAAAACGAAACACTTACCTCCCCAAAACGTGCAAGCAAGGCAAAGGCCGTGAAGAAATTAAAAACCTGTCGCCGTGTTGAATTACCCAATGGAGAAAAAGAAACCTACACAATTTGGGTAAGAAAGATTGTTTTTAATTCAAAGAAGCTTTACCCCACATATCAAATCAAGGGAGAAAAAGAAACCAACACAATTTGGGTAAGAAAACGATTGTTTTTAAAGAAGATTTACCCCACATATCAAATTAAGAAAATAATAATAATAATAATATATTAATAATAAGAAGAACGTAATTGTAATCGTCCTCAGATATTAACACTCGAACAAGCAAAGAAATAAGGTTAATAAGGTCATAGATAATAAATAGAATGTTTACTAAATGAAATAATGGTTGACCGGTCCCTTTAAGAAAAAATACATTATTTTAAATAAGCTGAGTGAACCTCAGGGCCATATGCACCTCCGGAAGTGGAAATCTTGTTTCTTAAAACATTATTTTAAATAAAGTAAGTTTAAATTAATATTACCAAACTTAGTCTTTCATGCAGTAAGATTTATACCACCTAGTGTTTATCGTGACTTCACCAAATGTTAGAGGTAATCTTTAACCACGCCAAGGGGTTAACGCAAGAGCTTTAGGTTATCTCACGAGTCTTTAAGTAACACAAGTTACCCAAAACCCCAAACAGGAAGAATAATAATAAGATGGTAAGAAGATACTTTAGAAAATATCAGAGGCCAAAACGGGTTAAATACTCAGTAAGATTCACTGTCACACCAGCGTAAAATCCGTTATCGTCACCAAATCAATTATTATCACTTCACAACAATACCCCACATCAACGCATCACCATGGTGACGAACACAAGCCACCATACAAGGGGCCGTCAACCAGCACCAACCGCCCACACACATCAATGCGGCCTAAAAGACAGGCACCGCAGAAAATCTATTAAACGCATACTTATATTACAGAAGAAATATAAGATGACCAAGAGTGTAAAAGGGAAGATTAAATAAAGTCAAACAAAACAACGAAACCTTGCGTGAACCCACTTAGCTCACAAACCCATACAATTTACCTCGAACGTCAATAATAATAATAATACAAAACATAAAATGTGATAGTTCCCAAAAAGCCTCAAATGGCTGGGCTATACCCCATTATTAATATTAAAGAAATTGTAAAGGAAAGTCACAGATCTCTTCATAACTTATGGTTAGGAGGGCGTTCAGGATTTGCAGTAAGGATGTAAAGGACAGGGCGAATAAATCTCTGGTAAGACCCCACTTAGTGTATGGGACCCACATTAGGATTACTTGATACGTGAACTGGATAAAATCAAACGGAAGGCAGCATGATTTGTTCTTGGAGATTTGCGACAAACGAGTAGTGTTACGAAAATGTTGCAAACTTTCGGCAGGGAAGACTTGAGAGTAAGGAGACAAGCTGCTCTACTAAGTGGTAGGTTTCAAGCTGTAAGTGGGGAGGTGTCATTAATAGAATAAGCTTGAGTGGAGGCTTAAAAGGTGGGAAAAATCATGATATGAAGAAAAAGTTGGAATCAGGAGAACAAATTTGGAGAAATATTCATTTATAGGAAGAAAATTTGCAACAAGCATTTGAGAGAAGACTAGGAGTCTACCACCTGGGCGACAGCTCTAAATGCAGATCAGTGGTGAGTGATTGTTCCGCTTGCCGGTGTTGGTGAGGCTATTAGGTGTCAGCAGTACTGCGCGGCCGGCTCCCTTGAACGAAGCCCTTCATCGCAGCCTTAAGCCCGACTTACTGCGGTTGATGCTGTAGATACCTTAGTTCCTTGAAGGGTCTTCCCGCCCTAACAGGATTACCTTTCAAGTAGCCGTTACTTAATATATATCCCGCCGACACTCCGTTGGAAATAAGGCACTGATTGACTTGCATGTGATCAGCCTTCAGTACTCTCTTCTTTGGATGTAACTTGCCGAGCATGCAATGATGAACCCTCATTTCCCCTGTATCCTTCGCTGACGGGTTGGTGCATGTGCAATTACAGAAAATCGATCCTCAATTCCCGTTCAGCAGTAATGCCATTCACCGAGCTCGGTAGCTGCAGTTGCTTAAGTGCGGCCAGTATCCAGTTTTCAGGAGATGGTGGGTTCGAGCCCCACTGTCGCCAGCCCTGAAGACGGTTTTCCGTGGTTTCCAATTTTCACAACAGACAAATGCTGGGGCTCTACAGCCGCTTCCTTTCCACTGCTAGCCTTTTCCTCTCCCATCGTCGCCATAAGACATATCTCGGACGTAAACCCACTTGTAAAAAAAGAATGTAATGCCATCTAGTGTAAGCGAGTTGCAAGAGAAGTGACAATAGAACGTCTTTATACAGGGCGCATCATAATGAATAGGGCAAATTGAAACAGCTGTAAGTACGCGATAGTAGAAGCAAAAATGTCTTAGTAAACATGCGTCAGCAAACGAGCCGTTTGCGAGATAAGTTAGAGGTTGTGGTTACCAGCCTCGGCTGACTTCATTGTGTGTAAACGTCATCCTAGTTACGAAAAGGTACCAATACTCATTAAGAAAAGATGTAAGATGCTGTGATAGCAGCGCAGTTCTTTTAATGATCAAGAAAACATTCTCCTTACACATATCAATACCGTGCCACCTATCTGAACCAAATTTTGTATAAGGTAATTCCGGTAGAGTTGCCGCACTTTTTATGTCTTTTGTTATATCTCGGTATATTTACTTAAAAAATTGTTGCAAATTCATCGAGCATAATTTGAAAACATGTACATTTGATCAGAGCTGAACAAAATATTGGCAATTGAAAGTAAATGGGAGAAAGGAGGGAACAAAGGAATTGTTGCATCTGCGGCGTCTCTCCCTGGATCCCGGTATAGATGCCGACTTTGCTCGGGAGAGATGCCTCAAGTAAAATAATTAATGACAAAATCAAAATCAAACACTAGAACGTACTACAAGACAATTATATCCACATAATATAATCATTCAATGGTAAAAGAATCTATCTGATAATTTACAACATTAAATTAATCATATTTTAATTTCGATTTACTATATATGTGCAATGGATTCTTCACTGTGTTATATAAAACCCCACGGCATTTAACACCCTTGAAAGGGCTCTGGCCTGCACAGCGACCGCTGCTCAGCCCGAAGGCCTGCAGATTACGAGGAGTCGTGTGGTCAGCACGACGCATCCTCCCGGCCGTTATTCTGGGCTTCCGAGACCGGGGCCGCCATGTCACCGTCAGATAGATTCTCAATTCCAATCAAGTAGGCTGAGTGGACCTCGAACCAGCCCTCAGGTCGAGATAAAATTCCCTGACCTGGCCGGGAATCGAACCCGGGGCCTCCGGGCGAGAGGCAGGCACGCTATCCCCACAACACGGGGCCCTCGTGTTATATAAAGGAAACATCAAAATCATATTGAATATAATTCTGTCCTGACACAGTAATTTGGAAACATGTCTAAGGCAGGATTCTTGGATCAAAAACTGATATTTATCCTCTTACAAGTTTTTACAGATTGTTTCTTAAAACTTTGTTCTCTAGCAGTTTTGCTGCAACAGTCGTTATATGTAGAGCAAGATTCATGCAGTCACTGTTCGTAACACTGGATACAGTCATCCTTTTTTGAATATCATTTTGACTTCGGTGATTATTGAAGTAGCTATACCTGCTGGACCCAGTGAGCCTTTTTCCAGATTTCGTGACTGCATTCTAAGTTTCAGTGTTCGTTCCGGAATTCTGTAGTATCATTCTGCCTCCCTGATCAGTATTTCCTTGGCTTTCAGTCTTTTAACAGCCTCTCTTAAATTTTCCTGTGTCCATTGAGGTATTTTAACAGTGCCCTTACTTTTATACTGAGCAGGCATGTCGCAAATTTTTATTGCTGAAAATAGTAAATTTTATATAATAAAATAATGTTCCCAATGAAATTAATAAAAATAGATTATGTATATTAAGAATCGTGAGACGGTAAGATATTCGAATAAAATACCGGTTCACTCTGAATAGTATTGAATGCTTCCAGATCGCTTGTAGAATCTGATAGCAATGAGGCATCTCAGCCGGATTGTTATGCGGCAACTCTCCCAACTATCAGGGAGAGACGCCGCACCCTCCTGTTTTCATACCTCAAGGCTATCATTGCCCAAAATTAGTTTACTCTCAACTGCAGTTATGCTTCTGACGTCTACTGTACTAAAAACGTCTGATTTAAGCATTTGAAGCCATAATAATATAGAATAAATTAACACACGCAGAAACTTTGTCAGGAGGAAACATGTACTCGCCTCATGATATCGGCTATAATTGGCGTAATATACGAGCAAATTTCGTCACACTCGCAGACAGTAGTTCTTCCTTAGAAACTGAAAAACCACACATATTGCCATCTAGCTGTAACGATGGGCACCTTTAGCTACAGTGTATGCGGCATCTCTACCGGGGCGGCATCTGTCCCGGATTTACCTTACTTAACATCTAGAACCCTGCGGGTAACCTCGTATGCAAGAAATCTTAACAGCTTTCTCCATTTCCCATATTTAGGCCGTTTGGTACATTAACGTAGACTAATATAAAAGCGAAATATGGACTTTTTCGTACAAGGACGTGATAAAGCTCATTTTATGCCTCACGACGCTGAGAACGAAACTCGCTATGCCACTTCAGGCAGGTAACTCAAATCCCGACAGCTAGTCTATACTAATATATAAAGAGGGACTGCGAGTCTGTTTGCATGTCAGGGGTAATCTCAGAATCTACCGGACCGATTTTGAAATTATCGAAAGGTAGAGAGCCCAACACGAGGGAATTTTTCCCACAACCTACCTTTATCCCATACTGAATTTCATTTTCTATCAGTTCGGTCTTCATTCCCTGATGATATTTTCTAGAATGCAACAAGAGTGGAGAAAGGTTATCTCGTTGCCTTAGGCTTGCGTTTTTCTCAAATGGACTAGAGAGCTCGTCCATGTTAAATTTTAGTCACATGCGATTGTGACATCTGTGCACCATGGTCCAAGTGAATACAGGTGCATTTCAAAAGTTGTAGCAAATTTAATTTGCAATCATTTATGACATTTCTTTATCGTGCGGTAATATTTACGAATCCCTTCGGCCCTTTTTTTCAGCTTTATAGATCGGGACCACTACCTCAACCGGGCCTTCCTGGTAATCTCGTGATTATAAATTGTATACCACCACCTCTCCTACCTCTGCCGGCCAACATTCCTTTCTTCTTTTGCTAGTGGTTTAACGTCGCACCGACACAGATACGTCTTATGGCGACGATGGGATAGGAAAGGCCTAGGAGTTGGAAGGAAGCGGCTTCCTTTCCCCTCATGGCCCTTTCCTATTCCATCGTCATCATAAGATATACCGTGTCTGTGCAACGAAAAACAACTAGCCAAAATAATAAAATAGAAAGGGAGCATATCCCGTCACATACAGTGCAGTCACTCAGGATACCCCCACATTTTCAAATATAATTACAGGTAGTGTAATACTGTAACAGCTACGACGCAATCACTTCCGAATTCACAGATCATTACAGTAGACAATTTCCAACATCCCATCACTACTGTCTAGGCTACAGTCAATCGAGCTATACAATGAATTATCTATGTATATAAAATGTGAGTTTTGTCTGTACATTGTTCATATTTTAATAATGGTATTTATGTATCGGTCGTGTCCTCAGTAACAAGAAAATGCACTTGTAAATTATCCGTCACCGGGCGAGTCGGCCGTGCGGTTAGGGGCGCGTGGCCGTGAGCTTGCATCCGGGAGATAGTAGGTTCGAATCCCACTGTCGGCAGCCCTGAAGATGGTTTTCCGTCGTTTCCCATTTTCAGACCAGGGAAATGCTGGAGCTGTACCTTAATTAAGGCCACGGCCGCTTCGTTCCCATTCCTTGGCCTTTCCTATTCCATCGTCGCCATAAGACCGATCTGTGTCGGTGCGACGTAAAGCTACTAGCAAAAAACAAAATTATCCGTCATGTCTGTCTGTTTACCAGTAGGGCCTATGTATGTATGTATGTATGTACGGGTATCACGAGAAAATGGCTGAAGGTAATTAAAAGAAATTGGGTATATAAACTCTAGTGCTAAGGTATAAAAATCTAGGCTATCAATAATTTTATTCACGCTGAGTAAAATGGTCGTTTAGGGGAAGACCTAAAATTCTCAAATATTTATGTTATTAGTGATCCTATTGATAAATACTATATAACTAAAGTGATATATAATTACATTTCTGATCATTTATGTTTTATATATTTTTACCGTACCGGCAATGATAAGAGAGATAGGCCTTTTTTATGAATTTCTATTTTTGTTGTTAACAACGCCGAGAGGAACAATTGTTTAATCGTGTTAACTGGCGATGGTTTTTGTCGTGATTGTCTTAAGGTGTAAAACCACGTGGTCATCTGTACACATCGTCAAGTAAAATTGTTAACTGGATTATTAAAAAAATAAGAAAAATCGTAAAAGAACAATCGCTTGAAAAATAAAACAGGAGTAAGTCATGAAAGAAGGAAGCTTTACATTAGATGCTCTACTTAATATCACAGAGTTGGAAGGAAACTAAATGTAAAGGCCTACAATATCGAAAGCTCATAGAACTAATCAAGAATAACGTTACATTGATCATTGTTGTGATGTGATTTTGCTGTCACTCATCTGCGATAGGTGGGATTACAGCTGTGTCCCGAGTAAAACAGCCTGCCGGAATATTGCGGGAAAGTAGCTGGGGAGTTAAATAACGTTGCACATTCTATATGTTTGTCCGGTCAATGACGGGTACTGCAGCAAGTGTAAATTTAAATATAACACCATCACTCGGAAATTCGCGCCGAATTTACGGGAAATTGGAATATTGCCCTCAATGCATTAATTCGAGGATTTACAAAGTAATATTTATCACTCAGTAGTTTTACCTTACGCCTGTTTTCACTCTGCCCAGGATCATATCGAGCAATACCGCGTGTATTCCTATCCACTATTTTATTTAATACTGGTCATGACTCCTAGCCACATACAGTATGAATATGCAGTCAGACTGAACAATCTTCGTTGTGTTGATTTACCTATGCTTACGTTTAAAGAAAAATGAACGTTACCGTACCGTATTATATAAATGTATTTTTGCGTGTCGTACTTGCCCATTCCTACAGGATAATTAATTTAATGTTCATTTTCGATGTTGATGATTATAGAGGTTGGCCCTTAGTGATACGAGTTGCAACGAAATGAAGCTATAATTAAAACCCAAAATGTATCCACTGACTAAATTCGAGAACGAATGTTGATGAAAAAATGACCATGAATCCAAAACAATCAGTGCGTCCGATTCGCAATGTCTTATTTTATCGGATGTTGCTTGTTGTGCAAAGGGGTCCAAAATCCAGGTCACCAGCCCTACATAATAGTACTAATCACGGGTAAAGTAGAACCATGGTCTTCCTCCTATAGTGGTAATAATGACAAGTAAGGTAGACTTGTGGTGTTCCTCGCATGGTGGTACAATAACAGGTAATGTAAACCCGTGGTACGTCACAAACAATGGCACCACTCACAGCTAATACATATCCATGGTGTTCCTCATATAATGCCACTACTCACGAGCAACGTAGACTCATGGTGTTCCTCACTTATTGGGACTAATCACGGGCGCCGGTGTACGCGTTGTGTTCCCCACATAGGCAATGCAGAGCCACGGTGTATCACACGTTATGGTACCGTCCACAGGCAACACAGACTCATAGTGTTCCTCGCATAAAAGCACTACTCACAGCCAACGCAGACTCATGGTGGTCCACACACAGCGGTACTTATCATGGGCAATGAACATCCCCGTGGAGTTCCCTCATATAGTGGTGCCAATCACAGGCAATGCAGACCTATGGTCCTCCTCATATAGTGGTAACGCCGACCCGTTGTGAATACAGGGGAACCAGCGCAATTCAGCGCGGCGCACGGCAGCACCGCCCGCACATTGTTCTGATGGACTGCATTTCCATTTGTGACAGGCAGGCGTGACCAGTTGAAAGGAACAGAGTGGATAGCAAGAGTATTGTTTAGACTATTGCTTTCACTGCACGTAATGGTAGGCATGGTAATAAGCTCTTGGGTGTTTGCCGAGTCAAGAAAACAAGGTGAAACGCTTTACGTTTCGCAGAGAACTTTGATCCTCGTCTTCACAAGAAAATGTCCATGAGAAGTCTTTCTCGTGAACAGTCCTGTAAAATGTGAGCCGAAAAGCAATTCCTCTCATATTCCAGAACGCCACTTATCAGCGGAATTGGGTTGTGCTTTTCTTTCTCAGCCTCAGGTTGGCTTAAATAATGAAGTCATTGTATGAGGTTTACGGCCGTGCAATTAGCGAACTCCTCATTGGGCTATGTATAATTAATGAAGAAGATGCTATTCTTAGTTTGATCAGAACGCATTCTGGCAGCTAAATTACTAACCATCATAGTGATAATCACTGCTGCCAGAGTCGCCACTTCCGACGTTAGCACGCGAAAACAATTATACTCATTATGGCCGACCGCTGCGCCGGTCTGCTTCACTAATAAATGTCCCAGAGCCGCAAATTTCCCCTGTTGTGTGATAACCCTCGTACCTAAATAAAGGTGTAGTAGCACTCCAGAGGTTTTCTGTAGGAGCACTCGACCGAACCGAACATAGAACTATTGATGTCAAGAAAATTCTTCATAGAAGCTGAATACGAGACTATTTCACAGTGGACCGAACTTGGCGTGAAGAGTAGTCTGCTTGAAACCCGAACAACTAGCTCTAATACTGGATCCCAGGTAATGACTCCATGATTTCAAATTATCAAAGATAATCGATGATTATGATGATGATTTTGTTGTTTAAAGAGGCCTAACAGCTAGGTCATCGGCCCGTAATGGTACGAGGTGAAATGAAATGAAACGATAATTAAAACTTCACAATGTATCCACTGACTAAAATCTGAAACGAATGACGATAAAAAATTGACCTAAATCCAAAACAATCAGTGGATCCGATTCACAATGTCCCATATTCTAAGATGATGTTTGTTGTCCAAAGGGCTCCAAAATTCAGGTCACCGGCTCCTCATAATTGTACTAATCGCTGGTAAACCAGAACCATGGTGTTCCTCCTCTCGTGGTACTGAAATGGCGTATGGCTTTTAGCACCGGAAGTGTCCGAGGACATGTTCAGCTCGCCAGATGCAGGTCTTTTTATTTGACTCCCGTAGGCGATCTGCGCGTCGTGATGAGGATGAAATGATGATGAAGACGATACATACACCCAGCCCCTGTGGCAGCGAAATTAACCACTTATGTTTAAAATTTCTGACCCTGCCCGGAATCGAACCCGGGACTCCTGTGACCAAAGGCCAGCACGCTAACCATTTAGCAATGGAGCCGGACTGTAGTGATACTAATCACAGGTATTCACAGGTAATGTAGACCCATGATATATCACACATATTGGCAGCACTCACAGGTAACACAGACCCATGCTGTTCCTCACATAAGGGTACAACTCACAAGCAACGCAGACCTATGGTGTTCCTCACATAGTGGGACTAATCAGGGGCGCCGGTATTCCCGTGGTGTTCCTCACACAGTGAATAATCACTGGCCACGTATACTCATGGTGTTCCTCATATACTGGTACTACTCATAGGGAACGTAGACCTGTTCTGACGACAGGGGATACAACGCTGTTCAGCGCGCCGCACGGCAGCTCCTTCCGCACGGACGCCAGTCTGTGTGTCGAGCACCCGCTCCCCAGCCTCGGTGGAATGCACACAATGGTACTAAACACAGGCAACGCCCAGACCTGCGGTGTTCCTCACATAAGGGCACTAATCGTAGTAATGTTGACCCGTGGTATTCCTCACTTAATGCTACTAATCACAAGTAATCCCATTGTTCCAATTCCATCATCCCTTGGTCACCCTGTTTAGTCTCCGTCAAGATGGTGACAGGGAGTAGTCGTGTGTCGATATCGCTCCGTATCTTTTGTCTGTTAGTAGTGGTCAAATATTGTATCACCTCCGTTCGAGTTTGCCTCCGGGATGAGAATGTGCTAGACTTCGACGCGAAATATGAAAACCGTTGGGAAACCGCTTTTATAAAGGGCTCGGAGCTTCGTATTTCGCCCCACGTGCTGGCTTTAAATGAAACTATGTATCTGGTGACGTCCCAACCAGGCGGCCAGTCTGCGAGAGAATAGCAGACGAACTCTAGCACGAAGATATCTGATTCAGCGATTCGTGTGCTTCTACTGGCTGTCCAGCGATAAACATCTGAACCCAGGACCCCAGCATGACAGCGGTATGAATTTATTCTACCAAAATGTAGGGAGTATGTGGAATTCTTTGACGGGCTTTTTCCTCGCTTTCAGTGACGCCAGCAAGGATTATATTTGTATAGTTGAAAGTTGGTTAAATGATTCTGTTGGTGATAATGTACTGTTGTCTACTGATTACTGTGTATTTCGTCAAGACAGACATCAGGTCCATAATAACAAAGTTAAAGGGGGAGAGATTATGGTTGCTGTGGAATCTGTTCTAAGGCCAGTTTCCCGGCCAGAGCTGGTGGGAGACTGGGAGTGTCTCGTGGTCAAGGCCACCCCGACACCAGGAAGGGCTGTGTTTGCAGTGTGCTGCTACCTGCCTCCGGACGAAGGATGAGTAATCTACGAGCAACGCTGGCCAACGTTACAGCTATTTTAAACCCACAGGATATTCTTGTATTTTGCGGAGATTTTAACATCAGGCATTTGGCTTGGAATCGCGGTCCAGTTATAAAACAAAGCTGTGCGGAAGTCTTCTTACTTCATGAAATCGTCAGTGAATTGGAACTCAAGCAAACGAGAATTCCCTTGACCTTGTTCTAATCTCGGAACAATATTGTGGACAGTTGGACTGCTCCTTCAATTATTGCATGTTTTCATCTTGCATCTTTGGATACCTCCAAATCATGTGGTCGCGATGACGTACCCGCAATAGTTTTGAAAGAGTGTGCATGTGAGCTAGGTAGGCCACTTGGCGTCATTCCAGTCGGGGTATTTTCCGTGTGAGTGAAAGAAGGGTTACGTTATACCAGTGTTCAAAAAATACAACAAAATGGTGTCTGGTAACTATAGGCCTGTTGTGTAATTGTCCCTTATTTCAAAGGTGGCAGAGAAGATCGTGTATGAGGAATTGTACAGCTCAGTATAACAATATATTAATATAGCTCAGCACGGTGTTGTAGAGGAACGCTCTACCGTATCCCATATGGCGGTGTATATTAATTTCATTTCAGAATCTCTGGATAGGAGGCAACAAGTGGTTGTTGTTTATACGAACTTCTCCAGATTCAGTTCAACATGATGAGCTACTTATCAAATTGTCAGCATATGGGATAGGAGGAAGTGCTTTGGAGTGGATTAGAAGCTATGTCACTAATAGGGTTTGCGTAGTAAAAGCTGATGGTGTTATGTCAAAGCCGTACCACCCTACTTCCGGTGTCCCCTAAGGATCTTATTGGGCCCTCTTATCTTTGTCATATTCATAAATGATATAACAAAATTTATACAACACAGTAATTGCCTTCTCTATGCTGACCATGTAAATATCCTTAAGGGGATAAATAATGAGTTGTACTCTAAGTTGCTACAGTCTGACTTAATCCTCTTCAGTAACTGGTGTAAAAAGTGGCTGCTTGGTTTGACTACTTCAAATACATTGCAATTACATTTTCGCGTAAGTTGGAACAAGTAAATTTTCCTTACCAGTTATACAATTTTCAAATAACTCATGGGTATGAAATAAATTATCTTGGTGCGACACTTTTAAACTGTTAAATGTTTGCAGAAATAGTTTAATAACGTCTATTATTTAAGGAGGTTCAGTTTTATTTATTATTTTATTTATTTATGTATTTATTTAAGGTGCATTTGTTATAAACTATGTTTCAATGAATCATCTTTAATTGGGCAAATGACCTATAAGCCTTTGCTGCAGCCAGAAGATATCGTGGGTGTACTCTTCAACGTTCAGGGATATTCTGGTCACCATTAGTAAGAATCATATTATTACTTGGTGGCATTTTCCGCTGCGTAAACGGGATAAAGTCAAGGGTTATTATAGGAATTGTGGCGATACGCTTTACATAATTCATTACTGTTCCCTAAGAAGATTGTATGGTACCATTGAAGAATAGCATGGAGTCAACGAAGACGCTCTTGTTTGGTTCACAAATTCAGACACGTAGTTTTGATATTATACGATGACTTTTTTACACAAAAGTACATTTCGTTGTGTAATAAGGAAATATTTTATAAAATCCATAGAATTGTAAACTTTAAAAAATCATGAACCTTTAGCCAATCCACACAGGCTGTAACTCATCGGAACTTTATCTAATCAAAGACAAATATCCACTGACTAAGAGGAGCAATGCCCATGCTATCTCTTCTCTACAACAATGGATCTTGTCATACTGGGAATGGTGTATCCGAAATAAGGTGAAATGTAATGAAATGGCGTATGGCTTTCAGTGCCGGGAGATGCGAGGACGGGTTCGGCTCGCCAGGTGCAGGTCTTTTGATTTGACCACCGTAGGCGACCTGCGCGTCGTGATGAGGATGAAATGATGATGAAGACAAAATATACACCCAGCCCCCATGCCAGGAAAATTAACCAATGATGTTTAATATTCCAGACCCTGCCCGGAATCGAACCCGGGACTCCTGTGACCAAAGGCCAACACGCTAACCATTTAGCCATGGTGCCGACCAGGTGAAATTAAACCCTACAAAAACACTGACAATTATCTTCAGCAAGCGTCGGACTGAGTTATATGGAATTATGAGTCATGGAATAACTACCATACTCAGTCTAAACAAACCTAGTTCCCTGGAAGCAATTGTTTAGTGCTAGTACCAACCATCGTCCTGTTATTGTCTTTCATGTGAATAAAGCATAACAAGTGGCATCGCAGGACCCTCTACGGGTTCAAATTCCTCTCCGTAGAGGAATATTTAATTGAATGTGTTCAATATATACCTCGTCAATGCGAATGAGGAAGTCCATGGCATGGGAGTAAATGGCAGCAGGGGGAGGATAGACATTATCACCAACAAAAGGAAAACAAATATGTATATTAGACCCCGCAGTAAGATTTGAAAAGCACTCCGACAAACCAGAGAAATTAGACTGAGAAAATAAGTCCATTTACATGCCTAAAGTGCCGTATTATATGAATAAATACGACGTGGACGACGTAGATGTGAGGGGTCTCATGATCGGTGCGAGAGGGGCAGTCCCCAAGAAGACGATAGAGTTGATGAAGACCTTGAACATCAATTCAAAGGAGTTCATCAACTGGGAGCTAAAATCGCTCAGAGGTTCTCTTCTGACACTCACCACTAGTTATATTCGCCAGATTGAGATATAATTTACTTCCTTTTTATTTTTTAATGAAATTATTTTTGTGTATTCTTTGTCTTCGGCAGCTTCCAAGTGCAGGAAGATCTTGAAAATTTATTTTATTTATTCCTCACTTACTTTTGTGGCCCTCTATTAACACTTAACCGCTTTAAACAATAGTATTTAAAAATGTAAATACAAAAGTAAAACATAGTAATTCTACAAAGAAATAATACTACGGACAGATATACTAAGTCACAAATCAGTACGGCAATTAGTGTGACAATATTAATAATAATAAGGATAATATAAAGAAGAAATATAGAAATAATAAGAATAATCACTGAAGAGCATAATAGATGAAGAAAACCCATTCACACAACATACACACAATAACTCACACAACTCAGTTATGTTCCCAGGATTTTTTTTGTCAGACTAATTTGAATTTATGAGAGGAAGTAACGTGCCGAATGTCCATTGGGAGTGTATTCCAAAGTCTCGATGCAGTAACTAAAAATAAATTATTGTAGGAATTCGTTCGATTTAGTCGAATTTCAAGTAGGGAACCAGAACGGGTACTAATTTCATACAATGAGGAAAGGAAACAAAAATTAGAACATAAGTAAGTAGGAGTGTTCTACGGGAGAACTTGGAAAAATAGCCATTCCAATGTTTTGAAATATAGTGCAATATGAGTGTCATGTCGCAGTTGGAAGGGATGTCGTATGCATGAGTTTTGTGCTCGTTGAAGTCTCTAAGCATGTTTAGCATTTAGATTGACTAGTACCGTACCACAGAGTCTAAAAATTGGGAATAATAATGATTGGATTAATTTTAATTTAAGTTTTTGGGGAAAAGAATTCTTGTGACCTTTCAGGGGATATAGAGCTGCATGAACCTTTCTAGTGCATACATTGGCTACGTGTTCGTTCCAGAACTGATTACCATTGATGAATATTCCAAGATTAGTTACATTTTAAGGTACAGTACTGAACCCTTGAACTTATCATTCCATCGTTGGTCGTCTGCCTCGGCTGCTTCAGAAGAGCAATATCTCTTGGATCTTGGGGTCATTGTGAGTTTTTTTATCACTTCATTGACCAGGCGGTAGGGTTCAGAGCAGAGCATAACTACTCCAAATTAGCAGCAAAAATGTGCTTACTAAAATATCTATTCAATTTAAATCACAATAATTTATTTATTTAATTGATAAAGAAAGTCACATGAAAATTTTACACCATGTTTTAACGCAATCACAATGTATAACGTGAGTGGTAAATTTTATTGAAATTGTCGTGGACAGAAAAAGCCAGAAAAGAATGAAATACCTGAAAATCGGGCAACATTGATCCTAACGATAACTGAACCCACACGATCCGTGGAAAATCTGACTTTCAGCAAGTAGAATTCCAGATTTCAGCAAATTAAGATTATCCACCAGTCGACTATCCTATCGGATATAGGAACACCCCGCTCATGGATCCCTAGTCGAACCAAATCGACTATCAGTTGCTTCGGATAGGTTTCGAAATATAACTTGAAAGCATGGTGTTCATTAAGAGTTAACAGCAATTGTCACAATCAAAAATAAAATTCCACCATGTATTGTTATCTCGTGACACCCTTAAGTTACAGGGGAATTCCGATGCTGAATAGGTATCACCCAAGCAGATGTTCAGAAGGAACCAACAACACTTGATGCGATGGGATGCTACGTTACATAGTTCTGAATGAAGAAAACAGCGAAATGCAAGAAAATATTAATTCATTATGCATTTAGAAGAAATGCCAAACACTGAAGTTAAAGAAAAGATATGAATCACTTGAAAATGTTCCAAATAAACCAACTTTCAGGTTATGAAACAGTTATGTCGTTAAATTCGTTAAAATACAAGTCCACACTATAAACAAACAAAAGGAAATCTTTGCAATTTTCTATAACTACGACTAAAATTTTAAATCTGTCTGCCTACACTTGTCCCAATAAACTAAACTACAAGTGAACGGTAAATCAATGTCTCACATAAATAATGTGAATAACGAAAAATGAAAATATAATACATCAACAGCTGATAAATAGAAACCGCATTCGCAGTGAAAATCCTCCAAATATCAACTAAGTGTGAACTATGCTTAAATGGCATGTTCATAAATGTGACGTTTCTCATGTGTAAATGGCTACTTAAGGCTTCAGTTCAACGGACGTATGTGTTTCTATCAATGTCCTAGAGAGGGCAGCACTCTATGTTATAAACATGGAAGATCGTTCCTTTTACGAGACGAGTAGTATTATCTCTTTGAAGCGATCTTTGCTTTGTTTATGTGGGATGAATTAACCCTCAACTGGTATCATCTATGTTTGTAACGTAACTGGTATCGTACGTCTGTCAGACTTCAGATATTTACTTTTAAATTAAACAATGTGTTCTTAATTGTTCGTTATTTATTCAACTTAATTCCTTTACATATGTATTTTTGAAGATGTCAGTGCAAAAGGTAGAAGACAAAAATTACAAATCCAGAAAAAACAATAAAATATTAGAATGATGCTCCAAAAATGTAGACGCCTCTGTTTTTTCTAAAAAATCTAGACAATATGATTATTATGATCATTTCGCTGATATGTCAGTGTTATACAAAGACCGTACAAAGAAATAAAACATAATATTACTGGAAAACTCAAAACACAAATTTCAACTTTAAGGTTCAAAGTCACTGTTTGTTAGAAAGCACAATTTTCCTTTTCACAGGATATGTTACCTTATTATTACATGTATATAACTACAACTCAAAACATTTTGTGTCTAGATATAGCTATGATTTTCAAAATATATAGAAAAACATGTTAGATTTCAAAAATGTTTCACACGCCCACATACGTTCATTCATTTATCCGCAATGCACTCTCAGCAGATTTTTTGGCGCACTCCAAGAAGATCGGTTTTCCACACTTCTGGCACGGGTACTTCGTTCTCCTTTTCAGTTTAGGATCGCAAAGGTAGCACGTTTTATGAACCTCGAAGAATTCAGGCAGTTCATGCAGAATGTGAGTTCAAAGTTTGGTTCAATAGGTCGTAAAACTCGCCGAAATGTTCCTGATTGTGGTTCCATTATTATTTATAGGAATTAAATGCACTGTAAGTAACAATAATGTTATACTAACTCACAATAATCACAATAAACACTCAATACTGAATAACGTCATTCGCGAACAATAGTCACGGAACTGGCATACGTCTGTCAGACGGGGCGATAAGTTTACTACGCACTTACCCAAGGTCAAACAAAGCAAGCGGTACCTCACCTTCCCTACAGGGAAACAACACTCCAACTGAGAGGTAGACAAGGGAAGAAAGCAGTAGGCTGAGGAAAGGAGAGGGAATGGCCTTGGAAAATTTTTCAGCCGTCTCACAGACGTATGATACCAGTTGAGGGTTAACAATGGAGCCCGCGCAGATGGGAATAGCGTTCCTATGCTACAAACGGGTATTTAATATATTCAAACTGACCACATACTAGAATCCTCCCTATTGTTTTAATTATTCATATTACAGGTACCGATAAGTTAATCTTGGTTTTATTTTGAGTCTATGTTTATCTCGTGGGTCTCTTGCGATTTTTATAGCTGATTGATATGCGTCTTTCGGCCCACAGCATGAATGGAATGTGTGTCTGTCATTATTATTGTGATTATGAGATGTTGATAACTGGGTCTCTGATTGATTGAGTGTGCACTGCGACGTATGGTATTTCGCCATCAAATGTATGTAAACCCTCCGTGTCTACTCGAAGTTCCATTCTTGTCGTACGGGGCGCGTGACATGATGGATTTGTGTACGGGATTCTTTCCGATTCCGTTGTTAAATTGTTTTGCGCCGTGGACGCTGCTACCTGATATATGTGTGACCTGTTGTGTGTGACCAGGTGAGTCATGTTAATTGAATTGGTGTTCGACCTTATTAACTCGAGCGGCCGCTCATATTGCTATCCGATACCGGCAAATGTGTGAATGTTTGTGTGCGTGTCCGTGAGCGAGGGGAGCGCAAAGACGATGTATTGGTCAGTTCCATTCATGTTTTTAATCTTGCTTCTGTGCCTTATGTTGGTTCTCGGTACAGTGTTATTTATTTTTACCATGTCTTGATCTTTGACATGGCTTGCCCGTGAGGCCACCATGTTTGTTTACTTTCATGCATTTGGGCTATGCCCATGCCTGTATTCCTCCTTGGGTTTTTAATTTTGCTTTTTGGTCCAGAGATGTTTTTCTCTGTTGGGGTTATTATCTAACGTATTCTTATTACCTGCCCTTCCTTTCTCCTTGATTCGTGGAGGCTTTGATGAGCTGTGGTTATTGTTGTGTGGACAATGGAGTGTGTAAAGACGCGTCCGTTATGAACGAAATGAATCTCGTGAAAAGAACGACCTAGTTGCTGCGTGTAAATTGAAATAATATTGGTACATGATGTAACGAGAATGTATTTGAGGCGGTGAGCTTGGGGTAATTTTTATTTTTATCTGGGAGTGTGTAATAACGCCGTGCTCCCTCATTGATGTTGAGAGTTTCATTCAACAAGGTATGCTTATTTTAAAATACTTTATCTTTTAATTATTAATTCCCTTACTTTGTTTTCGGTTTCAATTTTATTTTATTAATAAACCCCCACTTAAATTTCATTTGGGTTTTATTGCTGTAGTATTAGGTTCATAGCCTTATTCATCAATAATGTAGGTCATTTCCAGTTCAAGGCGGTGTTCTCCTGGCCTTTCCTAGTCGCGGTTCACGCCTCATTTTTCCCTGTGTGTGTGTTACGTTTGGGGTTATTTAATACATTATCGGTGAGGGAGTTAGGGTTTGGCACAAATGGTAGCAGAAGCGTGCTCGACTATGATATCTCCTCTGTAAAAAGAATCAGACGAGGTAGAGCTGAACATTTATATTATGTCAGTCCTAATTATCCCTAGAGTAAGCCTTATGAAGCCATTATTTTCAGATTCTAATTCTGAATGTTACCACTAATTCTTGTATTCTTGTGACCATGTGTATGTGGGTTTGTTGTGTCTGCTACTGTCGAAATTGTGCCTAGAATATGGAAAGTCAGAAAGCATTAGACATGATTAATAAAAGTGAAATTTATACCGGGGAAATCTCCATTCTTGAAAATCAAAAGAGGGAGGGAATCGATGTTGATGGATCGCCTGTGTCTGGTAGCGATAGTGGTAAATGCCCTGATGATAGGAATGCCATTGCATGTCGAAATTGTACCCTTGGCGAGAACTGTGTGTAGGCCGTTTTCCCAAATTCTAGACCTGCTAATGATCGAAATGCTAATGTGAACCCTGCTTTTGACGTCGCCCGGAAATGGAAGCAAATTTTTTCTGGGGAAGGGAATAGCTCCAGTGTCATCGAATTTCTCGAACGCTTGGAAGATATTGCCGAATGTAGCTCGCTCCCCTTGATCGTTTTGTTCCTGTTATCCCGGGGATGCTGGAGGGGCCAGCATTGAAATGGTTCAGGCTGATAAAAGCAAGCGTTCAGTCATGGGACGATTTTGCCACCCGTATCAAACAGCGCTTTGGGTTGTCCGACATGGACTACTGTTTGAAACAAGAAATTTTCAGGAAGACGCAGGGAATAGGTGAAGGAATCGACGATTATGCAACCGGTATTTTGAAATCTAGCCCCCGATTATAAATTGAACATAAAGAGATCTCAGGTTGAATGTGTTGAAGACACCATTAACCTAGATCGTGAGTTCGACCGCGCCAGTTAATAAGGTCGAACACCAATTCAATTAACATGACTCACCTGGTCACACACAACAGGTCACGCACATATCAGGTAGCAGCGTGCACGGAGCAAAACAATTTAACGACGGGATCGGAAAGAATCCCGTACTCAAATCCATCATGTCACGCGCCTCGTACGACAAGAATGGAACTTCGAGTCGACACGGAGGGTTTACATACATTTGATGGCGAAATACCATACGACGCAGTGCACAAACACTCAATCAATCAGAGACCCAGTTACCAACATCTCATAATCACAATAATGATAGACACACATTCCATTCATGCTGTGGGCCGAAAGACGCATGTCAATCAGCTATAAAAATCGCATGAGATCCACGAGATAAACATAGACTCAGAACAAAACCAAGATTAACGTATCGGTACCTGTAATTAAAACAATAGTGGGGATGCTAGTATGTGGTCAGTTTGAATACATTAAATACCCATTTGTAGCATAGGAACGCTATTCCCATTTGCGCGGGCTCCATTATTAATTCATCCCTCATAAACAAAGCAAAGATTCGCTTCAAAGAGACAATACTACTCGTCTCGTAAAAGGAACGATCTTCCATGTTTATAACATAGATTGCTGCTCTCTCTACGACATTGATAGAAACACATAAGTCCCTTGAACTGAGGCCGTAAGAAGCCATTTACACATGAGAAACGTCACATTTATGAACATGCTATTTAAGCATTTTCGAAGTACACGAGTCGCAGCACGATGGTGTATGTTAACAGCAACGCACAGTTTTCTTTGTTTTGTCCCTCTCAATGTCATGCCTGCGACATATAAAGGGTTATGATGGTAACCAAGTTTCCTCATCAGAAGATATATCCTCCACCTCCTCCTCTTTGTCTCAGAATTCATCAGGATCTGCAGTGGTAGGCTCACTTGGAGCAGGTGGAAGTAACATCTCCAATGTCTCTTTTAAAAACGGTTTTGTCCTCTTTCTAGATAGTGGGTTCATTGCTGTCAAAGGATTGGAACATAGAAGAAATCGATTAAGCACATCCAGTTTACATGATTCTCTAGAGAACTTTCTTGTACATCGTTAGCGATACAAGTGAAAATACTTATTTCGTGTTTCAGTGGCCTCTTCAGAGAGCTGACCTATTGAAGTAGAACATTGTTTGTAAATGTAGAATCATGGATGAGGATTTTGTGAATTGTATTATCTGATGCCATCGATATAACTAGACGTACAGCTCTGCAGCAGCCATTGCATATTTATCTATAGGAATTTTATGTGTAGCTACTTGATATCACTTATAGGATCAATCTGAAGCGGTATACGAGATCGAAATTTATTCCTGTTATTTCAGCAGCTACTTCTGGATGCATGAAAAACCGTAAACTATTATTGCCATTTTAGTATTACCAAATCCAGGCTTTGGTACGTCAAATATCAGTCCCAATTTGTTTGTGAAATTTTCTTGAATTTTTAATTTCTTTTGTCTTATCACCACCATTCAACCACCATTTCTTAATTTGTATGACAGAAGCAAAAGACCGTCAAATAAACGTATCCTGGCGTGCAGATTCGATAACCCAAGCTCTAAAGGTCCTTCTTTAATACTTCGCTTGAGTGTTAAATTATTTAAGTCTTTAGATGTTGCACTGCATATGTAACATTTCATTGTTGAAGTTGCCTGAGTGGCAGCATTACACATCTTAGCATTAACCATGGTGAACATTACTTTATGTTTGACAGCAAAATGCCCTGCCTGCTAACATGACTTTTGTTTCATGCAATGTAACTATTAAGTATTTTGTAAAATCTCTTTCTTCATTTGTGGCGTCT
This sequence comes from Anabrus simplex, assembly GCF_040414725.1. Lineage (NCBI taxonomy): Eukaryota > Metazoa > Arthropoda > Insecta > Orthoptera > Tettigoniidae > Anabrus > Anabrus simplex. The sequence goes on from NC_090265.1 coordinate 775,052,182, forward strand.
TTGGATCTTTAATAATAACAAATAAAAAACCCATATTTGCAAAAGAACTCTGAGAAATGTTAGCATCGGGATCACTGAAGAGGCATACTAGGGAAATGAGGAGTAAGGTAGTTTCCTGTTGCTTTCCTCACCGAGGCAGAAGTCGCTGTTACATATCAGTCTGCCATGCCCACTGAAATCCATGCAGGTGGTGGTTGTGATTATTGTTTTAAGAGGAAGTACAACTAGGCAACCATCTTCTATATAACACTAAGCAGAGAGGAAGAAAATGGGAGGGATCCGACACTTCGAAAAATGAATGTGTCAGGCAAAGAAGGCAAGTGCCACGAAGGGCGTGAATATGAAAGACTCCCTAGGCCTGGAGTGCTCTAATACAGTCTAGGTCGGAAAAGAGTAGACCAAGGGAGGTCGGATAGGACAGATGAAAGTGAGGAGCCTGGCACAAGTAAGTGTAAGCATTGTCAGGACCCAGCTAAGAGCCCAGTGATCGCCAGCCACGCTCGCAAGTTGGGAGGTCCTGGGGGCCCCGTATGTCGCCAGTTACGACAGGCAGCGGATACCGTGGGTGTTATTCTACCGCCTCCACCCACAGGTGTAGGAATGCATGCGCCACCCGACCCTATGAGCGATATTTTCATACCATTAATAACAGGGACTCGCTGCATAACGAATAGTGTTACTAGCATCTCTCATACCTCGGTCACTTTCATATTGTCAAAGGCGTAGGTTTATGCGAGTGAAATTACTCTATGACACTTAACTCAATATAGATGTACACATGAGATTTGTTAAAAGCTACGCTTAGTCTAGCCTCGTATATGACTCTCAAAACAGCAATGGGAGAGCTTTTGAGATGCGAACGCATCATGAAAATACCTCGGATAGTACGGAAGAACATGCCGAACGAGTTGGCTGTACGTGAGACTAAGACAGATCAATGAAGGAAACAAATTTATTCTTGCCCATACCAGAAGACATAGAGCACTGTAAACACTACGTCCCGCCAGCAAAGGTATAAAATCTTATACGTTGTATATAAAAATGAATGTTTTTATGTTCGTATTCTATAGACTCAAAAACTACTGCACCGATTTCGCTGAAAATTTCATACTTTGTTCTTATTGCTCCTGAGAGGGTTATGGAAGTGGTTCGATATGTTAAGTCCTCACCATTCCTTAGATTTAGCCCCTATGACACATCACAATAGGCTGATATAGGCAAAATATCGAATCTGTCGTACAAGGCCGAGACAAAGCTCATTTGAAGCGATGCGAGAAACAAACCTCGGTATATCTATAGGGGACCCGAAAACCACATTTTAAGGTCCTAAAACCAACTGTTTTCGAGATATTGGCACCTCAGTACCCCGGCTCTAGGAATCGTCTGAAGGAAAGAACCGCCGTAACAACAGCAACGTTAAAACAACGACTCTAGATTATCGAAAAAGACCAATATTAGTGTCGATCCATAGTTTTTAGGGTCGCTGAGATGAACTGTGACAAAATTATAGATGTAATAATATATATAAAATAACTTGTCCTGGCTGACTGACTGACTGACTGACTGACTGACTGACTGATTCAGCATCACCGAGCCAAAACTACTGGAGAGAACGAAATAAAATTTTTGGATGTTCCGTCGCTAATGGGATAAAAAGTTGGGGGTGGGGGTGAATTGTTTCAATGAGCATATCTGTATCTCAAAAACTTAAAAGTTTACAGACGTAAAAATTTGTATTTAGGATTTCCTTTAAAAATAAAGAAACACTTTTTTTTAAATTCCCCTTAAGGGCAGTGAACAAGGGGTAAAAGATGTTGAATACCCTTTATGAGGATACTTATATCTAAAAAACTGAAAATATTGCAGACGTTGAAATTGGTATTTGGAATCTCTTTTAAAAAATGAAGAAACATGTATTCATTCGTTTTCGGAAAATCACTTAAGAGGATGAAAGAATTGAAAAATTATTTTCGTTATTTGTATAAGGATACTTATATCTAAAATAAAACTAAAAATGTTGCAGACGTATTATGAATCTGCTTTAAAAATGAAGAAACACGCATTTTTTTGCTTTCGGAAAATCGACCTAAGTGGGGGAGGGGAAGGGTGAAAATAAGTAAAGCATTTGAATTCTGTTTATGATGATACTTATATGTCAGAATGTGAAACTCATTTTTCTTTGGAATCTCCTTCAAAAATAAGGAAACAATTTCTTTTTGTTTTCCGAAAATCCACTTTAGGTGTGAAAAGAATTGAAAAAGTGGGTGTAATTTCTAATTTTTAATTTCCTACCACTTTTTTTCACACCAGCGGGCTTGCGGGTGCGAATTGCGTCACGCATATGGATTTGGTCCCGTTTTACGGCCGGATGCCCTTCGAGACGCCAACCCTATATTGCGTGTTTCTGTGGTGGTTGATAGTGTGGTATTTTGTCTGAATATAGTGAGGAGAGCGTTGGGACGGACACATACACCCAGTCCCCGAGACAGAAGAATTAATCAGAAGCGCTTAAAATCCCCGACCCGGCCGGGAATCGAACCCGGGACCCTCTAACCGAAGGCCAGTACGCTGACCATTCAGCCAACGAGTCGGATAAATGAGTATCAGTATATCTACAGTATATGTCCCAAAGCTAACATGTTACAGACTTGGAAAAAGGTATTTGGAATCTCTTTTAAAAATATTGAAACAGTTTTTTGTTTGTTTTCGACTTGAGAGAAGACTGCTTCTCACATGTACAGTTCTATGTCACATGGTCATCTTAGCCCCAAAAGGCAATATCACAAACGTGATTTACAAAGAGTTTCTGGGGTAAATGAAACTCAATTTTTCGGTGAGCTTAGGCTATATTCTTAAGGGATTTTCAGATGATATCTTAGTACAGTACCGAGGAACGATTACTTTTAACAAATTACGAAATCCATGCGAGGGAACCCGCTGGTAACTTGCTAGTTAGTATATAATCAATCAAATAACAGTATATACATACTGGGGTAAATAACTCGCACCGAACGGAAACCTACGAAATGAAGTGAAATAGAATAGCAAAGCCGAGTCTGTGAAGGTTTGTTTACAAACACTACAGCAATGGTGCTCAAAAGATGGTCGGAAAACTGCACTAATTTATTTCTAGGAAATTGCGTCCAAAGAGGTTTTAAATATGAATGAAACCGAACTCACTGCAGCTGTGGACATCGAGAACGACAAGAAGTAGACTGTCGTCGTGACATCTGTAGAAGAAATGAGGAAATTACGAGAAGTAATACGAACATGGCCCGCCTCTGTGATATAGTGGTTAGTGTGATTAACTGCCACCCCAGGAGGCCCGGATTTGATTCCCGGCTCTGCCACACGAAATTTGAAAGTTGGTACGAGGGCTGGAACGGGGTCAACTCAGCATCGGAAGGTCAAATGAGTAGAGATGGGTTCGATTCCCACCTCAGTCATCCTGGAAGTTGTTTTCAGTGGTTTCCCACTTCTCCTCCAGGCAAATGCCGAGATGGTACCTAACTTACGGCTATGGCCGCTTCCTTCCCTCTTCCTTGTCTACCCCTTCCGATCTTCCCATCACCCCACAAGGCCTCTGTTCAGCATAGCATGTGAGGTCGCCTGGGCGAAGTACTGGTAATTCTCCCCAGTTGGATCCCCCAACCCAATGTCTCACGCTCCAGGACACCGCCCTTAAGGCGGTAGAGGTGGGATCCCTCGCTGAGTCCGAGGAAAAAACCGACCCTGGAGGGTAAACAGCTTAAGGAGAATAATAATAATACGAAGATGTCGAATATTCGACAGTGCCACTACAGCAGGGACCAGAGTGTCGAATATTCCACCGTTGCCGGTTCTACTGAGTGTGATAGACGTCTTAGTTTAACATAGCCCAGGAAGCCGTCCATTTGCATGCCCTTCGTGGGCGTCACTTTCCCTTTACCGATAACTACATTGTTCAGAGTATCAGAGACATAAGGATGGGTGAACACGGGGAGATACGTTCATACTCGTAGAGGTCGATGACTGTAACGCATTTGTTCTATACAATAACAGAAAATACATTTCACTACAAATACTATCTATATCTCACGAGAAAATAGTGTATCTCTTTTACGAACACTGAATACAGGCTTTCTCCCGGCATTTTTGTGGCACTTAAGCTTATGCCGGAAAGAAAAGGTAAAATGATTAGAGAAATAAACAGATTCAAGTGCATAGGCTGCTGGATTGGCCACTAATTACATCCTGAGATAGAAATCTGGACTAGGATTGAGTTAGCGAGACGTAGGTTTATACGAGTGAAATTACTCTGTGACACGAAACTCAAAAAAGATGTACGCATGAGATTTGTTAAGTGGTGTGCTTTGTCTAGACTCTTATATGACTCCCAAAACAGCAACGGGAGAGCTTTCGAGATGCGGATAACTTAACGCCTCCTAAACATACCTCGGATAGTACGGAAGAACATACCGAACGAGTTGGCCGTGCGGTTTAAGGTCGCACAGCTTTGACTTTGCATTTGGGAGATTATTTATTTATTTATTTATTTATTTATTTATTTATTTATTTATTTATTTATTTATTTATTTACGAAGCACAAGAGCACTGAGCAAATTTCACTTGTACTGTCAACAGATTAATTAACAAATGTAAACATTCATAATAAAATATAACAAACATAACAAAAGATAACGAGTTGAGGTACACAGCCTATTAATAACAACAATGAGAATGTCCATGTTCATAGCCAAGTCGTCGTGGTTCAGGATGGCTGTATAACCACTACACATCAACTTATCCTTAAGAGTCTATTTACATTCCTCTCGAATATACTTTTACTTGATGCTGTATCAAGCTCTTGTCTCTTATTAATACTCTTCAGGAGATTTGGGAGGTGGACTAGAAAACATCCTTGAAGTATTGAAAGCTAAGTGTGGGGAATGTGGAGTAGGTCTTTGACTGGTGGAACGGGAAGGAACACGGAGAAAGAAGGGTGAGACAAGATGTTTCGAGCGGTAATGCCCATTTAGGATCCCGTGGAGGAAACTCAGGTCAGCTACCTGTCGCTTGATGTGCAGCGGTGACACATTTATTCCACTAAATACTTAATTTCTGAGTTTGGGGTTTCTGTTCCTAACAGATGCAGCAAAGAAGGACACTGCTCTGTCTAACTGGTTAATATCGGACGGGGAGGCTGTTGTCCAAATCAGAGAGCAGTAGTTCAAGAGAGTTTCAATGATCGTTAGGAAGAAGTCACGAAGAGCACTGGGATCAGATATTTCTGTGAAGTGGTAGAGAATGCCTAATCATTTCATAGCCTTGGTGTGTACAGTATGTATGTGGGTTCGAATAGCACCGCCGGCTGCCCTGAAGATGTTTTTCCGTGGTTTCCCATATTCACACCAGACAAGTGCTGTACCTTAATTAAGGCCACATTCGCTGCCTTCCCAATCCCAGCCCTTTCCAATCCTTTCGTCGCCGGTGCGAAGTTAAGCAAGTAGCAAAACTAAACAAAGAAAAAGAGATGGACAAATAGGAAGTCCTGCGTAAAGTACAACCAAAGAAAGAGATATTTCACAGCATTAAAATAACAAAAACCTCATTAAACAACTCAAACTACGATTACAATTTGTGTTTCACCCAGAGGATAAGGCAGGAAATTTAGTATCAAGGATGCCTATGAAAGACATGATTTATTTCGTTTGTTAAATTAGTCTGGTTTATCTCATTACTTAGGTTCTGGTACGTTTAGTTCATAAACGTAATTGTTCTGGGATCAGAAATCACTTTGCACAGCTCAACAGTTGTCTGCCGGTGCTATGTAGGCCTACATAAGGCCAGCTGTTTCAGAAGATGAACAGTTATCCGATATGAGTCTTCACGTGGACATATCATGAGCTCTCTCAACGAATATTTGGAAGGTACGGAAGAACATTCCCATGGCTCGTTAGGAATTGCGATTGGCTGAATGAGTGGGAACGCCGGCCCTGTGGTGTAGGGGCAGCGTGCCTGCGTCTTATCCGGAGGCCCTGGGTTCGATTCCCGGCCAGGTCAGGGATTTTTACCTGGACCTGAGGGCTGGTTCGAGGTCCACTCAGCCTACGTGATTGGAATTGAGGAGCTATCTGACGGTGAGGTAGCGGCCCCGGTCTAGAAAGCCAAGAATAGCGGCCGAGAGGATTCGTCGTGCTGACCACACGACACCTCGTCGTCTGCAGGCCTTCGGGTTGAGCAGCGGTCACTTGGTAGGCTAAGGCCCTTCACGGGCTGTAGTGCCATGGGGGATTGGTTTGTTGGAGGTGAGTAGGAACTAACAGTTTTGTGGATGAAAGTTTTTGGGAGATGACATTCCCACAATCTCTTCTAGAGATCATTACATAAATAACTTACTTTCTGCTTATACAGGGTCTCTCACATAAACTAAGACCGTCAAAGCGGCGTTTTTACTCCCGTATACGTAAGGTGCACTACGGGAAGAGTGCGCATAGTTCTTGACCTTGCAAGCAGCGTGCACGTGTTCGAGTTGGCAAGCATCAGTCGCCAGTCTGAATCTCAGTTATCATTGAAACACCATATTTTCGCATGTAAAACTTCTGGCTTCATCTTAATGGTCTTGTGAACAGGCATACTCTCGCTACTGATTTGCTGAAAATCATAATGGTCTTTATGAAATCCCTCATTATGATTGGGCCGGGCTGAGTGGCTCAGACGGTTAAGGCGCTGGCCTTCTAACCCCAGCTTGGCAGGTTCGATCCTGGCTCAGTCCGGTGGTATTTGAAGGTGCTCAAATACGACAGCCTCGTGTCGGTAGATTTACTGGCACGTAAAAGAACTCCTGCGGGACTAAATTCCGGCACCTCGGCGTCTCCGAAGACCTTAAAGAGTAGTTAGTGGGACGTAAAGCAAATAACATTATTATTATTATTATTATGATTATTATTATTATTATTATTATTATTATTATTATTATTATTATTATTATTATTATTATTATTATTATTATTATTATTATTGAAGGATTGGTGTTTGGTGTGCTGTTAGTGCAAGGCGAATAATTGGGCTTATTCTTTTCGAGACGACAGTAAATGCAGAGAGATACCAAGATGACATTTTGACGCCGTTCTTCCAGCAGTTAATGGAAGAAAAAAATCGCGTGGGTGGTTACAGCAAGGTTCAGCCCCTGCTCATACTGGAGAAGGTTCCCTTCTTAAAAGCTGGGAAGTGTTTGTAAACAGAGTGATCAGTGCTGGTGTATTTCCCCCTCGTTCTCCAGATTTAACCGTGTTTTATTTTTACTTGTGGGTAAACTGAAAGAAAAAGTGTATCGAATAAATCCTCAGACATTGAAGGAACTGAAAGAAAATATTACGAATGAAATGAGAAACATTACTGGTAGAACTAGCTCGTGTCAGCCAGATACAATGCCTGTATAACCTACGAAGGATGACACTTCCAGCATCTTCTTTAAGGTAATATATTTCATATAATATTGTGGCACACGCTTGAAGCACAGCGGCCGCGCGCGACGTAAGTTCGGCTGAGGCAGCTGCCATAGCCCAGAGTACAAACACCGTGCGTTCGGTCTGAGTTTATGTGAGAGACGCTGTGTGGGCATGATAAATATGACATTCACAACTTATAACGGAAGGGAAGATGGAAGTGGGGCAAGGAGAGAAACGCAGGAGAAATTCCAAATGTTAGGAGGTCTCCCAACTTATGACGACAGCAGTGGAGAGAAATGTCTATACCATAAGGAACTCCGAACATCGTTAAGGAGACACCAGTAGAAAAAGTACACCAGTCTTCCACTAATGAGATATTCTTTTTTCAGTTAGAAGGAAAATAGACGTTCACAGACAGAACAAAATTTGCATTTGACCTAGTATTAGTGACACTAGATGATCACTAAACTATCAAGGGAGATGCATGTTAAAATTCCGGTCTGGTACTGATTACTTTACAGGAGCTCACACGTTCGTGCCGAGAGCTAATTGTTTAATGCACCTATAAAATGAATGCAAAGCAGAACAAGGCTGAGAAATGAAGTGAGTGCGTTAAGCTGAGCACGAAACTACAATGTCCTTGTTGTCTCAAATATACACAAGCTACGTGTTGTATTTCATTCCGTACGTGGATATGGTTCTCTGAATTAAAGCCGATATATTTCTCAGTTTCGCCATCAAGAGGATTAATTTAGCTGGTTAGAGGATTATCTACTAAAATAGTTAAATCTTGGTTCTCTCTTCAATCTGACACGTCCTACTGTCGTTCTGTTACATGAGAACGTTTCCTACCGGGCTTCAGTTATGAAATAATGTGTCTTACTTTAGTAACATATATATAGTACACATTCTCCTAGCCCTAAACACTGAACTTCTGAACAATCACATAAAGCTCAAACGGTTATGCATGCACTTCGATGCCACCATTCTTCGAGGTGGATTCCCCCCCCCCCGCCCCCCTCTGATTAGTGCAAGAGAGGATGGTTCTCCAGTCGTGGGTCTCATATAAACCCAGACCGAGCAACTGCACTACGGCAGCTGCCTCAGCCGAACTTATGTCGCGCACGGCCGCCCTGCTTTTAGCGTACATACAATCTTATATGGAATCTTACCCTATAAAAGATGATGTAAGTGTCATCCTACCCTGGTTTTACAGGCATTGTACCTGGTAACCACGTTCTGGCGGAAGCGCGTAAGTTCTGCCCCTGTAATGTTCCTGATTTCATTCGTAATGCTTTCTTTCAGTTCCTTCAATGTGTGAAGATTTATTCAATACACATTTTTTCTTGCTTTACGTCGCATCGACACAGATAGGTCTTACGGCGACGATGGGATAGAAAGGCCTAGGAATTGGAAAGAAGCGGCCGTGGCCTTAATTAAGCTACAGCCGCGGCATTTGCCTGGAGTGAAAATGGGAAATCACGGAAAACCATCTTCAGGGCTGCCGACAGCGGGGCTCGAACCCACTATCTCTCGATTACTGGATACTGGCCGCACTTAAGCGACTGCAGGTAAAAATCACACACTGTAAGATCTGGAGAATGAGGGGAAAATAGACCTGCCCTGATCACTCTGTCTGCAAACACTTCCGAGATTGTAAGAAGGAAAACTTATGCTGTATGAGCAGGGGCTGAGTCTTGTGGAAACCACCGAAGCGATTTTCTTCTTCCGTTAACTGTTGGAAGAACGACGTCAATATGTCATCTTGACACCTCTCTGCATTTACTGTCGTCTAAAAAACATGGGCCCAGTTATTCGTCTTGCACTAACAGCACACCAAACACCAACCTTCCTATCATAATGAGCGATTTCATAAACACCATTGCGATTTTCTGGTCACCGTTAGCGAGAGTTATGACTGTTCACATGACAATTAAGATGAAACCAGGCCTCATCCGAAAAAGAACACAAGCAATGATGAAAGATACCATTCACTATATCTCACTCTTGTGGCTGGATCATCAGTTTTTAAACACTGGACCCGTGTAAACCTGTAGGGTTTGATGTGTAACAGCTTTCTAGCTCTGTGTGCAGAAGGAAACGAAACCCCTACTTGTTGAGCTAATTTTGTGAGTGATTTATTCGATGACCGTTTAAAATTTGCACCAGCATCATCTAGCCTTTCCTTTGTTACCACTGTTCGTGTGTTCGCATGCTTTTTATTGAGCACTGAGCCAATAGTTTCAAATTTATTTATCATTACGTGAATCTGTGCTCGTGAAGGTGGCGCTTCACCGGGAAATTGCTGAACAAATGCATCTCGTACCCCGTCAAGCCGACTCGTACTTAAAATACCTTTTACATACGGAAATACGGTATTGCAATGATAACCGTCTCGCCATGTTAACAGGTGAAATTCAGACTGGCGACTGATGCTTGCGAGGTCGAACACGTGCAGGCTGCTTGCAAGGTCAGGAACAATGCGCGCGCCTCCCATACTGCAGCTGCCGTAGCGCAGAGTACAAACACCGTGCGCTCGGTGTGAGTTTATATGAGAGACCGTGTAGACCGTCTGTCTCACTACTGTTCTATATACCATTCTTTTGAGCCCTAAAGAGCTCGTTTCTGATTTCTAGATTCGTCATCAGAGTGAACCTCAACGCTCAGTAAGCGGTCATCTTGACAGATCGTATCTTGATGAGGAAAATGCACGATTTGTTTACTCTTTCCCATCACTCATATTGACTCAGAGGATTCCTTTTTCCCCCTTGTGTTTGTTCTTCGTTCTACCGACTTTCATAAAGTCCTCATTTTTCCTACTTTCATCCAGCTGTGTTCTTATCTTATCCCTCTCACACCAACTCATATCTGTCAGTGAGTGAATAAGGTGAAGCTCCTGATGAAGCAGAAATGATCTCAACGGGGACCGAGAAGAAATGCAAGTAAAGGAACTGGTACTGATGGGCAGAGAGCGTCGCGCTTTCCTCATTGACTTTTCTTTAAATTCCATTATGAGTTCTTATTCATAGCAGAGGCAATTAGTGGTTGCATGGTTGTTGTGTCCTCCCCCCCCCCCCCCCAATTTCGTGGAGAAAACATTACATTTGTATTCCATTTTCGCCGGCTGAAACTACCGATTATTAAAAAGCAATTTGTACAAGCCCTGTTGTCTTATTAGCTAATTATTTCCTTAACTTTCTTTAATTATTAACTAAATTATTTACGGAAATACGCTCAAAATGACGTTTGTTGTGTGGCTATTCCGACCACTACTCTTATACTTTCATCTCTTCCACACAATATAAATAACATTTGTTTGAGCGCCAGTTGCTTTTTTAAGAAAAACAACAAAATTCGGTAGAGCATACCTCTTATATCAATTATCTCAAGGCGTGAGGTGATAAACTCACATATTTGGCAATATACAGGGATATGGATCAGGAAAATATTAAGTTACTGTTGCATTTCCACAATTGAGGATTGTACATGGAACTGGAATCACTTATTATAATTAAAAATAAAACTGAGTTTATGACTAAATTTACGTCACAATGAACAATCATTGACGTCTTAGTTAAATTAAACTAAAGAAATATATTGTGAGATTTGCGGTACTAAGAAAAGGAAAATTTAATCTAAACAAAAAAAGCTATTGGCATGAACTTGAAGTGAGATGTGATATCGCCGCTGATTACACTCTTCTTCATGTTATGAATGCATAACATGTCTGATGCTTTAATTACCTGTTGTCTGCATACACCGCTGTTGAACTTGAAAATTCTTGGGAAAACCTGTGAGCTGAAGTCGGGAGCCGTCTGCTGTAATCTTCTTATGTCACAAGGAGTTGGCCTACATACCATGTACGCGTGTAGGGAGCTCCAATGTAATTACGTCCACTCAATATCTTTTAAATAATTGGAAAATATTATTGGAACATCTTGTGAAGTCCGTCCTCACAAGAAAATGATGTTTCTTTATCAGCATAGTACCCGTCTCTGCTCGGATACAAGCACCACTTGTAGACCTCCTCGATTATTACCGGACCTCTTGAAAACACAACTCTTAGCTCTGACCATCACTCGAAGACCACTTCTTCCATTTGATACATCTGACTGTTACATATGATCTGCACGATATCAACTGCTTATGAACTGAGTAAGAACAGAATACCTCTCCCCACCGTCGCCTTGACTTTATATCACCTCGCGATGACGACTCATCTCCCCACTCACTGTTCATCCCTTCCACTTCCACATATAGTAGCTGGCGAATACTGACACTTGGTCGCAATCACGTGTCCACGCACTGATGTCATCAGTCATGTGTCGTCTAAGCGTACCCAAGCGGTCCGAGAATGACTATGCCGAATGCGTCACCGGGAAAACTCCTTGCACAGTTAAACATAGCCTCGATTGCAAAATACTATGCCAGCTCATCTAGCCAAAGTTACAAGCCACAGCATGACAATATGAAACCAACAAATCTCACTTACTACAATACAGAATAATTACAAACATATTCACTTAACCTATGATTAAATACAATAATATACGCGATACCTAATTATTACAGTCTAAATGATGAGAAACAGAATATATAAAATCTAATGAATCAGGTTAATAATAATAATAATAATAATAATAATAATAATAATAATAATAATAATAAATACAGAATGGAGTCTGTAACCCTGTTGTACGGTTACAGAACGCCTCCCTCATGAAATAATCGATTAAATGAATCGATTGATTCATGAAATATCTACACAATCACCTGAAATCGAGTACACCATAGACACAAGTATAAAAATGCACTTTACAAATTTGGTACATAGTATCATCCATCTGGATGTTCGTTGTTACACATATAAAACATTTATCAATTATCATTTTCACTTTGATTATACAGTATTATTTACATATAGATTACATTTCTTTCTCACTTCTGTCGTTTCAAACGTTCATTGAGTGTTCAAAAGTAATTCTCGAAGACATATCCTTATATACACTGTCTCCAAGCACTGGAGTTTATTGCACTGCCGTGCTTTACTTAATATCACAACACACGCTAATTTCACTGAAGTCCTGTTCGCAATGCCAGCTTCATAAAATATGGTGAATTCACATAATAATGAAAATTAATCAACAAACTCACATGATATATTTCTTAAGATTCCTTATATTGAATGTGCCTACGATATTTCCTTCCTTGTCTTCTAATGAATAAGCACATTTCCCAATCCGTTTCACTACGGTGAAGTATCCCTGATATAACAAGAAAAACTTAGAAAATTGACCAGCTTCTGCTGATGACGGGAGTGGCACTCTGAGTAAAACCTTGTCACCAAGCTCAAATTCATCCAATATAGTCTTACAAAAATTATCATGCACAATCTTACCGTGTTATCCTTCTTAGGTATAATAACAAGTGGATTTAAATTAGGACTACATGATGGTTCAATTATATTATAATCTAGCATAATGTCAATCTGCTCTTCAACAGCGCTAGCGTATTTTAACGGAATGGGATATTTCGGTCCTACAAAAGTTGAATTATCAAGAACATTAAATTTGTGTTCGTAAAGATGTGTTCTACCAGGCCGGTTACTAAAAACATCACTATGTGATATCAATAATTCACACAATTCGTCCCTCTGACTCTCCGCTAAATTACATTTCTCCACTGTCTCATACAATTCATCTCTAGAATCTCTCTGTATAGACACATGGCAGACATCAATATTCTTCCTAATATTAGGAATTTCACAAGATCCTTCCGTACTAGAACACACTTTATTCGCACTAATTTCTGACAAAACATCATATGGTAAACTGACTTCCCTGCTACTCTTTCCCCAAATAAGATTGACATTACACAGATCAAAATTTAATTTAGCCTTGTGACACGTTAACCAGTCGGTACCTAAAATAACGGCATAAACTAAATTAGGCACCACTAAGCATGGTTGGAAAATACATTCTCCACTTATGCTAATGGGGACAGCTATTTGTTTATTCACTCTTTGAGACTTGTTTCCAACAGCTGTTACGATGAACGTATTCCTCACTGGAATTTCCGCTACCTCATACTTCTCTCTCAAAACTTCCTCATACAGCTTGGAATTTACACATGACTTCTCACTCCCAGAGTCCAACAAAATCTTAACTTTTCTGCCCCATATCAGCAGTTCAATCGTCGGTGTAACAGTAACACTACTTAAATTATCCTCATTACATAATATAAGATCACTTAACAAATCTTGCCTTATATCTAAATTTAAATTACACTTATAAAATTTATTGTCTACGATTAAGTCGTCACTTAAAACATTTGAATTATTGCTACTTAGGTCACAATCATGTTCACTTACAACTATAGGCTGGTCGACATTAACATACTTATCTACCTTATACGTGAACTCACCATTTACGGACTGTCTCAGTGACCTGTTTATACAGCCCGTTGCGCGTTTAAAGTACTTGGTTCGGTTACGACTTGTTGGTTACACACCTCAGTCGGCCTCCCCTGTTGCCTATTTCCTCTAGCTTCATTATTATTATTATTATGGTCTGTATTCTCCCGCCTCCCAGCTTCTGGTTGATTACCATAATCACGCCTCCCAGTCATGAAATATTCCGAACTATTTTGATAATTTCTCTCCCTGTGGAAATTATTATTAGGTCTCTCCTGATATTCTCTTCTGTAGTTACGATTATTCATAGGCCTGTCCTGATTATTAGATTGGTTACCCCTTCCTTCTACATTCCTATTTAGTGTCCTACTATTATTCAAGCTACTACCTAAAGCATCAAAACTTTCCAAGAAAATCTCCATTTCCTTAATAGTCTCCACTCTTTGCATACAAACAGATTCTCTTATTCTATCGGGATAGTGCTTAGCCATAAGTCTAACTATATCAGCCTCAGGTCCAATACATTCTAAATTTCTCCACACCAACACATGAGCCAAAAAGTATTCAGTCATTCTAACACCCTCGTTAGAATTATACCTGCCAAACATTACTCTCTCTCTCTCTCTACTCTGAACACCTTCACTCCAAAATTTAGCCATGAATTTCTCCTTAAATTCAGTTAGACTAGACATCGAGCTTTTATATACTTGAAACCAAGACTTAGTCTCTCCTACGAAAGCATTAGATAAGATCTCCAATACAGTTTCCCAGCTAATAATATTGTCTCTTAATTGAACAGCAAATTTCTTCTCTACTACTCTCATAAATTCCATCGGGTTAAATTCTTTCCCAGAAAACTTAGGTAAATCATGATCTCTAGTGATTAAACCATTATTTACAATTATCTCACGTACATTCTTACTATCACGCACTTCTTGCTGGAGTACTCTCTGGCAACTCAGAAATTTTTCTTCCACTGTTTCCTCAGTCTTTTCTTGAATTTTTCTTAATTCCTCCAACTTTTTTTCCGATTCTCTCACCTTCTGTGATAATGATTTCTGCTCACTCCCTAGATCACCTACTTCTCCAAGTTTTCTTTCCACCAGTTCTACCCTACTAATACATTTCCTAGTTTCTTGCCCCACTGTATTGGTTATCTTTTCAAACCTTTCTTCTACTAACTCATTGATTTCTCCTTTATTGGACTCGATCTTGGCGCCTAATTCATCAATCTGTTTGATGCATGTCTCACTAATTTGCTCTATTTCAGTATGGAGATTGCTCCGACCCAATTCCATCTCAGCTCTGATGTCACTACACTCCCTATTTACCTTACTTTCTAAATTATTAATTTGCTTACTTATTTCTAACACCTTATGATCTATCTTATTACTAACATCATCAATCTTCTTATTAATACTATTTATGACCTTACTCTGAGCTTCAATTTTCCCACTCATAATATTATTCTGAGATTCAATTTTCTCACTAATGACCGCTTCAATTTTCTCACTCATAATATTATTCTGAGATTCAATTTTCTCACTAATAACCGTTTC
Source organism: Anabrus simplex (assembly GCF_040414725.1). Taxonomy (NCBI): domain Eukaryota; kingdom Metazoa; phylum Arthropoda; class Insecta; order Orthoptera; family Tettigoniidae; genus Anabrus; species Anabrus simplex. The sequence goes on from NC_090265.1 coordinate 775,067,583, forward strand.
AATTTTCTCACTCATGGCATTATTCTGCTCAGTCATTTTGGACATCAGCAAATTAAATAAACCCAGGTCAATCACCCCTTTACTTTGATCTTGCGTGACAGCGTTTTCCTCAGTTTCTACTATTTTCTGACTTTCAGCAGGTCCCACCTTAGTCACCAACTTCCTATTTATGTTACCACCTTGGATTTCCTTGGACACAATAACCTCAGCCTCATCACCTGACTGCATATTGCTATCCTTGTCCATCTTCGGTTCCCTACTTATTTTTCGCGATCTCAAAGCTATTTCCCCTTGCAATTCCTCTGACATTACCCCTTAAATACAAACTTCAACAAAATGACCTTCCTAACATTACTCGGTGAATTTAACATGTGCGTACTCATTAAAAGAACTGATCCATGTATATTGCCATTCAGAAACACTTTTTCTGAACCTTTCGAGTCCCACGTTGCTGGCGACACTTTGTGGCTACTCCGACCACTACTCTTATACCTTCATATCTTCCACATAATATAAATAACATTTGTTTGAGCGCCAGTTGCTTTTTTAAGAAAAACAACAAAATTCGGTAGAGCATACCTCTTATATCAATTATCTCAAGGCGTGAGGTGATAAACTCACATATCTGGCAATATACAGGGATATGGATCAGGACAATATTAAATTACTGTTGCATTTCCACAATTGAGGATTGTACATGGAACTGGAATCACTTATTATAATTAAAAATAAAACTGAGTTTATGACTAAATTTACGTCACAATGAACAATCATTGACGTCTTTTAATTTAACTAAAGAAATATATTGTGAGATTTGCGGTACTAAGAAAAGGAAAATTTAATCTAAACAAAAAAAGCTATTGGCATGAACTTGAAGTGAGATGTGATATCGCCGCTGATTACACTCTTCTTCATGTTATGAATGCATAACATGTCTGATGCTTTAATTACCTGTTGTCTGCATACACCGCTGTTGAACTTGAAAATTCTTGGGAAAACCTGTGAGCTGAAGTCGGGAGCCGTCTGCTGTAATCTTCTTATGTCACAAGGAGTTGGCCTACATACCATGTACGCGTGTAGGGAGCTCCAATGTAATTACGTCCACTCAATATCTTTTAAATAATTGGAAAATATTATTGGAACATCTTGTGAAGTCCGTCCTCACAAGAAAATGATGTTTCTTTATCAGCATAGTACCCGTCTCTGCTCGGATACAAGCACCACTTGTAGACCTCCTCGATTATTACCGGACCTCTTGAAAACACAACTCTTAGCTCTGACCATCACTCGAAGACCACTTCTTCCATTTGATACATCTGACTGTTACATATGATCTGCACGATATCAACTGCTTATGAACTGAGTAAGAACAGAATACCTCTCCCCACCGTCGCCTTGACTTTATATCACCTCGCGATGACGACTCATCTCCCCACTCACTGTTCATCCCTTCCACTTCCACATATAGTAGCTGGCGAATACTGACACTTGGTCGCAATCACGTGTCCACGCACTGATGTCATCAGTCATGTGTCGTCTAAGCGTACCCAAGCGGTCCGAGAATGACTATGCCGAATGCGTCACCGGGAAAACTCCTTGCACAGTTAAACATAGCCTCGATTGCAAAATACTATGCCAGCTCATCTAGCCAAAGTTACAAGCCACAGCATGACAATATGAAACCAACAAATCTCACTTACTACAATACAGAATAATTACAAACATATTCACTTAACCTATGATTAAATACAATAATATACGCGATACCTAATTATTACAGTCTAAATGATGAGAAACAGAATATATAAAATCTAATGAATCAGGTTAATAATAATAATAATAATAATAATAATAATAATAATAATAATAATAATAAATACAGAATGTAGTCTGTAACCCTGTTGTACGGTTACAGTTGCGGCTAAGCAATTTGTATAGCGCCACAGCTACTAGTGGAGACTTTGCTTGTGTTGTGAGGAAGGGTAGCAGTTTTTGTTGTCAAGGTCAAGGGCAATGAGTTATGGTTCACCCGCTTGCCACCCGCATTCGTCAGACTGTCAGTCCCTTTAGTGTCTCTTAGTTTTTTAGTGTGTAGTCAAATACTAAATGATTGTTAATTGTATAATCTTTCTTAATCCGTTTACACTTCAGGGTTGGTTCTTCCCTCGGACTCAGTGAGAGATCGCACCTCTACCGCCTCAAGGGCAGCGTCCTGGGTCGGGGGATACAACTGGGAAGGAGGACCAGTTCCTCGCCCAGGCGGCCTTACCTGCTTTGCTGAACAGAAGCCTTGTGTTGGGGATGGGAAGATTGGAAGGGATAGACAAGGAAGAGGGAAGGAAGCGACCGTGGCTTTAGGTTAGGTACCATCCCAGCATTTGCCTGGAGGAGAAGTGGGAAACCACGTAAACCACTTCTAAGAAGTATGAGGTTGGAATCGAAACCCTTTCTACTGAGTTGACCTCCCGAGGCTGAAAGGACCCCGTTCGACCCTCGTACCACTTTTCAAATTTCATGGCAGAGCCGCGAATCGAACCCGGGCCACCGGGGGTGGCAGCTAATCACGGTAACCACTACATCCCAGAGGCGGACGCCAGTTGTAATTCATGTGCATTTTTTCCTTTTTTTTGGCAGTCTTATTGTACAGTTTGTATAGTATTGAATCAATATCTAAAAAACTATTATTACCGCACTTAAGTTGGTATTTTGTCAACCTTTACCTCTCTATCGAAATTCGCTCAGAGAGCATCAGAAAACTTACCTTTTTGTAGCTTTTCTTTGCAGTTTTGATGTATATACCCCACCCCCTGCCCCACTTCTAATTCCCAATCAGCGCTACTGTTTATTCATATACCTGGCTTGTATGGGCTCTCAGCGCACCTGCCGGTAGCGCTTTATGCAAAGATACATCAGACATCGAGAAATACCACTCACACCAATAGCTGAATTGACACCCGTATGCTAGTGCGTCCCATTGAATTAATTCATCGTCACGTAACTGCTGAATAGATGGCAAAGGTCACTCATAAATCAGTGAACCATGAACGATCTACTTGCAATGAATACTACCCCATTAGCAAATCAGCACTGCCTTTTAGAAACTATAGCTATCATGAGTTCAGCCTCAATGATCCTCTAACATTTACCTAGGATAGGATTACATTAACATGCTATCTCAGTTGATCTAGTTTAAGTCCAGAAGGTAAATTATACGTTCAACAATTAGCTACATCCTTAACACTGTTTGGAAAAGCAAAATGGACCACATGAACGATACCACACTTCTAAACAGAAAGCCAGACTACTAGGCAGTCATGTTATGACCAACATAAAATTAAAAATTCAAATGTTGTTTTTTGAGTCATCATTCAATGGATTAACATTGTTCAAATCTCCATGTCACCCTTTTCAGCGTTAACCTATTAATTTCTGCCTAACTACCATATTCTACATCTACTGTAACCTGTTTTTATACTTCTACAGTTCTTACCGCCTACAGTTCCCTTGAAAAGTATATGAACAAGTCAAAATTTATCTAATCATTCTCTCTCTTTTTCTGGTCACATTTCACCAAATCCTTCTCCTCTCGCCACCTTTATTCTGTATATTTTTATTCATGATCTGATCTTACCTTATTTTATGCTTTTATTCTCTTTGTTTCTTATCTAATTGTTGTCCATAATTCACATCCACACAATGTCATACTCCAGACAAGTCTACAAAAACACCTTTTTAATTTGTATAATTATGGATGTTTGAAATGAACAAATTTCTTATCTTAAAAAAAGGCTTTGCTGTACTAGTCTGCATTTTATGTCACCCTTACTTCAGTCTTCGTCAGTCATTATCTCACCTTAGTTACAATATTCACTTAGTGTTGACATTGGGTCCAATAACTTCCAGGATAAATTCATTACTACTATTTAGATGTTACGGACATCAATATTCTAATCGTATCTTGATTTACTGGTGTAACTAAAATACTGCTTATACAGAGACTAGATAAACGCGTAGTGTTGTTAAGTGGAATGTTCAAGATAACACACATTAAGTACACTATGAATCATACTGAATACTTGCATGCTATCGCCTTCGACTGTACATAAGGAAAGCGATGTTACTCTTTAGATTAGTTCTTTAGGTAAAATATAACGGAGGTTACCGTGTAATTGGGTCAAGTTGTGAACGGATTGCCGGAAGTAGTTGTACTTGGAACCTGGTCTACGATCCAAGTTTTATGCTTCCAAGAACATGTAGGCTACAGAACATCGATATTGCGTGCTGGTCTCTTGGCTAAATGTTGTGTTTGACACACGGTGACCATTAATATATTCAAGTCACTAACTGGCATTAATAGGACACAGGTCAGCTTAGTTATGCGAGAGTGACAAGGAGAGAATGACAGGTTGTTTGTGAATTCCTAAACCAGTCATTGCTCTGGCCATAGACGAAAATTGAGGTTTTATGTTAAGGACGCCGCAGTCTCCTCCCACAAAATGATTGTTTTTATTTTATTTATGCGATAAGTGAGCTAAGGTGTTCACCTCAAGTAAGGTACAATCAGCAATGTTACTGCGGGGTTCATCTCGAACTTCCTGACGGAAACTGTTGGAAACGAGAAGCTGAATACATTAGCAAAAACCTCAGTTTCTCCACGTGTCCCGTATCGCATGTGAATAAGAAGTGAAATGAAAGAGCGTTGGAACGAATAGCATCAAGGGAAATGTCACACGGGAGTTGTTCTTTCCAATCGTTCTTCACCTACTTTAATCCAAAAATTCTTCGAACCCAGTTTAATACTTACACATTTTACGGCTGGACATGGTAAGTTTAGAAATTATTTTCAACGGTTTGTACCTATATGATACCTATGTGAGTGCCAATAAGAACGAGCATGTAACTTTCTATTGTCTACTACACACCATCGAAGGAAACAATTGGTTAGGACCCTCAGTTACTGTAGCCTAGTGTAAATTTATCTCCTCCGGCTTCTGATATATTTGTGAAAAGGTGTTGCACTTCATCTTAATTTAAATTCAATGATATCCTTAGCGGAATTCACTGTAAAATGGTATGTATGGTATTTAGAGTAGTATGTCCTTGTTGCCGACAGGGATTCGTCATGTAACGGATTGTTTGCTTGCTGGATGCAGAGACGAGGTGGGAGCGGCTGGCCTGTTGCTTTACGCTCTGATTTCCCGCCGACCAACTGAGCAGAGGAGGGGTGGCCACGGCTCCACCGTGGCTCTACGCCACTGCATTTGGGAGACGGAGAGGGTCTGGTCCCCACCGTCGGTTGTCGTGGAAATGGTCTTCCGTGCTTTTCCATTCACCTGCACTAAGTCGAATGCCGGGACACTTCCTAGTATAGGCCATGGCAGCTAACCCTCTGACCTTCACCACAAATCTCCTTCCCCATTACAAATCTCGTGGCCAGGAAGACGGCGTCACCCCCTTCAGCGCAGGAATGAAAACGGACTATTCTTAGGCCCTCATACTCCTTTTACTGTGTTTCAATTATTCTTTTTTCGCTGTCCACTGTTTTACAGTCTGTGGAATACAATAATTTAGACTTGTGTCCGACAGACTGTGTGCTTAATACGTTATAAAAGCAGTCTGCGGTACATCCCGACCGTGCTTTTGGACCGCGGATTAGTAGGATGCCATAGGTGGATGCAAGCTCGAAAGTCAAACCGCAAATCTGGGGAAGAAAATGAGGTGCAAAAAGCCTGAAGTATCAGTGTTGTTGACCAATATGTATTAGCTAAAAGAGCGTGGTTAACTGTCTTGAATTCCACTATCGGCAACACTGAAGTTTCTTTTCAGGGATTTCCAATGTTCACATCAGAGAATTGCTTGCACCGTACATTAATTACGACCACAGTCGCTAACATCTTAGTGCTAGCCCCTTTCTGTCTCATCACCGCCGCAAGATCTGTGTGTGTCAGTGCGGCGTAAAACAAATCTTAAAAAAGAAACAAAGTGGTACGAGAGCTGGAACGGGATTCAGTCAGCCTTGGGAGGTCAACTGAGTAGAAGGGGAGGGTTTCAATTCCCACTTCGGTCATCCTCGAGGTGGTTTTTCGTGGTTTCCCACTTCTCCTCAAGGAAAATGGCGGGATTTTACCTTACTTAAGGCCTCGGCCGTTTCCTTCCCTCTTCCTTGTCTATCCCTTCTTATCTTCCAATCCCCCCACAAGGTCCGTCTTCAGCAAAACAGCTGAGGCCACCTGTGAGAGGTACTTGCACTCCTTCTCAATTTCATCCCCGAGCGAAAGTCTCACACTGCAGGACACTGCACTTGTTGCGGTAGATGTCCGATCCCTCGCTGAATCCGAGGTAAAAAAACCAACCCTGGACGGTAAACGGATTAAGAAAGAAGAAGAAGGAAAGGAAAAGAAACATACTGAATAAACAGCCCTGTCCTTTAGGAAGTGAAATCCGTTTCAAGTCTACGACCTGAAAGGAGCTCTGTGTTAGTACAGCATTTATCGAGCCAGGAATCTACCTGAGTGCTGGGAGCTAACTAATGTGTTGACAGCCAGCCTGCTTGTTAATGATTAATTGGGATATTATTTCCATTCTGATTGTGTATCTGGCACCACATGTCACTGGCTAACCCACAGTAGTAAGAGAGCCTTATTGATTGTGACAAGCCATTTTAAATTATTTATCTAGTGAGATTAATGTCCACCGCAAATACCTGCCAATACTGCTTCACCAGGCAGGGATGTGAATGTTCATTGACCCGCTTCTGGGATTCTTTCAATGATGATTTTCAGCGACATTTTTCAAGAGGGATTCCATTGTCATATAGCATTGCTCCTCTAGCAAAGCAAAGTTATCTCCGTACAGGCCATGAAGGCCCCTGGATGGGTGGAAGGCGAAGGCACTTGATAGGGTAGTGCGGTTAGCTGTACGTCCGCCCGCCTTTGCCCGCAGGAATTAACCTGGTACTCATTTTTGGTGTAGGCTGAGTGAAACTCAGGGCCATCTGCAATTCCGGAATTGGAAATTTTGTTACTTAAATGTTACGACTTCCTGACGGAGAATCGAACCCACGTCCTTCCGGGTGAACCCAGCACGCCTTTACCGCCTCAGCTAGGCAGCCTCTATTGCTCCTCTAGACAAGGTAAAAATGCAAGCGTAGATTTATGTCCTGGTGATGTCTTCATTTTATTGTACGGGAATGAGGATGGGTAATCTCAGAACATTGATAAACTGGAAACAGGAGACATGAAAGTACCCGGAATCATTGATGGTGGGCACAATAGTAGGAAGGTAAGGGTAAATGCTAAGTTGGGAACGAACTCCTTTCATGAAGCAGTAGATAGATAGATAGATAAGAAATGGGTGAGCCCTGTTTTCGCAGAGCTCCACACGTAGGTCTATTTCATGAAGCAGTACGCATAAACCGGCTTCAGTGGTGGGGTCATGTGATGCGAATGGAGAAATGGGCTGAGTAACAGGAGAAGAGGGTGATAAAGGCTTCGGTGATTAGACTCAGTTTATTTATTTGTGATGTGGAAGAAAATGAATTCACAGAGCTAGCAAAAGTTAGAGTACTGCGCAGGCGTGAAGTTATCTCTCAGCGGCTTGCAGACTGAACGCGAATGGCATAGAAAACTATAATGAGGATGATATGTGTTAACACTCTATGTTTGCTACTTTTAAACGCCACACTAGCACCGAAGGGTTTCGCCAGCGGAAGGATGGGAAGGGGCTAGAAATGTGAAGTTTGCTGTCATCGCCTAAATTAGGGTACAGCCCCAGCATTTGACTAGTGTGGAAATAGTAAACCATGGGAACACATCTTCAGAGCTCCCGAATGTAAGCTCAGAGCTAAGCGACCATAACTGCACGGCAAGCTCGCTCGGTGGTACAATTTAAATAAGGTGGACGTTATAGGGTGTCTTCTCCATTCTGCAAGGCCATGGTTGCTTTAGCAATGACGTGATGGTCAAAGCGGCCCGGATGCGGAGGGCGGGAATTTACTTGTGTGTTCTACGATAGTACGATAGTAAAATGCCAGTCAGTTTCAGTTCCAAGATATATAAGGCGGGACCAAGAAGGTTCTTTTTAATGGTCGTGCTGCAGCGTATATGCAGCGTAGCGCGACTCCGATGCGGGCATAAAAGCACGGACATATAGGCAAAAGAGACTAGCGTGGGAGTCGTGCCGTGTCGAGGTGGGTGCATTAAATGCGGCGAAGTGAACTATGGTGAAATTTTTACCAAATCCGTCCAAACAGAACCAACGTGCTGTTATTATGTTCTTGGCTGCCAAAGCACAACCGTGGACATCCATCGGAGAATGAATGCTGTGTATGGGGCAGCATGTCTTTCGAAAACCACAGCTGTTGAATGGTGCACCAAGTTTCGTTCGGGTCGCGTTTCGACACAAAACGCCGGTCCATCTGTGAGGCCAGCCTCGTTCGTTATGGACAACAACAACACCAACTCAAGTGGGAGACACTGAGCATCCGCCTTATTGTCCTGATCTCTCCCCATACGATTATCACACCTTCGCTCCCCTCAAAAAGGCCTCGAAGTGTCGACGCTTCCTGTCGGACGATGATGTGCAGCAGGCGGTTACGGACGTCTTCACGCAGCAGGACACGGTGGTATATCACAAGGGGATTTTCAACGTGGTGCGTCGTTAAGAATAAGTGCCTGAATGCTCGCGACGATTTTGCCTGATTGGTATCCCTATTCAGGACTGTAGGTCAGTCAAACGGAAACTTTATGATCGCCCCTTTTACAAGACGACCATACACAATTTTACACTGCTTGGCACCGAGAGTTGGACGGTAGCAATGGACACCGAAAATGCGCACGCTCCGTTGGATCATGTATATTTCTTTTTTGACCACTTCACCTATGAAACTTGGTGTGTCATGTATTAGTGTAAACATGAGAGAATACGAGATACACTGTAATGTGCAAGTTCTCAGAGTGGCACTTACTTCCCTCGCCAAAACTGCCTAACACCTGGACACCAACGGTGATTGCCGAAGCAGGGATGGCTACACGGGATCAGTAAGGACATGACAGTATTAAACCTCATTCGTGAGGACAAAGTGGCGGTCGAAGATCCGCAGAGCGGGATGTCGCTAAGATGTAAAAAGAGTTGATATCGTGATCGTAACCGCTGGATCTCCAGTTTTATGAAGTTGAACCACTTGTGCGTGACGTTTCATTTCAAAACGCTGTCATGCACTGGCCGAGAATTGAAATGCGGCCGTCTAGTACAATGCTTAATTAACATGAACCATCCCAGAAGGACAGAATAGAAATTTGTTGATTATACAAGGAATCATGGAGCTGATCTTCTACTGTTTATTACATTATTATTATTATTATTATTATTATTATTATTATTATTATTATTATTATTATTATTATTATTATTATTATCGCGTGGACTCAGCGACCGTGTAGCTGACATTTTAATTTGACGCCATCTGACTGCCTACGCATCAATTTCGACGTTCTATTTTACCCTAGGCCTACAAGTGGCGGAGTAAACGGAATCTCTCTTGAGCGTCTATGCTTGTGGAATCAATGAGAAATTCAGATTAGTGCATTCGATTAGCTCATGATTCATTTTGTGTAGGTACGATTCACTTTCTAGAGGCCAAATAATTATAATTATGATAATGGCACTTGGCTTTCCAAAAATACGTGAACTGTTGATCAGTCCTGCAGTATTCCATCATAACCAAACACGGTGGACTTTATTTGCCTTTCTCATCACATCTAGTACACACATTTTTCGTTTTTTAATTTTTTTTACAGTCGCACCGACACAGATAGGTCTTATGGTGACGATGGAACATGAAAGGGTTAGAAATGGCAAGGAAGCGTCCGTGGCCTTAATTAAGGTACAGCCTGGTCTAAAAATGGGAAACCACGGAAAACCGTCTCTAGGGCTGCCGACTTTGGGGTTCGAACCCGCTATCTCCTGAGTGCAGGCTATAACTACGTGGTCCAAACCGCTCGGCCACTTGCTCGGTAGTTTCAGTTTTACTGCCAAACGTACCACAAAACGCCTAGGAACTAACATACACAAACTAGGAACGTAAACTACTACGGCTATTTCTTCTTCTTCTTACTTTTTTCTTTACAAGCGAATGGACCGCTAAGGATCACGCTACAACTTCATTTCTTTCTCTTCGTGTGGAGTTTTCTCTGTGTCCAATACTCCTTCATGCGTTCGCTGGCCTGCTTCCGTTGTTCATCTGTCCAGGCTCTTCCGGTCTTCCTATTTCTTCCTGCGGCTTGAACACCTTCCAAATTGTTCAGTGTGTTCCTAAACCTATTCCTTTCTAACAGCTGGTCTTGCAAGATGCTTAACCTTTCCATATCCTTCTTCGTTTCCTTAATCCATTATTATTATTATTATTATTATTATTATTATTATTATTATTATTATTACACAGATTCTTATAAGAAAAAACTCTCAAAGAGTCAAACTGTGTTATTTTCACATTAAGCGGCACATAACCCAAACTTTATTAAGGGCCAATGCGGACTTGATTTTAAAATACGTCTCCCTTACACGAGTAAATGTACTCAAATCTGCTGCCATATTATCTCAACCAACATGACCCAGTATAAGCCCATTGCCTAACCAGCTGATCTTACGGAATTAGTTTCATAACTGCCGCCATTACCACTGCCATCATCGCATACAGCGATTCATACCGACTATTTCCTATCCCTTAAAAATTCCAGTCTAAATTAACACCATACTGTATCTATTTCTCAGTAATGTGAAAAACACATAATCTAAATTGAGGCAGCTGACGTAAAGAGGGCACGTAGAAGTATGGGACCGTTTTTGGCAGAATGCATAGGTTTATCCACCATGTTCTCTAGTTAATCATGGCGAAAGCTGATGTTGTTACACCTGTTTAAAGTTAGCCGTGCAACTTTTCCAGTTCGTGATCTGTGGTTGGAACTTTGGACTTATCAGACAGTACATTAATCAGAAAGAAGTAATTGAGAATGCCAAGCCTTAAATTATTGCAATGGTATTGTGCCGAAGAAACCATTCTCTCTTTTTGAAGTTACCATGGATGTGGACCTACTGCCAGAATGGGATAAGGTTTTACTCCATTCTTTCTGGTCAAGCCAGTATCCAGAAATAATGTCCTATTCACAATAATGCAGTCATCATCATCAGTCGTATTACTCATTACTGAGTGTCGTGACTCCATTGTTTTGTCTCTAGAGAGTTACATTCTTCACACAGTGTCGCCATCAAACTCGATCTTCAGCTTGACTTAGGACGTTCTGAAGAGAAGGCCAGTTATCTTCCTAGTCTGATCTAGCCATCTACTTGCTGTCCTTCCACTTGGTCTTCTGCCTTCTATTTTGCCTTCTATGGTAGACTTTTCCAGGTTGTCTCCATCCCTTCTTAAGATATATCCAAAGAACTGAAGTATTCATTCGCTGACACGTGTAGAGAGACGTTTCACTATGCAGCATATGATCATAACCACAATGAGAAGTGGTCCTGTTTTGTGTTATCACACATTCACTGCAAATTTCAGCCTTTTTCGCATTTGGGATTGTCCTTACAAACAAGAAAACTTCACCTTTGTAAAGACCGCTCCGCCAGACATCAACGAAAGAAAGTGAAGGATATAAGGAGCCTGTGCAAATTTTTGTCTGAAGACTATGTTGCGTTTATTGGGGGGACGATAAACCAAGACTGAATAGAAAATTATATTCTTTGAAAATACTGATCTATTGTAAGCCACTTAATTTTTCCACGAACTCAATCTTAGGTATTAATATCGGAATATCTTTAATTTAAAGCATTGTAGGCCTATTTAAGTCTTGTTTATTGAATTTTACCACCAAAAATGCTGTCTGCGTAGAAAGGACTCATAATATTGATTTAATAGTTCTTATTTATTTAATTAATGAGCCATTTAAGTCATATTTTATATGAATTATTCATATCTGAATGAAAAATGAAAACCTACAACCTGTTTTCCAGTCATTGATGGGTCAGGGATGTGAAGAATGAAGCAGATATAGGCTATTAGTACGATGGGGTCGCCACTCCCAAAATGATTTATTAATGACTGATAAATGCTATGAAATGAGAATGGAGAGTGTTGCTGGAATGAAATATGACAGGGAAAACCGCAGTACCCGGAGAAAAACCTCTCCCGCCTCCACTTTGTCCAGAACAAATCTCACATGGTGACCAGGATTTGAACCACGGTATCCAGCGGTGAGAGGCCGACGCGCTGCCACGGAGGCTCCTCATATCTAAATAAAGTACTCTAAATAATAACAAACACTACAGTATGAAAAAAATAAACACCGTAAACAAGCGAAGACAGGTATTTCATTTCTTTTTTTCATTCTCCAAAATGAGTTTTCACCTATGTGCCCTTTTTGCGAGGACTGCCTCAATTACTGTCTACAGTTAATACGAATATTGATTATCGCTAGCTATACGAGGAAAAACGTTGGTTATTTTAGTATCTTATAATTAATTTTTGTTTCCTGTATTAAAATATTCACCAGTCGTTCCTTTACAAAGCCACATAATTGTTTTGTCACCTTTTGCTATTCATATTTCATTCACTGGCTCGTTAAATCTTGTACTATGGTAACCAAGCAGCAGCCTTTCTGCTCAACGGAGCATCGCACGCTTGGTATACCTTCACTGTGAATATTTTACTTTTCTTTACGGTACAGGTTAAGATACATTTTATTTTCTATGTTGGTAACGAGAGAAATGCGGGGAGCAGTAGTAATACATCCTAACAAGGCTTCTATTGTTTATACGAAACCGTGGAAACGTTTCGTGAGTACTTTGTAGTGTGTTTTCACATTCCTTGGTGATTATGAAATAATTTTTAGTTATGAGGAGAATGAAGAAGTTTGGAAAGCGTTAATTTTGTACGGTAACAACTCTGGTTTTAACAGCACTGATGTAGAATAAGCCTATATCGCATCAGTTGAAACTTCACTCCAAAAAGTTCTACCAGGACAACAGAGAGCTAATGTATCATAACGAAAACTTTCGGATTGAGTAAGGAAGCTTATACAAATTAAGGTAATATTGTTGTTGTTTTATATGCACTTGTGATATTGTAAAATGTAAATATTGTGGAAGATTTGAATGTGAGTATTTGAAGTCTAGGCCCATTTTATTTATTTATTTCGACTTTCCGCAACTGGAGATTGCCCCTGATGACAAAGTATACAAAAAGTCAATGTGAATATTAAAAGTAATTATGAGTTTGTTAGCACGTTTTACATACTGAATGTTATTGCACCAAAACGTTTTGGAGATATGATTCTTCAGTATTTGGATGGAATGTTTCAAGGTAGTCACTGCAACCTTTTTTTTATAAATGCCTGATTGAGGTTAAATAATTTACAGAACTGGACGAAAAAGTGAGGAAATTAATGGTTCCTCTAGCGCCAACCATTAATCCTATGACTTCGATATCACCCAGCCGGTATTCTTGTTGACAGAATGGAATGGTTGGTTTATATGTTGTTTTCTTTTCCTTATGTTCCTCATTGGGTTGTGTTTCGGATGTCTCGAATCTGATCGTCGAATCTATTATGAAGCTCCTTCGGTGGTCTTTAAAGGCTATCATAGCAATTGGACGGGTGCTGCCTGCAATAGAGAGACCGTGAACCTCCTCGAAGACTGAGTCCCTTACCGCTTGAGCAATGGCAGATCGTATTTTATGGTGCCTAGTATTTCGTAGAACATCTCCATGCGAGCAGTAATCGAGAACTGAGGACGTAAGGCTATACACTAAAGAAGAAATATCGCCGCCCTATTTTCTTTTTTAATGACTCATGACTGCTGCCAACTTGACTAGTCACATAATGAAATTACGGGACATAAACATCAACAAACTAACTTCAATGTAAGTATCAATACTGGAGGTTCCCTTAAGCAAGTAAATGATCAATCAAAACATTCATAATTAAGGAGTTAAGAAATTAAGTAGATAAACACTCTCTCTCACTCTCACTCAATTTAATGTTATATATTTCTGTTTTAATTTTGATATACTCATTACTATAACTCTATTCTTCGGTGTAAATAATTCAGTTCCCTTCTTTAAATTTGTTGTTACTTGTCGGGCTGCAGATAAATCACGCTGTAACGATACAACAAGTAAATATATGCTGTAACTCAATAAAAGCCGTATCTAAGTCGTGACAAGAAGAGGTTGGGTTAGGTCAGGTTCATAACGATAATTCCCTCCATTTCAACTGAATTGATCTATTACGAGGAAATAATATTATTTTCCTTTTCGGAGAAGCTCTTAAAGAATTTTACTGCTTCTTACACATCCTAGTTGTGTTCTATAAGTAAGAATTGGACGAAATAAGAATGTATTATTAAAATGCTGCGTTCATCGCTTAACACCAACTACGTTTTAAAATGCATTTTTGAAACATGCTACAATTCTACTTACCTGGTATTACCTCAAAAGATTTACCATCCTGCGTTAAAAGAAAATATGCTTTACTTATACCCACAAATGTAACAATAGTGATGTTCGTAATAGAGCAGTGGCTGTTCGTAAAATCTCGCAAGTCACGACAAAATTATGACTATTTTATGCCAACTCCTAACTGTAAGACGTAGTAACGGTACGTAGGGTCCCTAAACTGTATGGTTAGTGACACTGATTCGAACCAAACAGTTAGAAAAAAACTATAAATCACTACCTTCAATATTAACAAGGGAGCAAGAGTGAGGTTGTACCTTTAGTGTATGCGCTTACATGGCAGGGGGAATGGGACTGACCAGCAAATTAAGTATTGACTGGGCCGGGCTGAGTGGCTCAGAGGGTTGAGGCGCTGGCCTTCTGACCCCAACTTGGCAGGTTCGATCCTGGCTCAGTCCGGTGGTATTTGAAGCTGCTAAAATACGTCAGCCTCGTGTCGATAGATTTACTGGCACATAAAAGAACAACTGCGGGTGTAAATTCCAGCACCTGAGCGTCTCCGAAAACCGTAACGGAGTAGTTAGTGGGACGTAAAGCAAATAACATTACCATTAAGTATTAACTGCAGTTCATAAAGAGCCTCAGACTCAGCCTGATGAACTTGAGACTTTTATCGTGTACCCCAGTAGAAAATCAGCTCAGGAACTTCGTGAAATGATGAAATTACAATCTATACCTTCAGACGTTTCCCTATATACTGGCATAATTTCAGGGCAGAAGTTGAAGAGCAGCTAATGAGGTGGCTGAGGTATAGATTTAGCTCTCTCTATCGATCGGCGGTAGAGTGTCAGCTACCTGATCCCGGGATCGCAGGTTCAAATCCGACTGAGGCAAGGCCTGCGACACTACATGTCGAACGACGTCGGCGTGGAAATCATCCAAGGTGCTCGAGAGAGATTCAGTTTACACTGCCACCTAGTAGGTCTTGAGTAAAATTAATGTGGAAATTGACGAACAGGCAGCCAGATGGCACACGGTAGCTGAGGCCATATTATTATTATTATTATTATTATTATTATTATTATTATTATTATTATTATTATTATTATTATTATTATTACTTTAACCCTTTACTACAACTGAATATTAATTGCCTTGGCGACATCCAATGAAATAAAACAATAAATTATGATTCCATCGAGACGGTTGTTCAGGAATGTGATCTTTGTAATTCATCATCTGTCAGAATTGGGCAAAATGTGTTTACTTCTGCCAGCTTGGTAGGAAATTTGGTGTTCATATGATAGAATGCCTGTGTGATGCCAAGATCAATCACTCATCTTGAAACTGTGGGGCTTCCATTGAGTGACAATTTGAATATTGTGAAGAACATTGAGTGTGATTAAAAGAAAGGGAAGAGTGAAGTGGTTGACAATCATTCTGAAAAACTGCAAAGAGTGTTTTTCTCAAATGAAGGTTATTCGATGCTTTGTAAGATAATTTACATTCGTTGTGGACACCATACATTTCGGGATTTTCAGCAGCAGTTTTCTCCGAAGGACATAACCTTGTTCACATCTAGCAATTTCACTGCCGGAAAGGAATACTAAGATCAGGTATGGGTATATTCATCGTTATTTTTATAGAAATTTGCCGATTCACAACAAGTTATATACTTTATCAGATCATTATAAGTTGCTAATTGTTTTTTGTTTTTTTAGGATAAGTGTGCTGCCAATTCTGAGGATAAAAATTAACTTTGTAATTAACAGAAATTGAAGGTAACAAACAAAAACTTGCAAATGTCCACTAATAGGCCTAAATTAATAAATTATGGTGTGAGGTAATATTTTTTCCCTTTTTCGGTCATATATTAAAAACTTTAAAGGTCATATTTGCTTGCATGCTTCGAAGATTTTTAGGTCATTAAATTCTGCCCCTTAATTAGTATTATTGGTGTTCAATCTCTACATGAAGAGAGGACTATAAATATCATACGAAAAGACCAAGTACTTCGAGAATAAGCACCCCGGGAACGCCCCATTTGACGACCATGTATGGAAAGGTTAGAAAAATCAATCGATTCCGGTATCTCTGAGAAAGGATCCAACCCAATGGTGCCAAACTCAACGCAGCATACTGTGCCAGGAACTGTTTTAGCATGGTACATTATTCTAAATTTACTAGGATTTTTGGAAAAGAAGGGCAGTAATATGTGGCAGTAATATGCCCGACATCTTATGTGAACTCGATACGAAGTTCCTCGTGGCAAGCAGGACACGTCACGAGCGATGAACCTGCGGGTGACGTCAATGCCACATGACGTATGCCTTTCTCTCGAATGTAGGAGAACAGAAAATTTACTAACTTTTTAACCGATGAAGATACAGAAATGTCACATACCTCATCGTGTAACTAGTGCTCTGAAGGCAAACATATGTCAACTTCAGTAAATTCTATCAAGGCATTCAAGAGATATCAAGTGAGAAAGAAACCACTTTTTTTTTCTCGTGACGTAGCGAGTAACCTTGGTCTTTTGGAATATAAGCCGAGGCTCCGGCCAGAGCAAACCAGTTCCAATTCTTCGCTCACGGCTGGCTCGTCAGTTATGCTGCTCGTGACAAGTGAAGTCAAACTTAGTGTTCATTCTACGGGAACGTCGTATTATTTTCGACAGCAAGTTTTGACACTTAGTGTATTTGAACACCAGTGTGTAACGTATGACTTTCCTTGAGAAATTGTTGGACTTACAATTCGTCAGTGACATTTGAACTTTGGAAATGAATATGTTTATAACATTGAAGTTATAAGACTTGTAATATTTCGCCATTATTTTAACTTATAAAATATCTCGATTTTCGTGTGAATAACTTTAACCAACTTGGAGCTAGCACGACTACTTTAAAATTTAATGGTCATGAACTGTTTCAACTTAGAACATCGTGAGTGTAGGTTTGCAACACATTAACTATTTTGAATATTATCAAAGTCTAAAACCCCTTTAACTTGTGCATAATGACTGTTTACTCATTTTCGCAACAGACTCTACCATTTGAAATCAATTCGTGCGAATAGACTGTCTAACGAACTGTAAATACGCCGTAATATATTACGCCTGCTTCATAATTCAGTGACATCGTGAATTATAGGATTCGTACACTAATATTTGAGGAAGTGTGATAGTGAGAAGGTACACTGCGATGTTTTACGACAGAGAGCTATTTATTTATTTATTACAGTGAAAGTGAGTCATGATAAACTGTTCTTAGAATGAGAGTCATTTCTGACAATACGAACGGTGTGCAGTGAGTGTAAAGATGAACTATGCATAGAAATGTGCTTTTCATTTTCCAATTATTTCAACTTACGTACAAACTGGGGCTGGTAAAAAGAAAAGTAACCGTGCTTCGAAAAAATTCTCATCTAGTGAATGGTGATTATTTCTGAAGCCGTTTTAATCACTTCTAACACCACAAATCAAATTGTGCTCATTTTAACACTCTAACAGTTACCTAGTCAGATGGACTTTCTCGTGTTAGAGATACTCTTTATTAACGTGAGAAATCCTGACTCAAGACGACGCAGATCGACGGAGAACTACGCAGATCGGCGGAGAACGACGTAGATCGACGGAGATTGATGCAGATCAACGCAGAACGTGGGCTTGGTACTACGAGGGACGGTTCCTGGGACGCGGTACTATGGAACATCGTGGTACGTTGTGTTCAAGCAGTATTGAACAGTCCGAGCTTAACAAGAAGACATATTACAGGTGATATAAGTGTCTTTTCATTCACAAACATAATTATGACTCTCAAAAGATCTCTTATAGACAATGTCATAGCTGACAAAGAACATTAACTCAATTCAAAACCTCACTTACTTGATGTTTTGATGAACAATTATTAGCAGAATATAAACTTTGAAAATTGAAGTTTTACAATAATTAAAAAATAGAGACAGACTTTTTGAAGACAGTGTCTTATCACGTTAGCTCTCGTAATATCGTAGGCCTATGTTCTCACTTGTTGTAACTTTAGTATTTAAATTCAGTGGTTCATTTATATTGAAGGCGTACAATAAACTCTTAATTTTCCATATGCATATAAATTGTATAATAAGTTACGTAAACATAGGATAATACTTAGAACATTCTACCGGAAGATCTAATTTAATTTGAAGTGTTTTATATATGAATATTTTGAGAATTTCACGAGGAGATATTATAGAATTTACTATGTTTAATTTACGTAGAAAACATACTCTGAAATCATAAACGATAGCAGAAAAGGCTTTAGGATTTCGTTAAATTGGAATATCGACTTACTTTCAACATGAATTATTGTTTTAGATCAAGAAAGTTATAATGGACATAACTGGTTGAAAAGAATCATTACTCATTTGGATAGCAAGATTTTTATACGATCAACACATTTTTTGGGGTAATTTTGTTGTAGAAACTGGAACATATTTTCCAATAAATATCTTTGATCACCACATTCAGCGATATAATAGGGTAACTTTTCATATATTGAATAAATGGAAGAAAGTTATGATAACTATTATTTCGCCTTGCGATCCTTCCTCTCTGTACCCGCTTCTAAGGACTAGGCACCCCTTAGAAAGATCTCGTGCTCATTGATACCAATATTTCTTGGTACAATAGCAAGTGTTGCAAAAGCTTTGCAACAAGAAGTGCATTTCGAAGAACGCTAAAATATGCCATTACGAAACTGTTGTCAGATCCCAGTTCTTATATGCTGCGGAGACCTTACTGGTGAACAGGAAAGGCACCTTGGATAAGCTGGTAAAAACTTGAAGGATGTATCCTCTGGAAAATTCATGGGCCATGAGAGCTCCCGGATGGAACCTACCGACAGAAAGCGAACTATGAACGGTACCAACACTATCATGCGACGTAGGTGGCTGAAATTTGACGGGCTCTGAGATTGGACAAGGCAGGCTTACGAAGAAGAACTTCTCCCTCATCTAAAGCTACAAGACTGCAGCATGTGGCTCAGCGAAGTAAAAAGAGAGCTTTTGCTGACATTTCTGATACTGATGTCTCAGACCACCCTATATTTTATAAATTGGTAAACTCGTTGTCTCCTCTGCCAAAGGTTGTCAAATCTTGCAAACCTCTTTCGCAGGAAAGAAAGGAAAAACTTAGCACGACTCAAGAGGTACTGGGAACGAAAGCGAGCGTTCAAAAACAACTAGTGGTAAGTGCTTCCTAGTGGTGTTAAACCACTAATAATTGTTATCACTGTATGGTATGCTCACTGCGCCAGTTCAAGGAGAGGTAAGGTCATCGATGTGAATGATACTGTGATGAAATGAGATGGCGTATGGCTTTTAGTGCTGGGAGTGTCCGAGGACATGTTCGGCTCGCCAGATTCAGGTCTTTCGATTTGTCTCCCTTAGGCGACCTGCGCGTCATGATGATGATGATGATATGATGATTAAAACTACACAGACACCCAGCCCCTGTGCCAGAGGAATTAACCAATGTTGGTTAAAATCCCTGACCTTGCCGGGAATCCAACCCGGGACCCCTGTGACCAAAGATCATCACGCTAACCATTTAGCCATGGAGCCGAACGATATTGTGATAACTGTTCTGGAAAGGTGCAAGAATGTGTAGAAACTGAGATAGATCCAGTTGCGGAGCGGGCAAATGTTATAGCCGAACGGTGCAGTCAATGGATTATAATCAAGACATCCGGGATTGAATCACGTCCTTGCAGCACCTTGAAATCATTTAAGAAAACACTAAGTAAACAACCAGTGATGGGGAATCTGACATCTGGGTGACAACCCTAAATGCAGATTGATTGATTGATTGATTGATTGATTGATTGATTGATTGATTGATTGATTGATTGATTGATTGATTGATTGATTGATTGATTGATTGATTGATTGATTGATTGATTGATTGATTGATTGATTGATTGATTGATTGATTGATTGATTGATTGATTGATTGATTGATTGATTGATTGATTGATTGATTGATTGATTGTATTAGTGGTTATATTGCAGGTACCGTGGCTATGATCAAACTGCAAGTTTGCTTATGGTTAATGTGGAGGCATGGAGAAAATATTACAAACTGCGGTCCGTCTGTGGGTGAAGGGTATCTCCTGATTGTCTTAAGGGGACTAAAAGGGGAACTCACAGGGAGCTGTCATTTAGAATCATGACATTTAGCTAAATCTGGCATGACTTCTACTTACAGTTCCTCACTTTCATGTTTACTATCCAACCTTCCTTGGTCAAATTTGTTCTCTTCCCATCCCAGCTATATTAGATTTTCCAGGACTAGAGAGTCTTTCATTCGCAACCATTTCGTGGCCCTTGCCCTTTCTTTGACCGATTCTGCACCCTTTTGTCGGTAGAGCTGCGGCAACTACTCTTGACTCTTGCCACGGCTGCTGTAAAAAAATCTACTTACCGCTATTGGAGATTCTGTCTCATTGGTGATCAGTTCTTCGTCGCCTTCAGGGTGATAATAAGGAGTGTCTACTCCTGGCTATCTATACTACCTACTAAATAAATTACATGACTCAGACTGGTTTTTTAAACATAATAAATCTTTATTAATCAAAGTAAACATATTTATCATTATTAACTGATTACTAAAATGAAATGCAAACATAAATTATTGAGTTGTAAACGTGTTAAATATGTGTCCAAATGAAAAACTAACAAGCTTTTACAGACATTGTTAAATGATTTTTTTAAAAAATAGATTTTTATGAAATTAATTAATTAGTTAAATTTATGATGGACTTTAATATCCAATTAATTAATTCATTATCACCTTATTAATTCATCTTATACCTGATAAATCTGTAATTAATATTATGATCATTTATGATCTGAAGTGCCTTACACTGGCTTAATAAGCACCAGTTTAATTACATGATTGACCCTTCTTCTTCTTGAGGCGCCTTCTCCTAGTTGCAGCATGGACAGCATCTTCTGAAGTGCAGTTGTGCCATCTTCGGATGTCCTTCAGCCATGAATTCTTCCTCCTGCCAACAGACCTTTTCCCCTGTATTTTACCTTCAATGATGAGTTGTAATAGCTGGTACTTCTCGCCTCTCATAATGTGCCCTAGATATTGGGTTTTTCTTTTTTTAACAGTAAGTAATAGTTCTTTTTGTTTCTTCATGCGATGAAGGACTTCGTCATTTGAAATTTTCAGCACCCACGGTATTCGGAGTAGGCGGCGATATAGATAAATTTCAAAAGCATCAATTGTTTTTTCTAGATTTTGGTCAAGGGTCCAGCTTTCACATCCAAAGAGAAAAATGAAGAATACATAGCACCGAATCATTCGCATTCTTAATTGCACACTTAGGTCCGATTTTGTAAATAGCTGTTTCATGCTAAAAAATTGCCTCCTGGCCTGTTCTATTCTAGATTTTAACTCCCTCTTGGAATCACATTCCTCATCTAGCACAGTACCCAAGTATTTGAAGGAGGATATTTGTTCAATCTTACTGCCGTTTATTGACAGGGTTGCTGGAATTTTTCTTTTAGAGAAGACTACAACTTTGGTCTTGGAAGCGTTGACAAACAGGCCAAACTCTTCACTGCGCTGGACTAATTTGTCTATCATGCGTTGGAGCACAGGTAATTCATTTGCTATGACAACAGCATCCATCATCTGCGTACCTGATATTGTTAATTGCCTGTCCATTTATAGCTATCCCGCTGTTTTCCTCCAACAATACCTCCTTAAATATTGCCTCAGAATAAATGTTGAATAAGAGAGGTGACAGCACACAACCCTGACGAACACCTTTTCTGATTGTAGACGCTTCTGATGTTCTTTGGTCGATTTTGACATCTGCGGTTTGATTCCAGTACAGTGCGCTGATAATGCGTAAATCGCATTGGTCAATACCAGTCGATCTTAATATCTCTACCATCTTTTCATGTTTCACAGAGTCGAAGGCTTTTTTGTAGTCAATAAAACAAGTATATACATCGACATTCATGTCCCTGTACCTCTGTACTAGTACATTTAAGGAGAAGAGTGCGTCACGTGTGCCGATCCCATTTCGGAAGCCAAACTGGGTCTGATCCATATAATATTCACATTTCTTGTAAATCCGGGTGTGTATGATTCGCAGAAATATTTTGAGGGCATGGGACATCAAACTAATCATACGGTAATCATCACACTGGGAGGAGTTCTGCTTCTTCGGTATTGGTATGAAAGTTGATCTCAGCCAGTCAGAAGGTATCTTTCCTGATATATAGATGATGTTGAACAACGATGTTAGTAGACTGAGGCCGGTTGAGTCCTGTTCAGCTATAACTTTAACAACTTCGGCGTAAATTCTGTCTGAACCAGTGGCTTTACCATTCTTCTGAAGTTTAATGGCATTCAATACTTCACTCTTTGTTATTTCAGGACTGGCTTCATTGATTCTTTCGTCAGGTGGTGGAGGATCATCTCTGTCATCATTGAAGAGATATTCGACGTATTCCTTCCATCTTTTAAGTTTTTCTTCAACTCCTAAAATAATCTAATTGTTTGTGTTCCTTAATATTTGTCCGAATCGCTTCGTTTGTAGACCACTCAGCTCTTTCACCTTTTTATATAGGTTAAAGTGATCATGCTTCTCCTGAAGTTCCTCGATTTCCTTGCATTTGTCAGACATCCAGGATTCCTTTGCTTCTCTGATTTTTCTACGTATCTCTTTGTGTAGATTTTTGTATTTAACGGGGTCTTTACCTTTATATTTCCTCCTTTCATTCATAAGCTCCAGGATTTCATCAGTCATCCAGTTTTGCTTTTTGCTGCTGTTGACGTATCCTATGTTATTTTCCTGGACTTGAGTTATGCTATCTCTTATAGAGTTCCATGTGGATTCTACTTATATATGTTGAGACTCTTTTATTGCTTCCATCTTTTCTTCCAGAGCAGCACGAACACTAGTTCTGACATCAGAACTGGCCAATTTTTTGATGTCTATGCGTCTTGATATTTTAGCATACCTTGTAGCGTTTCTAAAGCGTTGCATTTTAAAGTCCATTACTACCGGGTTGTGGTCACTGTTAATGTCGGCACCAGGATAGGTTTTTACTGATTTCACGAATTTCTTCAGCTCTTGACCCTGAATGTCACCAATTGTTGTTTAATAATAATTTATAATTTTACACCATGGGTTACTAGCTTTTCAACACCTTAGAACGTTCCAATGAGATTTCAGGAGTCATTTCTCCTTAAACTTTTTTTATTATTTAAATGTGGCAAATTTTCATTGTAAATAATGAATATAAAGTATAAAAATAAAGATAAAATAAAATAAAATCACTGTGTAACATTCCATCATTTGACAATAGATTTCCGAAACTGTTATTACTGAAACTTGGAAATTACTGAACTTTATTTTTAACATCAATATTACTGTTTCCACAACAATGTGGGATCTATATAATCCTATTTGAATATTCTCAAAAATTTACTTTTACAAACATTAATTATTCATTAATAATAGATTCGACATATAATTAGTAACAAAATATAATTTATTCACCAAGTTTTTAGTTCAGTAACTCCTATAACTCTGTTGTGCAATATTGTGTGTGTATAAATAGTAAATCTAGTACGTTGTTTACCTATTCTTACGCGAGCTATCATTTCCCTATTTAACATAAACGTAAATGGTGATTATATCACTAAATTGAAAGGAAAATTAATGAAAATAACTATGTTACACTATATTCACAGAGGAATATTACCTAATTATACTCATAAACATTAAGATAAATAACAATCATGGCTGAAAAACAAATTACATCCTAAATCCTACCTGTGTTCACATTATTTACACGAGTTTTCATTCACACACACACACACACACACACACACACACACACATTATCAAGTTTATAAATACAAATATAATTGGCCTCAGATTGCACCGTTCGCACATAAAAAACAGGTTATCCGGCTTAGAGTCCAATAATTACAAATCTCTGCGTGCAGACATTTTTCTTCCATGACCATTACAGTCTTTCATGGCTTCATTAATACTTTGCAGTAATAGATAGATATATAAAAATCAGGAATAATTAAAACAATAGTCAGCTTGCAATAAAACATAATTTTGGAAACATGTGGTATTAATGGCTTACCAAATATCAAATTTAACATAAAATCGTTAATAAAATGATTGTAACACGATTTCTGCACGTCAATTGGGGTTTCAGATTGCATTAATAAATATTAATCATAATCAATATCTATTGCTTACGTAATTACGTTACTTAACGATGGTGTGCCATATTGCTTATATATTCTTCACTCGTGACATTCACATATTATACTAAGCCCCTCGACTACATTATGAGACTTGTCCTCCCACTCAATTTCATTACTACCTCGGCACACACGGCCGGCATTTATTTTCTTAGCTCTAAAGGCTAGAATATTCTTAAATTACATTACATCAGCACTTGGCTGGAATCCTTTCTCTTCAGCTTATAAGAACCTATAAATATTGTAATAGTAAGGTAGGGTGCTCATATTTCGTCACCTAGCAGATTTGGACTTGTAAACATTCAGTAATATTGTGGACAAGGCTAGAAATTGGTGTATATATTATTGAATATATTCTCCACTTACGGGAAAGTTACGGTGACACTGTTATAACGTAAGGTAGTCAACATTTGACATAAACATAAGTACTACAAAAACTAAACTACCAAAGATGTGTTCGTAATTTCGTCCCTCACAATATTTATGAAAATTACAAGTAATTTCAATATAGTTTCCCTTTCTAATCTCACCAAACATTTCCCCCATAATGCATTACTTGAAGGCCATTTATGACAACTGTTTTCTTGGTATTCTTTTTAACATAAGCTTCCAGCGCTGCGGTGGGATATTGAACGCTTTACTTGCACGTTTCTAACCCATTATCTTGTCATTGTTTACCGTAATAGCCTACTTCATAGCCTCCTTATCCCACTGCTTGCGCTTTTCCATCTGAAAATAATAATAAATTCATAAATCACAAAGTCCGCCTCTGTGGTGTAGTGGTTAGCGTGATTAGCTGCCATCCCCGGAGCCCCTGCCACGAAATTTGAAAAGTGGTACGAGGGCTGGAACGGGGTCCACTCAGCCTCGGGAGGTCAACTGAGTAGAGGTGGGTTCGATTCCCACCTCAGCCATCCTGGAAGTGGTTTCCCACTTCTCCTCCAGGCGAATGCCGGGATGGTTCCTAACTTAAGGCCACGACCGCTTCCTTCCCTCTTCCTTGCCTATCCCTTCCAATCTTCCCATCCCTCCACAAGGCCCCTCGTCAGCATAGCAGGTGAGGCCGCCTGGGCGATGTACTGGTCATACTCCCCAGTTGTATCCTCCGACCAAGAGTCTGAAGCTCCAGGACACTGCCCTTGAGGCGGTAGAGGTGGGATCCCTCGCTAAGTCCGAGGGAGAAACCGGACCTGGAGGGTAAACTGATGATGATGATGATAAATCACAAATAAAATGAAGGGGGACGAAATTTTGTACTTATTATAATGGCCGCTGAAGTATATCACGCCAACCACCCCACTGTAGCGATTACACGCCAGGAACTACACCACACGACTGAAATGTAGTCCAGTATATCAATGCTCACTGTAGGAATAACAGGCTCTTAACTTGAATGCTGCACTAACTCAGCTCAGCATGGAAAAATACATCCTCCTTGTACACGGAAATTAAACGTGGTACACACAACCAACTCTCACAATGAAATGAAATGGCGTATGGCTTTTAGCTCCTGGAGTGTCCGAGGATATGTTCGGCTCGCCATGTGCAGGTCTTTTGATTTGACTCCCGTAGGCGACCTGCGCGTCGTGATGAAGATGAAATGATGATGAAGACGACGCTTACACTCAGCCCTCGTGCCAGCGAAATTAACCAATGATGATAAAAATTCCCGACCCTACCGGGAATCGAATCCGGGACCCCTGTGGCCAAAGACCAGCATGCTAACCATTTAGTCATGGAGCCGGGCACTCTCGCAATGAGACAACGCGATGAGGCTATGAGTGTGCGAGCGACTAAACATTAGGTACCAACCGTACAATCTGGAAATCCCTTGGGGGAAATAATTAGGTGCGGGGACGGAATTTGACCCCCTACCTTATAAGTAAGTCGAATGTATCAGCAAAAGGTTGAATATTTTGAATGTATAATTCCTTTATCTGTGAATCTTTCAACAGATCTGAAATGTATCCTGGGCACAGCTCCGTTGAATTTCTGTCTCGCCGGGCTGAGTGGCTCGGACGTTTGAGGCGCTGGCCTTCTGACCCCAACTTGTTAGGTTCGATCCTGGCTCAGTCCGGTGGTATCTGAAGGTGCTCAAATACGTCAGCCTCGTGTCTGTAGATTTACGGGCACGTAAAAGAACTCCTGCGGGACTAAATTCCGGCACCTCGGCGTCTTCGAAAACCGTAAAAGTAGTTAGTGAGACGTAAAGCAAATAACTTTATTATTATTATTATTATTATTATTATTATTATTATTATTATTATTATTATTATTATTATTATTATTATTTCTGTTTCGTTCTTTTTGTACTTTTGTTATTCCTGATGTACTTTCTTGAATATTTGCGTAGCTTACTGCGAACCAGAAAGTAAACACGTACTTATATTTTCTCTGTTAAACAAATCGAACAACATAAGTCACTGAAGGGGACATTGACCAAATAATTCAAAGAAATTTGTGTTCTCACGACCAAGAAATGTGTATATAATCTGTTAACGCAATAATTATTTGCTGTTGTGTACAATTATTACAATCACTTTAGTCACCGGTTCTGCTCGTATTTTATATTTTAATTCCATTTAGAAAAATGGAAGGCTATTTCAGGCAATAAATTATCATGCAATGAGCTTAATTGTTAATGTAACCAAATATACTGTAATGTGCAATGATAACACAGTTGATTAATAATATTGTATAGGCCTATTACTGTGTACAATAAATAATCTCATTAAATGCCATCATGTTTACCTGTTATTAAATTAACTAATTCTCAGTGTACATACATTACTGGTAGTTTATGCTTTATCTGAGAACAAGTTCTCCAGTATTTTCTGCTGATACGGATTACCTTCAGAATAATTAAAAATATTGGTTAGTTTCTGTGAGAGTGGACTGCTGAGGTGATCCTATGAAATTGTCTCGAGTTTGTTTGCTGTTTTGAAGTAGCAAACAGTCTAGGGTAGTGATGGTAGTATTCGAGATCAAAATGTCCAAGAATTAGATTCTTACAATATCTCGAGATATATCGAATGCTGATAAAAGTATTCGAATACTTCCGCTCGAGGTATTCGCTAATGATAATCCCAAAGCAAGACCACATTGGCCTCTCCTTATGCAATACCCGAGAAGAGAGAGGATAGTACCGCCGTCTCTGGACGTAACTCAGAACTACCTTGTATTCATGATTGGGGTTCAATGGTTAAAGCGAGTAATGCACACCAAGACAGTATTTATCTAAGATGTATTCGAATGCCTCTCTCAGGCAGAAGAACGAGGAGTTCTCGAATATAATCTTACTGATTGAGCTTGTACGCCAGTATCAAGTTGTAATGATGGTTATAGGTCAGTATATGAACTCAAATCACTCATAATCAATTGTTTGCTTTCTTTATATTTCTTACAAGGAGAAATATTTAATTTTATTTTTTTGGAATTTTGATTTACGTTGCACAGACCTACGAAAATCTTACGGTGACGATGGGATAGGAAACGCCTACGAGCGAAAAGGAAGTGGCCGTTGCCTTAATTAAGTTCAACCCAAGGATTTTCCTTGTGTGAAAATGGGAAACCACGGAAAACCATCTTCAGGGCTGCCGACAGAGGGATTCGAACCCATTTTCTCCCGAATTCAAAGTGACAGATTCGTGCCCCGACCCACGCGGCTACTCTCTCGGTGAAATAAAATGTTAGTTAACACAACTGATATGTAATATATGAATGGAAATACACAGTACAGTCGGACATTTTGACAACAACCAATGGCGTGATATCAAATTTTTATAAAATACTTGCAGTTTAAAATTCCTTATATGTTCGTCAACTGTACAAGGCTAAAGCGCTTCCTGGACTAGGATTATTCCCGACTAGCTGATGTACCCGTGCTTCGCTACGGGATTCTTAGAAAGGCTGTCTTTGTAGTTTTCCTAACTGAAGTCAACTGAGGTCATTACAAAATTGTCAGTAGGAGTGTAGCGATTAAAAGCAACATTATCATATAAAATACTCGATCAAATGAAAAACCGCCCATCTTCTCACTTTTAACAAACAGTACTACGGAGCCGATCTAACAGTCCAAAGTTCCAGTGCTGGAATGACCTGGCCGCAAGCAGCCGTGAACACTCCTCTGCCATTATTCCGTTAAATATGCACACTGCTCATTCCAATCAGTGTCCCAGAGTAAGAATTGTATAGCTCGAATGCTATGATGAACCAGTGTGTTAAGTACCAGTAGTATCAGAAAATGTATGAACCAGAGGAAAGGCATGCTCAATAAGACAGTTATCTAACTCTTCATCTACTTCCTGCCAATATTCAGGCAGGCTGTTATACTCCGTCCGGGCGAGTTGGACGTGCATTTAGGGACGGACAGCTGTGAGCTTGCATCCGGGAGATAGTGGGTTCGAATCCCACTGTCGACAGCCCTGAAGATGGTTTTCTGTGGTTTCTGAACTTCACAACAGCCAAATGCTGCGGCTGTACCTTAATTAAGGTCACGATCGCTTCCTTCCCTCTCCTAGCCGTTTCCTATCTCATGTCGCCACGAGACCTATCCGTGTCGGTGTGACGTAAAGCAAATTAAAAAAAACTCGGTACTCAGCAGTAATCCCACCAATCGGAGATGAGTTGCAACAGAAGACACAAGGCACATCACAACAAACAGTGGCCAATGTAATGTTAATATTGATCAATTTTATGAGCTTTCTATATTGTAGGCCTTCAGATGTTTCTTTCGATTCTGTGATGTTAGGGCGTCTTACACAAGTATTTATAGCGTAGACTGTAGTCCCTTATTCCCCGACTTTACAAGTCGATGCACATTAAATTCTGTTTACCCACTTTCTCTTGGCTCGGCGTTGGTACAGACTTAGCAGCAAATATTCAAATTCATGAATATCTCTGTTATCATAGCCGTTACTGTAAAAATGTACGAGACATAAATGATAGGAATTTCAATACTACAGTATATAACTTTAGGTACGTATATTTATCGATATCACCAGTAATAACATAAGTATTGGAGAATTAAATTTTGGGCCTTCCCCTAAACTACCAATTCACCCAGCGTGGATAAAATTATTTACATCGTAGATTGTATCCACTTATTTCCCGACTTTGTATACCGATTTTCATTAAGATAGGACCATTAATAACATAAATATTTCAGAATTCAATTTTAGGCCTTCCCTTAAACTACAATTTCTCTCAGCGTGAATAAAATTATTTATGGCCTAGAATGTAGCAACTCATTCCTTTACTTTGCATACCGATTTTCATTAAATTCTCTTTAGCCGTTTTCTCGTGATGCGCGTACATACAGACAGACAGACATTACGAAAATTAAAAAGGATATTTCCTTGTTAATATGGACATGACCGATACAGAAATACCATCTTTTTTTAAATTCTGAGCAATGTACAGACAAAACTCTAATTTTATATACCAGGTGACTCACGGACGCCGTACTTTCTACTTATAAATGTCCCGCATGCATAAGTGATGTGTGGGGTGTCTACCGACTGATTTTAACAGGGGAACTACTGCCAGCGGCCAGGTTACGTCACAATATGAAGAGATAAGAAACAGAGTCACACTCGCAGCATGTTACTCAGCGCTGGCGGTCGAATGCATCCCTTGCATTAGTAAACATCGTTTTCGACCGCATAGTTCTAAGCTGGTGTATGGTACAGCCGCACTATATTAACTGTCTGCTTATCGCCAATGGCTAGTGTGTTCAGCAGCGACGAATACATAGACATTTTAATCTGGACAACCCGGTCGGAATGCAACCGAAGCTCCAAACAGACGTATGCCCTCTACACAAGTATTTCACCGAACATTATCGTTTTTGTTTCATACAAGCAACTCTTTTATCGAGTGGAATGTCTACACATGTAGAACCCTGACAGTAACACGTCTATAAATATCGCTTTAGTTACACCACACGTTTCGAAGACGTGTCACCCAAAGCCTATTATTTAAAGTTACATTAAAGTTACCAAATGGAATGAACAAGGAATAGAGGTGGTGGAGGGGCTAACTCTCCCCTCCTTAAGAGGAATAGATGGCATTCATTCGCACAACACGTCAGAAAAACGTATGGTGTTACTGTCAGGGATAAATTAACAAGTGATTAAATTTCCTTTTCTGCATCTTTGGCGTGTTAACAAACAGTAGCAGCGATTCGGGGGTGGGGCGTGAAGGGAAAGACGCCCCCTTCCCTCGCCACTTTGTGGAGTAAACATTACATATTCACTTTAGCCACCTGGAACTAGGAATTATTATTGTTTTGCTAATTGCTTTACGTCGCACCGACACAGATAGGTCTTATGGCGACGATGGGATAGGAAAGGCCTAGGAGTTGGAAGGAAGCGGCCATGGCCTTAATTAAGGTACAGCAACAGCATTTGCGTGGTGTGAAAATGGGAAACCACGGAAAACCATCTTCAGGGATGCCCACAGTGGGATTCGAACCCACGATCTCCCGGATGCAAGCTCACAGCGAATTATTTGTAAAAGAAACGTTATCTGTACAAGCCTTTGTGTCTTATCTGCTAATTCTTTCCTTTATTTTCCTTAATTTTTAACATAATTTTTGGCGGAAATAAGCACCAAATGCCCTTCGTCGCGGCTAACCGATTTGTATAGCGCTACGGCAAGTAGTGGAGACTGCATGTGCTGTGGGGAAGCGTAGTAGAAGTACAATGTTTTTGCCAAGGTCGTACACTGAGTTATAATTCACCGGTATGCCGCACGCATTCGTCAGTCTGGCAGCCTCTTCAGGGTCTGTTAGTTCCTTAGTGTGTATTAAAATACTAAATAACTTTTATTGCTTGATCATGCCGTACTTCTATTTAATTGTACCGGCTGAGCTAGCCGTGGAGTTAGGGCCGCGCAGCTGCGAGCTCGCACCCGGGAGGTTTCGAATCCCACTGTTGGCAGCCCTGAAGACGGTTTTCCGTAGTTCCCCATTTTCACACCAGGCAAATGCTGGGGCTGTACCTTAATTAAGGCCACGGCCGCTTCCATCTCATTCCTAGGCCTTTCCCGTCCCATTGTCGCCATAAGACCTATCTGTGTCGGTGCGACGTAAAGCAAAATAGTAGAATATAGTTTTACAATTGGTTTTACGTCGCACCGACACAGATAGGAATTGTGGCTACGATGAGACAGGGAAGGGCTACGCGTGGAAAGGAAGCGGCCATGGCCTTAAATACGGTACAGCCCCAGCACTTGCCTGGTGTGAAAATGGGAAACCACGGATAACCATCTTCAGGGCTGCCGACAGTGGGATTCGAAACCACTATCTCCCGGGTGCGAGCTCGCAGCTGCGCGGCCCTAACTCCACGGCTAGCTCAGCCGGTACAATTAAATAGAAGTACGGCATGATCAAGCAATTAAAAGTTATTTAGTATTTTAATACACACTAAGGAACTAACAGACCCTGAGTAGGCTGCCAGACTGACGAATGCGTGCGGCATACCGGTGAATTATAACTCAGTGTCCACGACCTTGGCAAAAACATTATACCTCTACTACCCTTCCCCACAGCACATGCAAAGTCTCCACTACTTGCCGTAGCGCTATACAAATCGGTTAGCCGCGACGAACGTCATTTGGTGCTTATTTCCGCCAAAAATTATGTTAATAATAAAGGAAAATAAGGGAAATAATTAGCAGATAAGACACAAAGGCTTGTACAGATAACGTTTCTTTTACAAATAATTCGCTGTGAGCTTGCATCCGGGAGATCGTGGGTTCGAATCCCACTGTGGGCAGCCCTGAAGATGGTTTTCCGTGGTTTCCCATTTTCACACCACGCAAATGCTGTTGCTGTACCTTAATTAAGGCCACGGCCGCTTCCTTCCAACTCCTAGGTCTTTCCTATCCCACCGTCGCCATAAGACCTATCTGTGTCGGTGCGACGTAAAGCAATTAGCAAAACAATAATAATTCCTAGTTCCAGGTGGCTAAAGTGAATATGTAATGTTTACTCCACAAAGTGGCGAGGAACGGGGGCGACTTTCCCTTCACGCCCCACCCCCGAATCGCCGCTACTGTTTGTTTACACGCCAAAGATGCAGAAAAGGAAATTTCATCACTTGTTAATTTATACATGTGTAGACATTCCACTCGATAAAAGAGTTGCTTGTATGAAACAAAAACGATACTGTTCGGTGAAATACTTGTGTAGAGGGCATACGTCTGTTTGGAGCTTCGGTTGCATTCCGACCGGGTTGTCCAGATTAAAATGTCTATGTATTCGTCGCTGCTGAACACACTAGCCATTGGCGATTAGCAGACAGTTAATATAGTGCGGCTGTACCATACACCAGCTTAGAACTATGCGGTCGAAAACGATGTTTACTAATGCAAGGGATGCATTCGACCGCCAGCGCTGAGCAACATGCTGCGAGTGTGACTCTGTTTCTTATCTCTTCATATTGTGACGTAACCTGGCCGCTGGCAGTAGTTCCCCTATTAAAATCAGTTGGTAGACACCCCACACATCACTTATGCATGCGGGGCATTTATAAGTAGAAACTACGGCGTCTGTGAGCCACCTGGTATATATAGATATCCAGAGTTCACTTACATTTCAGTTACTCCGGTTATGTAAGATTCGAGAAGTTGCTTCCAAATGCAAGTTTGGATTCTAAAATGCTCTCACATGCATAGTAATCGATTCTCTAAAGTATCTGATTCTGCCCAACATTAGTCTACAGTATTTCATGAAAGAAAGATTACAATGATTCCTTACAGTGTTCGACAGAATACAAGAACTGCGTGTGCTATTAGAAGAAAGATGCTGAGTGATGCCCCAGTCTCACACGGAGTTTCCGGATGACCGGCTCCGATTAAGGATTTTAGCCCATCGACCGAAATGAGGTCTTGATTGCTCTCTTGACAATTAGGTTAAGACTGCATTGAGTGGGATGGAGGGGAATCCTGTTGTGCGGTTTTCATTACTGGTCAGGATATGACCTGTGCCCCTTTTTAGGGGGCGACTAACTTTTGGAGATCTTGGATTTAGGTCCAGGATTTCTTTGCCCAACAAGTAGTGGGTGATGTTAGTCTCTCATGGCACAAGGATGTAGTGAGCAAGCAGATACAGGTACACATTCAGGTCCTAACCACGCGAAATGTTGCTTAACTATCAATGGTGCTTTCCAAATAATTCAGTGGTATGAAGAAGAAGGTTCGGAGTGGGATTCAGCAAGGCAATTTGCTGGGGAGTGGGGTGTACTGGTTATGGCTTCTTGGCAGGAGAGCCAATACACTCACACAAAGGGAAAATGGTGAAGTAGCTCAGTTTGTGGATCAGGACTCTTCCATATCCCAAGATTGTGGGCCAAACCCCACCGAGGTACCCGGAGTTTTGAAGGCCGGAAGAAAAACCTTTCTGCATTCCATATCGTTCGATGTCGACATCTAGTGGCATATTCTGTACTGACTGGACAATTAAAACTACCCATGGTTCCCTTAACGTTGGCCCTAATTCTCTGTCACGTGGTCGAGTAAATCGGAACGCCAAAACTGACAAGCAGGCAGTATAAATAGCGTCAAATTAAAATGTCTGCACATAGTAGCAGAGGCCGTAGATTACTACCACCATTATTTTTTTCAATTTTCGTATCGGCCAGCTATGAAACAGGAGCTGCCTGGCCGAAGTGGTAAAGGCGTGCTCGGTTCGCCTGGGAGGGTTCGAATCCCCGTCAGGAAGTCGTAAAATTTAAGAAACAAGATTTCCACTTCCGGAGGTGCACATGGTCCTGAGGTTCAGTCAGCCTACACCAAAAATGAGTACCAGGTTAATTCCTGGGGACAAAGGTGGCCGGGCGTAGAGCTAACCACTCAACCCTATCAAGTGCCGAGGTTACGGATAGTGGAAGCCTTTACCTTCCACCCCTCCAAGGGCCTTCATGGCCTGTACGGAGATGACTTTGCTTTGCTTTGCATCTATGGATCAGGTGTGACAATCTTTGCAGTATTTTAGCCTTCTCTGCCTTCACTCCACTCTTTTCATTCTTTCTCCTACGTTCTTCTTCTTCTCTTCGGCATATGATCCCCCTTTCCTCACAAGTGTTTCTCCAATCTCCTAGAAACCGTGGAACTGTTTTACTAGATGTCTAATTTGATTTACGTCCATTGTAACATCTTCCGGAAACCCCATCTTCGTCAAGTTCAACCTCACTTCTCGAAACCATTCGAGCTCTGTCTTCCTCTACCTGAATAATTCATATATTCACTTCGTTAGTCTCTCATCCTCAACGAGTGTCCACAGAAGTGTAACCTTCTCTATTGTTATATTTTATTTGCGAATTGACCACTTAGGATCACGCTACAATTTCAATTTTTCCTTGTCTGGAGATTCCTCTTTCTCCAGTACTGTACTCCTTCATATGGGCGATGTGCTGTTTCTTCTGTTCATCCTTCCAGACTCCTTCCGTTCTTGCAGTTCTATCGACTTTAAACCCTTCCAAATTTTAAATCATAGTCCGAAATATTTTCCTGTCTAACCTCTGAACTTACTGGATGTTCGATTTCTCTAGATCTTTACGAACTTCCTTAATCCATGCTGTCCCTGTCTTCTTGTGCCATAGGTAGTCGAATAACATTTTGGTTAGTCCCGTTTTATCCATTCTGCACAAATGTCCAAGAAATGATAACCCCTCTTTTTCATGGTCTCCAATATTTTCTCCACGTTTTTGTAGACTTCATTGTTGTTCCGAAGTTTCTAGCCGGTTTCAGTCTGGATTGGATCCTAGATTTTTCGTAGTATTCTTCTTTCTAGGATCTCCAGCTTCTCCAAATTGTAATTTATCCAGAGGCTTTCGCTAGCATACAGGTATTTCTGTTTTTACTACAGTGTTTAATACCGTGTTTTGGCATTACATGAGATGCATTTCTTGTTGTAGATAATTTTAGATAGTCTATAAGCTCTCCCTATTTTTGAGATACGATCGTTTACAGCAGCTTCCTCTAGTCCGTTCTCTTGTATGATTTCCTCTCTATCATTGTTATTAGGCTTCTTATTACAAGAAAATGACAAGACAATCCTCGCTGTCCTTACAGTTATTCGTTATCTGCACCGCCGTACTCTCTTGAAGTAAGGCTTCTTCTGTAAAATACAGAAAGTTCTCGGTAAGTGTTATTCAGCTCTCCCTTGCCTTTCAGTAAGTGTGAATGAAATAATTATCTTCCTCGAAAGGAAGCTTGTGGTGCGGTGGCTGACTCCATCACTCTCCCTCAGAGCGTGCTACAATCACGTATTGGATTTCACCACTGAGCTGCCCATTACTGAGGGATCGTCTTACCACTGCTCGAAACACTAATTACTGTATCCTCCTGCCTTCCGAGATACTTAACAACAAGCGTTCCTACGACATTCTATCTACATCTATCTATCTGTACATATATAGTCTACGTATTTTCATTGCAGTCTCAGCCTGTGTGCTGTGTGCACGAAGTAAGAGTCTTCTTTACTCATTGACGTACAGGGTGACCCGAAAGTCCGTTAGCATTTGACGAGGCAATACTTCACAGAATATTGTAGGTAGAGAGGTAATAATTGACACACATGACCGGTATGACACGGGGTTTTATTGAAACCAAAATAAAGTACACAAAATGGCCAACAGATGGCGCTTCCTACGATGCAAAGCAATAATTAGCATAACAATCGAGGTTTAGCAAATTCGATGTTCTTTACACAATCATCAGCAATACTTGTAGTCGAGGAACAACGTTGTGATCAGGACTGTGCACCACATCCGTAGGTATGGTGAGAAATTGCCGTCGGATATTGTGTTTTAACATCCTTAATGAGGTCGGACGATCGCGGTAGACTTGCAACTTCAGGTAACCCCACAACCAATAATTACGCGGAATGAGGTCGGGGCACCGGGTGGCCAAGCATCACATGCCGCGATTGCAGGCGCATCTGACGCCCTCTCTCACTACAGCTCCTTTTATGCTGTACACGGGTCCTCTGCAGCATTACTGACGTGCTGCTGTCCAGCGCCATCTGCTGGCCTGTTTGTGCAGTCGTTGTTGATGTCAATAAAGCCCCATGTCATGCCAATGATGTGTGTGTCAATTAATACCTCTCCATCTCCAATATTCCGTGAAGTATTGCCTCGTCAAATGTTAACCCACTTCTGGATCACCCTGTACGTACTTTGAATTCAACTGAACACCCTTGTCCGATTTCTCTCGCTGTTGTAGCAGAGTACACAGAGTAAGCATAATTACTAGTGGTCGGAAGTCTATGACCTAAAGAACTACAAAATTTGCAAGCAAATATGCCCTAAAAACTAGCTCATTATCACCTAACAGAAAGGTAAAATATAACTCAAATATTTCTGGGATAGGCTGCAAGTAGGTCTATTAGAGTATTACTAAAATTACACGTGCCGATAGAGAAGCGTTCCACAACCCCTTCACACTCTCGTAAATTGATTTCTATACATTTCTCCCTTGGATTGTTTTTTAAATACTGACCCTTTGTTCAGTGCCTACCTTAACGTCAAGTACTAGAAATGAAGCAACAAACTGGGGAAGAAATCTAACAACTATAAAGGTACGATAGGACCAACAGAGTGCGTGGGCGGTAGTTGACAAAAGATTGGACCTAGGCCTACACATTGCTTACATATCAAGGAACATCTTGAGACTGTCCATCGTTCACCCTGTGGATGGGGACGGTGGAATAACATTCTATGTCTGTCGTAAGAGGCAACTAAAAGGGTCGGTATGGGGTGTTAGGTTTGGAGCATGGGATGGCAACCACAGTTCCACTAGGTGAGTTTGCCTTCATCCACGTGCGTCACCTTCATCTGTCCTGCCCCACCATCTCCCTTGATCGACTCGTCTTCTTTTCCTACCCCGACGCTATTAGAGCAATCGAGGCCCAGGCAGTCTTTCACTTTCACGCCCTTCGTGGCTCTTACCTTTGTTTGGCCGATACCTTCGGTTTGAAAGGGTCAGACCTCTTCCTGTATTCCCTC
The DNA here is from genome assembly GCF_040414725.1 of Anabrus simplex. NCBI lineage: Eukaryota > Metazoa > Arthropoda > Insecta > Orthoptera > Tettigoniidae > Anabrus > Anabrus simplex. The sequence goes on from NC_090265.1 coordinate 775,105,327, forward strand.
TGATTAGGATGATTGCCAAATCGTACTTCCTCTTAACAGTACTCACCATCAGCTCCGTCTGTGCTCCGTTCACGTCAAGGCAGGCGATGCAGCGCATCTGAAGGAAATTCAATAGGTACTTCCGCTTCCGAAATGTTGGGTAATATTATTTTTCGTTGTTCTGCAGTTCCTGTAACTTTCACCGATTATAATTATAGACATCGTACTTTTTCGCCATTACTAGTCCACATACTACTGAACGCTCCAGAGCGTACCGCCAGTTGAGACTCACTGTTATACAGGAAACAAACAAGCACAAAAACAAACGTCCCTAATAAGCCTTTGACTTACCAAGTGACTGCCCTGCAGCCCGAAGGTCTGTAGATTACGAAGAGATGTGTGGGCGGCGAGACGAATGTTCACAGTCGTAACGTCTACATTTTAATGACAAGTTCAGTAGACTTCGAACTAGCTCTCAGAAAAACTAAAATTCCCTGACCTGGCCAGTAATCGAACCCTTGGCTGCCCCTTGATCTCCCCTCTGTGTTTGGGGGGGGGGCGGCAGAATAACACCCGCGCTGTCCCCTGCCTGTCGTAAGAGGCGACTAAAGCGGGCCCAGGGGATCTCAAATTGGGAGCATTGGTCGGGGACCACGTTGCCCTCACCTAAGTCCCGGCATTGCTTCAATTTACTTGTGCCAGGCTCCTCACTTTCATCTATCCCATCCGACCCCGCTTGGTCAACTCTTGTTCTTTACCGACGCCGACGGTATTACGTAGTAGGCCTAGGTAGTATGGAATATTCACGCCCTTCGTGGCCCCTGCCTTTCTTTGGCCGATATCTTCATTTTTCGAAGTGTCGGATCCCTTCATTTTTTCCTCTCTGATAAGTGTTAACCGAGGATGGTTGCCCAGTTGTACTTCCTCTTAAAACAATGTTATAGAGTAAGAGGAAATTTGACATCGTCAGGCAATAGGCTAAATAAGGTCAAATCAGAATGATGATAATGAAGGGTATTATTATTATTATTATTATTATTATTATTATTATTATTATTATTATTATTATTATTATTATTATTGGACAGAAACGGGCATGACTTCGACTTCTCAGTATCTTAGATGATGCTATCTTTATTTAGTACCAAGCACTCTCAGCTACTCTTTATATAGAATGTATATTTGGATGGGATTTGAACATTGAGCAGTAATAACATTCATAAACTGTTGAGTGTGTAGCCTAGGATATCAGAAGACATGGCTTGCTGTAGATCGTTGAAACGTCCCCCAGCTTTACTTGCACACGGATCAGCACTCAAGCAATGCGGCGCACGTCCCAGCAGTGTGCCTAGTACCCGCCACCACACATCACCAAGTGTTAAGAGATCGACAATTTTCAGCTTTAAATTTCCATTTTAAAATATAATTCAAATTTTTAAGATTAATTGGCATATCTTCTGTTAAGAGATTTGATTTTTTCAAGATTACGAAGTGATAGTTGAAAATGTAAGTAAGTACACAAGTAAATGAGTAATTAAGTAAGTATGTAGTTATTTCCACTACAAGTGGCTTACAACCGATGGTAGCACAAAGTGGAGATTACAAAAAGGTATACAATAAAATGAAATGAATAAACTACACTATACTGATTCTGGATGTCAAGCGAAGATAAAGTGTAATGACCCCTTATATGAAACTGATATTAAAGATGTTTCCAGTAATCATTTTTCTAACAAAAAATTAATATAACAAAATAATAACTTAGAAACATTCAGAATTAAATTAAACCACCGTATTTTCGTAATAATAATAATAATAATAATAATTGTACCTTCAAATACCACCGGGCTGAGCCAGGATCGAACCTACCAAGTTTGGGTTAGAAGGCCAGCGCCTTAACTGTCTGAGCCACTCAGCCCGGCTGATCACCGTCTTGATAAGTGTGTGCGTTAAGGCAGGAGGCAGGGCCGCCTCTTTCTTCGGTCAGCAGAACATCTAAAGGTAATGTCCACATAATTTCATTCTTTCCTGCTACCTCCGCAGCTTTATTCGAGGGGAAGGTCCGAATATTTAATTATGTAACAGTACTTTCCTTTGGCTAATGTAAAACCTTCATAAAATCCTTAAGAGTAAATCGGGGTTAGAGAGTGAGTTACCCTCTCGAGCTCCCCTTCATATTGGTTTGAGGTGACTACGTTTTGTAACGGCTTTCTCCTATAATGTAGCAAAGTAATTTCTATGCGAATCACCTCAGTAGTTTGGGAATAGCCCCTGCTTCATCGGCCGAGAGCCCTATAGGTTTTAATATTTCATTACCTGGAGCGCAGTTTTCGCCACCATTCAGTTTGTGTTCGGGCCGTTTATTTAACCTGTTCTTTTTCGCAAAGGCCCTGTAGGTTGGGTACTAGATAGCACTGTATAAAATTATTTTCAATTTGTAAATAGTGCCTTGAGAGGCCAGAGATTGTAAGTTTTGATGTTGCCTTGAGTAGGCTGGTAGAAACTGAGAGCCTGTAAGCTCTTTTCAAAGTTTTGTAAGAGTGAAGTGTGCCTCTGAAAAGCTCGATATTGTATTTTGGGAGCAAGTGCTCTTGGATTAGGGGATTTCTGCCCTTAACTAAACAATACCACTGTTAATTGTAAATTTGTATCTTAGGGGCTTGTAGCCCAGAATCTTGAATTTTCCAATTTTTGAAATTGTCATTGTACCTGAAGTTTCATTGTTATGTTCATTCAGTGAAAAATAGTTAAGTTTGAAGTTCTAAAAGAAATATAACCTTTTACAATTTTAATTCAGTTATTGATATTGTAGTTAGACCCATTCAAGCCCACACCTTCCTTCACCATCTCTGCGTTCCACACAAACCCGGAACAACAACAATAATAATAAATTATAATAATAATGACAATAATGATAATAATAATATAATCTTCTTAATCAGCTTACCCTCCATGGTTCACTCGGAATAAGCGACAGAACCCACCTCTAACGCCTTAAGGGCAGTGTCCTGGAGCGTGAGACGTTGGGTGGTGGATACAACTGGGGGAAGGACCAATACCTCGCCCAGGCGGCCTTACCTGCTTTGCTGAACAGGGGCCTTGTGGGGGGGATGGGATGATTGTAAGGGATAGACACAGAAGAGGAAGGAATTGGCTGTGGCTTCAAGTTATGTACCATCCCGGCATTTGCCTGGAGGAGAAGTGGGAGAACCACTTTCAGGATGGCTGCGGTGGGAATCGAAACCTCTCTACTCAGTTGACTTCCCGAAGCTACGTGGCCCCCTTCCCGCTCTTGTACCAGTTTTCAAATTACGTGGCAGAGCCGGGAATCGAACCCGGGTCTCTGAGGGTGGCAGGTAATCGCAGTAACCACTATACCACAGAGGCGGACATTAACAATATTATTATTATTATTATTATTATTATTATTATTATTATTATTAATAATAATAATACTGATAAAGTTAAGATAAAACTGTATACGTTGCCATTGATGCTTTCACGGCCCATACTTATAGACATTCGATCCAATAAGTCAGTGGTCCGTCTGGAGTATTCAGGCATGTAACTCCATGGTCACACAATTAAAATATTATATAATAACATTTATATCACACTGAAAAATGTGTAGGTAATTACAAATTCAGTGTCCATCATTTACGAACTTATACTTTTCACTAGCACTAATGATCTTCTTAAACGTTTTGATACCGGAAGGAAATCTATCAAAGACTGCTGCACGCAATTTATTCCAATCCCTCATGGTCGTGTTTATGAAGGTAAACTTGTCCACATCCGTATGCTGGTGTCTGTCCCTAATTTTGTGCTCGCGATCATTTCTCGATAAGCGCGAGTGTGGTTCGAACCTACTCCTAATACTACTGTAGGCAGCCCTTTTCGTGTAGCACTTATAGAGACCACACATGCGAGCTGTAGTTCTGCTAGATTCAAGACTTTCCCAATTAATCGTTTCTTCCTATTCCCGTTTACGAAACGAACTTAATGACTTCATTTCTCATTGAAATCTCCATATTTTTTTAACCAGTCGACAAAAGAGGATATAATTTTCACTTACCAGTAAAGAGAGCTTCTTTCCTAACATTAGAAAGTATTCATAATAAATTATATAGAATGAAATAATAATGAAATAATGAAATAATAGTGCAGTACTTCGTGATATGATTGTTCATTTCGATCGCAGTTTCTGGCATTTGATATCTTACAATTACTCTTACAGTTGTAAACTACATACAATGTATGCCCTCTTACTTGTAAGAGGCAACTAAAAGAGGCCCTCATCAAGGGAGCATGAGTTGGCGACGACGGTTCCGCTGGCTGAGCCTGGCATTGTTTCCTCCGTCCTACCTGACATCCCTTGATTAACTGTCATTCTTCTCCAAACCTAACGCTTTTAGGTTTGCGGGCGTCGGTAATGTTTCATTATCGTATCGTTCATTGCCCTTGCCTTTCTATCTCCGATATTTTCAGTTTTCGATGTGTCGGACCTCTTTTATTTTCCGTCTTCATCGTAAAACACCACCACTACATAGGTAATTAGTCCGTGGTCTATTCCCCCCTGTGGGTGGGGCTGGTAGAGTAACACCCACGGTGTCCCCAGCTTGTAGTAAGAGGCGAAAAAAAGGGACCCCGGGAGCTCTGTACTTGGAGCTTGTGTTGGCGACCACGGGGCCATTAGCTGAATCTTGGCATTGCCTCCACTTACATATGCGAGGCACCTCTTTTTCATCTATCCTACTCGACCTGCCTTGGTCAACTCTTGTTCTTTTCCGACCCCGACGGTATTAGAGCACTCGAGGCCTAGGATTTTTTTTTTTTTGCATTCTCAGGCCCTTCATGGCCCTTGTCCTCCTTTGGCATATACCTTAACCAGCATGTGCCCGCGGCTTTGCCCGCGTTTATTAATTCAACCGTTATATGTTTCTAAACTATTTATTTAAAGCAAATTAAAATATAATATTTATTAACTCACATCGTTTTGACGTAAATTACATGAAATACATTATTTTATTATTATTATATTGTCACTTTCAATGCTTAAGATACCGGGTTGATGGATGGTACAAATAATATTAAAACAATGTAAAATACCATGTTATATAATAAAAATGTATTGCCTCCTTACAGAGCTTCGTGATAAACTATATTAATGCCCTTCCATTTGGAGGTAAGATGTAGCCTATTCTGTATTGTGTTTGCCTTTCGAACTCTTGAACAATCCACTTACAGTTGACAATGGCAAAAGGACCGTTTTCGAAGATGGAGTCCTACAACTTTAAGCGCTTATCCTCTGTCAAAATTTGAGATCTCTCTGTGTCGTAGATTTGACTGGGCTTCGCACACATACACACACACTTCCGAATATTACGGGCTGATGCCTCCTCCTGTCGCGGACCGAAAATTGCTTCCTACTCAATGGACTTACAGTCCGAGGAATACTACTTCGCCCGCGGCATGCTCAGTCATGATGGTGGCTTCAATAATATTTGTCATCAGTTTCAGAGCCTTGTTCATTGCAGAGGGAAGGATTCATATTCCTGAGAAGGATAACCGGTGCCACAATCGTCCACCCCAAGATGTTCGAGTGTGCTCCAGGTGACTCCAAATTGTTCAAAATCTTTGTTGTGTAGTTGACAGCCTCATCTGTATGACATGTCGTGTCGATAGACTTTTCAATTTATAGAAAACCGGATAATTTTTGTGAGTGTTGCTTGTTGATGACGTTGACAGCTTCATGTCTTGGTGCAAGAATTGCTCTTAGACATAGCCATGCGTCTTAGGCGAAAGCCTGTGCCCAGCTATGACTAACCAGACATCATGGATTGAAGGAAAATGCTTCCTATTCCACGGACTTAAAATTGGCATCTTGACTGATATATGTATTACTCCTTGTTTGATATTATCGTCTCTCTTGTGTCCTATATGTTTCCTCTAAATGCATACATGTCCAACACTTGTTCCCTTTCTCTACGGTGTTTGGATACGAAGTGGGATGAAATTTCGTAGCGAGTTTTTACGACCGGATGACTTTCATAACGTCAACCTAGTCAGATGAGTTAACGAGATGAAATGAATGACATGATATTATGATAGTAAGAATGAAGAGAATGAAACCCGGCGCCGGCACATAGCCCACTCCTCTCGAATAGCTCAAGACTTTACGTCCCGATCCGACGGACGAATCACAAGCGAATCAACAGCGTCATATGCCGTCACACCATATAAGACCAAAAACCGCTTCTTACGCCATGGGCGTAAAATGGCTCCTTCAATATTGTGATCTCTACCTATCGTATGTACGTTGCCTAGCGACAGTGACTCTATGCATTAAATCTTGGTGACAGCACGTTGGATTGTCATATCCGATGGTTTTTCATTCATAACTCACCAACGAAAGCGAAAATAAAAATTTCGGCTTCGAGGTGCATTCGGACTTCCTTCCATCTCCCTATGTTCAAAATTTCAGATCTCTACGTGCTGTGGAGTTTGCTGGGCATCGCGCACGGACAGGCAGACACACAGAGGCAAACACTTCCTTTTATTATTATAGATTTTTCGAAGTGTCGGGTCTCTTCTATTTTTTCCCTCTGATTAGTGTTACATAGAGGATGGTTACCCAGTTTTACTTATTCTTAAAACCACCACTCCGTGTCTACGCAATCCTACAGTCCCGTGCGAATTAATCGGAACAATGCAATTTTTTCCATTATTTTCCCAATGGTTAGCGACAGTGTGCTCCGCATGACTTATTCTTAGTTTCCGCTCTCTCTACACGTCATTTACACTGTTTTAAAATGTCGTTTAATTTGTGTGGCGATTGTTGTGGATACAAACTGTATTTATTTGAAGTGAATCTCTTTTGAGGATTTTTGAGGTGGTAGTAATACCTACTTCTTCAATGAATATGACTCCCAGGAAGCGTAGTGCGATTATAGCATTATCTCAAATTACTTCTATGACACAGAGTTACCTACTAAATTTGGTGCCGGTATAGGCGCTATAAATAGATTTATTCAGCGGTACAGACAAATTGGATCAATTTCACCAAAGAAAACGGGAAACAGTGACAGGAAAAGGAAAACAACGCCAACTAACGACCGTTTTTCCTCGGGAGAAGTAAATTAAACCGTAGGCCAACTGCTGAGGACGTGGCACGTGAATTGGGGGAAAGGGGAGTGAATGTAAACGTTATTGCCACGTCCCGATTAATTCGCACGGGATTGTAGGACATATTTAAATTATGTATTCTGATCAGTGTTTAGTCACAGCTATGAAATTAAGCTGCCTCGTTCTACGGACGGCGTGCCTTGACGTAAATATCCCCTCAGTTTTAAATCAACTGGTATCATTGACTTTCTTATTAGTATCCAGCTTCAGTGACTACTGTGGACAACAAATTAGGTAGCCTAACGTAGCTCACCTCAGCAGGTCGAGCCACAGCTTGACTCGGGCAATTTGGTGGGCTGTAACGAGGTCACCGAACTATCGATCCAATAATTGTACTTCCTATTGGCCGCACGAATAACAAGTGGTCGTCTTAAACTTGAGACTTGGAAATCTGCCAAAATATTTGATGATAAAGGAGTATACAAGGTGCAGTGTATTAGAAGTCGATACAGTTTATCTGCAGTGAGGACGTTAAATATAGAGCACCGAGTATTGATGCAGCTTATTATCAGCAGTTCTTTATACACAGTATCAGAACAGTTTTTTTTGTCATGATCTGTATTTATTACGGGAGGAGACAAAGTGGACCTTTCATCGTCTTATAGGACACTTTATACTGAATTTCCGACTCGTTGGCTGAATGGTCAGCGTACAGGCCTTCGGTTCAGAGGGTCCCGGGTTCGATTCCCGGCCGGGTCGGAGATTTTAACCTTCATTGGTTAATTTCAATGGCCCGGGGGCTGGGCGTTTGTGCTGTCTCCAACATCCCTGCAACTCACACACCACACAAAACACTATCCTCCATCACAATAACACACAGTTACTTACACATGGCAGATACCGCCCACCCTCATCGGAGGATCTGCCTTACGAGGGCTGCACTCGGCTAGAAATAGCCACACGAAATTATTATTATTATTATTATTATTATTATTATTATTATTATTATTATTATTATTATTATTATTATTAGCGTATTCTCCCAATAATGGAAGACGTTAAGCAAACAACTCAATCAAGCTTTCTTTGGGTTCTTCTTGTTCTTCCAATAGGCTTTCATTCTCTCTGAGAAGGCTTGTTTACGTTCTTCCGACCATTTCGGTCTGCACTGTTTTTGCTTTGGTTGCTCTGATGTAACTTCCCACTTGTTGACTTTGTGTCTGAAGGTGTCTCTTTCTAAAATGTCTGAATGTTCCACTTCATTCCCACATCAGCTATCATGATACTAGTGGCCTATCGCAGCATTAGCTGTGAACAAAGACTAAAAAGGTAACTGATGTTTGATGTTAAGGAAGTTTTTGGAAAATATACTGAACTCCGGAAGAACTTTTACTTAATTTCATTAAACTAACATTACCGTTATGACTATACATGTGGGATTTTTGGACCTTGGCAATTGCACTATTGAACAATTGAACTTACTGTTACTGCAACAGGCAAACCAAAAGTTGTCGTGAATGTCGTACCATCCGGTAATAACAATCGTGTAATTTTCACGTCCATGCAGCAGCGATTGCAATCCCACCTCTGCTTCCAAATGTGTACACTAAACTTGAATAAACAAATGTTACTTGCTTCTAGCACTCCACACTCAGGAGCCGTCATCGACTAAGTTCGTGCTCGATCATCGTGGCAGGATATTCAACCGCACCCTCCCTCTGCTTGAGCTCATCAAAACTAAGGATTAACACTTTTCTCGAGCTCAGGGCATTCTGAACAGAATTACCGCCTCCGATGCGTTCGGTACTATGAGCCGAGCGGCAGCGAATATAGTCGATGATGGCTCCTCAGTGTCAACGTTAGACGAAAGTACAAACTTTTTTACGCAGCCTCGCGGAACTTGTAAAATAAATTGTGTTCGGACTTGATTTCACAGAGCCATCTATTGGCCAAACATAGAAAGAGCTGCATAGACAACTTTCACAGAGCCCTCTATTGGCCTGCACAGAAAGACCAGTGAAGACATCTTTCACAGGGGCACCTACCCGTTCGTATTATTCAAATAAATGACTATTTTAGGCAAATAAAAAACTCCTTGAAATACATAATATTTTTAAAACTAATCCTGGTATGGAGACTTTTCTTTTGATGTACAACACATAGGCGTTGTTCATGCGGTTTTCTCACAATATTTTGTTACAATTTCAAATGAAAAAATGAAATGAAATGGCGTATGGCTTTTAGTGCGGGGAGTGTCCGAGACGAGTTCAGCTTCCCAGGTGCAGGTCCTTTGAATTGCCCCCGTAGGCGACCTGTGTGTCGTGATGAGGATGAAATGATGATGAAAACGACACGTACACCCAGCCCCCTTGCCAGTGAAATTAACCGATTGTGGTAATAATTTCGGACCCTGCACGGGAAACGAACCCGGAGCCCCTGTGACCAAAGGCCAGCACGCTAACCATTTAGCCTTGGAGCCGTACATTAAATGATATATTAGATAATGTACGTAATGACTTACTGACTTATGACTTATTTCCTTTAATTCCATGTGGAACACAGGGCCTCAACGAAATTTCTCCAGCTTGTTCTATCTGCCGCCAATGCTTTCACCTCTCTCCATGTCTTGTCAACTCCTGCAATCTCCTTATCTATGGTTCTCTTCCAGGCAATCCTCGGTTTGCCTTGCCTGCAACTGCCTTGTGGATTCCAACTCAATGCCTCTCTTGTGATACTCTCTTGTGGTCTTCTCAGGGTGTGCCCAATCCATCTCCATTTTCTTCTCATTATCTGTTCCTGTATGGGACTTTGACTTGTGGCCTCCCAAAGGTCTTTGTTTGAGATAGTTTTTGGCCACCATATTCTCATAATAATGTACGTCAACACCTTCCTATTTCTTTCCTTCATTAATATAACTTACCAATGCTAAGTATATATTTTTTATTTACTCAAGAATGGACCCCTGGGCCGAGGCTCTTAACGGTGCAATACAAGGAATAATATTGGCAGAGTTTACAATATATTTACAATACAGTAATACCTTATTTATAAATACGTTACAGTCTTAGAGAAGGGGAATTCCTTACAAATGTATAAGACTGCTGTACATTACTTGGTTTTTATATATTTCAATTTACATTCCACCTTCATCCATAAATCCTACTTTGTGTTAAAATTACTTACTGTGCTATTGTGAATTTTGGGTCCAGCTCCTCAGCTCATTTACAAGAGAACTGACCTTCAGTCCATAAAGCCTCGTTCAGTTCTCAGCTGGACAGGGATATTTACAATATTTGGATAATTCCTTTAGCTCGGTTGTGATGTTTGGGACATCACTGCATGTTTTCAATTATTGAACTATATAATTAATTGATAAGATGTATATACTTAATCACTGATAGGTCACTTTTAAATTAATATGTATATATATATATATATATATATAGGGTTTTTATCATCCATTTCAATCATAATTTCATTTCTTTGTATCGCGGCTATAACGTATTCTGAACGAACAAATAATTGGGTAAAGTATTTCACCATCATTCATATTAATAACTTGCAGTGAATTTTCCAATAGCCGCTGTGAGGTGACCAGAGTCAGCAGGCTAATTTCAGCACATTTCCAGGAAAAGTACGTCATCAAGGTTACGAGAGACCTTACCCTCTCCACCTCATGAAGAGACAGTTGATACATTATGAACGCCCACTTTTCGAACTTCGCTACCTGACGCTTTATTTCAGCGGGGAAGTTCAGCCTATGTGAATGAACGTAATGAAGCAACGTGATGGATTCACAGCAATACATAGGAGAAGGGATGAGACCTCGAATCTTACTGGACCATGTGATATGGCTGATGGAAGGAGACTTTTGAACCTATATACGTCGAAGACAAGAGCTGGAGAGGACATTCTTATTCTCACTCTTAGACACTGAGATACTCTTGGAAGACACTCTTACTACGATTCTACGTCTGCACATCGGAGAAGATTTTAACTTAGTTCACTTCGCATCTGAGTAGTACCGTAGGATACTACTCAAAAGTTACTCTCATTGGGACTTGTTATCTCAATGACGAGAGGGATAGTCAACGGGAGACCGGTTTTGACTAGTACAGGGAAGGAGAGCTTTTATTATGAATTTAGCTACGCTACTGTTCCGTAATACGGAAGAATACGAGTGTATTCTCTCCATGAACATAACCCATGGTGATTTTGCATTTACAATTAGGACTCATTACGACTTTATGAAAGGAGTACAGTAGGAAGTGTTAAAGGCAGGAGAAGCAGAAGTAGGACTGGAATCCAACAACAGATGTCGCAGCCGGTACGAGAGATCCACCCATCATCATCTACATATGGTAAGCTAAAGGCATAAGTTACTGCAAGTCTTCGCGCAAAAGTTCATTTTCTTAGAGTTAATTTCATTCAATTTTTCTTTTGTTTCCGTAAGTTCAGATATCGTTAATACGGCGTTACGTCACGTTTTTCATCCAAATAAATAGCTGTTTTAATTTGTATTTTATGAAATGATTATTAATGATCCTAAATTCCAAGTTAGTGTACTTAATGGTTAGTGTCTCGTCACCCTATCCCTGGGAGTTTTTGAGTCTCATGACGTATTATTATTTTTATTATTATTATTATTATTATTATTATTATTATTATTAATTATCAACTATCGTTTTCAAGCCATAAATTTGAAGGCTGGCGCCCATGGGATATTGTTTATTGAGAAACAATGAAATATCATTTATTTATATTACTATTAAAGTGACCCGCCACGTTATAATACTGTCACACATTTGTGGGCTGAGTGGGTACGTCACATATTGACGCCGCAAGTGTGGGGCTCGTAAATCATTAAGTACTTGTATAGAACGACTAGAATCAGTATTTTTAGGGTAACTGTTGGTTATCCACGTTATATTTTTCTTGTGTGTTTGATTTTGGGGGTAGCATGGCTGAGCAAGAGGAGAAAGACATGACGCTGCGTAGTGGGCACGTGCTGAAAGGTAGTACTTTAAGTAATTCTAAGGAAGATAAATGTGTAGAGGATGAAACTGATAATAGGAGCGAAGATAGCGAAGGGAATAAGAGTAGGAATGACGAAGTTACGTTAATTCAGACGATAGTACGATGGGGGGCGAGGCGGAGGTTAGCCCTAACAATGAGGCTAATAATACTCAGTTACTTGAAATGATGCAGTTAATGTTGAGTAAGATAGAGGATAGAAAATCTGTATTAAAAAATGAAATGGAACAAAGTAAATCCGAAATAAAAAAGGAATTGGAACAAATTAAAACAGATGTGGAAAAAACTAAATCAGAAATTAAAAATGAATTAGAACAAACTTAATCAGAAATTAAAAATGAAGTAGAACAAACTAAACGAGATTTAAGCAAGGCATTGAATGAACACAAAGTCGAAGCCAATAAAAGGATGGACGAACACAGCAAACAGTTACAAGAATTATTTAAACAAAATGAAAGATTTAACAAGCAGATAGAGGAACAGAAAGAGACAACTAAGCAAAACAAACAAGAGGTAGAAAATAAATCTGTAGAGCAGAGGAATGAGTTGTTGGGTTTAATGGAGAAAGAAAGCAACAACACCAGAAAGGAGTTAGAGACCCAGGTGGCAGGTATTAATAATAAAGTTGAGACCGAAAAGGAAGAAATGAGAGAATTTAAGGAACAGGTACAAAACAATATCGATACGGTTAAGTGTATAATAGAAGACAACACTAGGGAACAAAGAGAAAAGTCTGCGATGGTAGAAGGCAATACAGTGGAAATTAAGACGTTGAAAGTAAAACAGAACACTGCAGTGAATGAAATTGAAAGAAGAGATAAAGATGTAGAGAACAGCATAGCGATGGCAGAAGCACGCATACGACGAGAAGTAAGAGTAATTGTATTTGTTGCCCTTCGCTGATAGGCTACTTGCATTGCATTTTTGCACCTTCCAAACGTGGTTCCTCGTACCATGTGCAAATGAGTTCGTGCATGCGATTGTAATAGTCTCAAAGAAAAGTTGAAATCTGGACAATTTCTTCAGTTGTTCGTCAAATCTCTTCTAATACATAGGAGTGTGTAGACAATTCCAAACAAAACAGAACAATCCTAACAGCCCACCATCTTTTTCTATTGTGTACTTTCATTCTCCGTGATTGTATTTCGTTCCTGATAACACTGAGGTATTGTGATCCGTATTGGGTATTGATAGCGTACTTTTAGGGTATAGGGAAACCTAAGAATCTAACAATTCAATTAAAAACAGTCTCACCAACAGAGGAATGGCATGTGTTCCTCATTAATGTAGGAACTTTTCCTTCTCGATAGCTGGCTAACGGGAGACGCAAACGCTTCGTTGAACTTGTAAGTTAGAATCAAGTTACACGTTCCTTTATTATCCCCGCGGGGAAGGGACGGAACGAACAGGTACTTTAAACCATATGTTCCTTGTACACTTTTATAGCAACTCGAACTTTCTCGCAAGATGTTATTAGCTCAATGTTCTCGTTACTGCACGTCAATGAACCTTAACTACTAACGTTTATGATTCTCTAGATATTTTTAAAATGAGTGACCACAGAAATGCTATGAACATGATGTTAGGCAGAGAGAATTTATTGATGATTTAGTACTTCTTCTCGGTTGAACCGTATGGTTGTTTTCTCTACATTCCGTACATTTTGGAGACATTCCCAATACATTGCACTATTCTTTGTCACGGCCTATCTTGGATGACTATCATACATACATTAAGAGATACAGACCTCAACATAAACACGCAGGACGAACCTCTAATTACCTAACAGCGCGGGCAAGTCCCACTACCTGGCGGTCACACATAACATTCCGGAATTCTCACGAGACAGCCAGGAGGCTTATGCCAGCTACAGAGGGTAGGATATATAAGGCCAAGGTCAGTAACTACCGTCGTAGTGTGATTGCTGCCTGGGAGGCTGATTACCTCGGATGGAGTAGGGGTTTCTCAGTCGTCTTGACGAAGAATACTGCTATGTATTCGAAACGTCGGTAAACTGTACGGAATGTACAGAAAACAACAACCCAGTTCAACTCGCAAGAAGAACTAAATAATTCTGCACACCGTGGAAGCTTAACTTCTGGTATTTATTGATATTTGTTTGAATTTCTTTCTTAAGATCCTTACAAAACTTACTCCCAAGGCCATGAATTACGATGGGAAGATGTTTAATTAACACCTGTTAAATCTGCGCACTCATGCAACTGCCAGTGAGATTTCTGTATGTGCTAACGAATTTAAAGAATTTTATACCCAGGACTTTCCCATTTCCAACGCGAATCTAGTATTAATATTCAGTAATGATCGCGGAAGTGCTCATATTCAAGGCTTTGGATATGTGGTGTTCGCGTCGACTCCTAAGAATACCTTAAGACTGATAGAATAAAAAACGAGAACCTTATCAAAAGAGCAGTTAAGGCACGCACTTTGGTTGATACCTTAATCATTATAAAAAATAGCTTCGTTTATCCACTTGCTTCGTCATTCTGGTTGGTACACCAGCCTGTTTGAAGGAAAACTGGAAGGTAGAAGGAGCAAAGAAAGACCTAGAGTACAATGTATAGACAGCACTCACATTGCCACTTGAAGCTGTTGGTCAAAGGACGGAAACACATGTAAGCTATGCATGTTTCCCACTAACGGTTACGTGAAGGAATCGTATCCATGAAATTTCATTATAACGTTTGTCCTGAATGGAAGTTAATAATTGCTTTTGCGCAAATCAAGAGTAAAATTAGCGGTAAATGAATAAATATTGGCATACGTACCTACGGCTTTACGTCGCACCGACACAGATAAGTCTTATGGCGACGGTGGGATAGGAAAGGCCTAGGAGTTGGAAGGAAGCGGCCGTGGCCTTAGTTAAGGTACAGCCCCAGCATTTGCCGCAGAAGAGAGTCGTGTCTACAACGAAATAGTCGCCGTAGATGCGTATGTCTATTCCTCTAGTAATTTATTAATTTACCGCTAATTGCTACTGTTGATTTGCATGAAGGCAATTATTATCCTTCATTTAGCACAAAGATTGTGCAATGAAATTTCACGGATACGATTCGTTCACGTAAACTCCACTTACATTAGGGATGAGGAGGAGCAGAAGAATTGGTGTTGATCTCCTTCCCATTATGAATATCCTGAAGTAAGTATTAGCCGGAATGAAATCAATTGCCGTTCTCTTAGTTCAGAAACTACTGTACTATGTGCTCCTGAAGACATTCATTTCTCCTCCATTGTTTTGAGACCTACCTCTTCTGCAAATATCATTAGCGCATGACATGTCAAATGGGATCTATTTTGTAGGAACTGATAATCCCAGTAAATATTTACAGTCACATGGAACGGAACCATCGCTAATCTGGTTCTAGATTTGGGACACAGTTTCATCATTCACTTATATTACGTTCTCAGCAGACCCCTTTATAATTCCCCTTAGCGTGAGGGCTGTCGAATACATCAACGACATCCCCTTCCTGTCGTAAAGGGTGACTGAATGGCGACCAGGGACTCTCAACTCGTGAGCGTGGGTTGCCCGTGCGGTTAGTAGCGCTTAGCTGTGAGCTCGCATCCGGAAGATAGTGGGTTCGAACCCCACTGTCGACAACTATCGGCAGCCCTGAAGATGCTTTTCCGTGGTGTCCCATTTTCACACCAGGCAAATGCTGGGGCTATACCTTAACAAGGCCACGGCCGCTTCCTTCCCATTCCAAGGCCATTCCTGTCCTATCGTCGCCATAAGACCTACCCGTGTCGGTGCGACGTAAAGCAACTAGCATTTTAAAAAACATCTTCCCCTTACTTGTGGGTGGGTATGGTAGAATAACACCGACGAGTAGTATAATTCGATGGTTCGGGCGCCACCACCCCCACCGGCTCCCAGAGGCCTCCTCCACCACCACCACAGCCAGAGGGCTCCCAGATACCTCCTCCACCACCACCACAGCCAGAGGCCTCCCAGAGGCCTCCTCCAGCACCACCACAGCCAGAGGCCTCCCAGAGGTCTCCTCCACCACCCGCGGAAAATTTGAATTTGTAAACAAAGCCACGTGCTTTTTGACAGCTATCATCGACAACAACGCATCGCTAACCTCAGTACTGCCATCCTGACGGGCCTAAACCTCAGTAGTACCAACTTAACCTAACTAGCGCGAGATAAACAAAACCACGTGTTTTTGACAGCCGCGTGCTTTTTGACAGACAACAACGCATCGCTAACCTCACTGCTGCCATCTTGACGGGCCTAAACCTCAGTAGTACCAACTTAACCTAAATAGCGCGAGATAAACAAAACCACGTGTTTTTTGACAGCCACGTGCTTTTTGACAGACAACAACGTATCGCAAACCTCAGCGCAGCCATCTTGACGGACCTAAACCTTAGTGGTACCAACTTAACCTAACTAGCGCGTGCTAAACAAAGCCACGTGCTTTTTTGACAGCTGTCATCCGCCATCTTTAAACTACAGAGCACTGTGCTGCCCTCTTTATCGCAGTAGCTACAAATTCGTCACCTATCATCGGCAGTGCTGCCATCTTGGCGGGTCTACACCTTAGTGCTACCAACTTAACCTACCTAGCGCGAGATAAACAAATCTACGTGCTTTTTTGACAGCCGTCATCCGCCATCTTTAATCTATAGAGCACAGTGCTGCCCCCTTTAGCTACTTACCTTTGAAATGTGGTGGCGGATAATTTGAAAAATGCTTTTTTGTCAGCTGTCATCCGCCATCTTTAATCGACAGAGCACCGTGCTGCCCTCATGCGGGACAATTTCGCTAGCTGTCATCCGCCATCTTTAATGAACAGAGCACCGTGCTGCCCGCATGCGGGGCAATTTCGCTAGCTGTCATCCGCCATATTTAATGAACAGAGCACCGTGCTGCCCTCATGCGGGGCAATTTCGTTAGCTGTTATCCGCCATCTTTTAATGAACAGAGCACCGTGCTGCCATCTTTGTGTTGGCATCTTTATTCTTTGACATGTGGTGGCGGTAAGTTCTACATCCACAATCTGAGAGCACCGTGACGTACTCTTCATTGTGGCGGACAATTTAAAAAAAAACATGTCAAGGAATACCTTTGTTCTAAAAGAAAACAAGACTACGGTTCTGAACGGCTTGCGTAAGTTAGCGATTGTTATAACCTCCTTTTCCCTGCTCTGTTAAGGCATAGCTTTATCGAACATACAACGCGATCTTACACATAAGACAGCATGCATATCACGTACCTGCAAGTTTAGACTTGAACACATAATACTGCTTATAGTTCGACGTTGTTGAACACTGCATTGCATGACTAGAATCGAGCACTGTTTAGAATATCAAGCTACATCTCTATCGAATATGCATTGCAAAAGCAAGAGTATGCAAGTTTAGACTTGAACACATACTACCGTTTATAGTTCGATGTTGTTGAACACTGCATTGCAATCAAACACTGTTTAGAAAAAAATTCTCTTCTCAACATGAGCTAGACAATAACATACTTACGAATCTGCTCATCACCTTCTTTCTTGCTTTTCTTCTTTGAGTAATAAACGAAACTCTATCTTGCAAATAAGGAGCGGGAGGAAGGTAATACCTAACCTAAAATAAAAGAATATGCCAATTCTACATTATTTATATACATCTTGTATGTACAAGTTTTATCTCGAATCATTTTACCATAGTGATGTTCGCGTACTTCTCCTATTCTCGATGCAATTCTTGTATGTACAAGTTTAAACTTGCCGTACTACGCTCTCAGCGTACCTCTCCCTACAATATGTACAGTGAATTGTGATGTAAGACAGCGTAACGTAAGTACACACCTCTAGCATAATGTTTACACACATCTGCTTTATGTAACGTAGTACCTATCAATACTACTATGCCCCCATGCTAGAGTTGGTAGAATTTGGAATGACAAACCGTTTGCAATCATCATTATTAAGGGCTACCTTACTAATTAAATGTGTGTACAACTGGTGCTTCTTGCTTCTAATGACAGACATTTGCTTATGCAAAACAGGTGGATTACTTTTAATGCAATTGTTATAGTTTTCAAAACTTAGCTGATTCTGAACGACATTCTTTTTAACCCCCTTCAATCTCTTTATTTGTAATTCATTTAAGAGTTTTATGCAATATGACTTGGATTTAGTACCTACAAATGAATCGATAATATTCCCAGCACATTCATCTTTCATTTTACCTAGTACCTTTTTGTTCACTAGCGGTAGATGATATTGATTATTTGCAGGATAGTTACTTGTATCAAACCTACCCAAGTCAGGCTTTATATCATTGTAATAGTCATCAGTTTTGATTTGATAAATAAACGAATCGGTATCTGTGTAGAGCAATTGCGCATTATGCGCGTACTTCTTCATCATATAATCGTAATGGAATTCATACATGAGTGTTTTAGCCAATTCAAGTACTGCGAAGCCGACGTAGGTAGGTTTGTCATACTTAACCTTAACAGGATTCATCTGTATAATAACTAAATTCTCATGTATGATGGTGCAGCTGTGGAAATTTGGTTTACTTATTAAATAGTTAGCACCATACCTTTTCTTAATATTTTCCCAGTTTGTAATCAATTTTACATCAACGCGTTTGTCAACATTTTCCATAGTCTTACCAAACACACTGTTATTCATGAGCTTGTAGAAATCTTTTTTCAAACTCGTTAACCGCATTCGTTCTTAAATTATTGTTCAGATCGATATATGGCTTTAGCCACGGTGACTAATTAAATTCTAGTACGCGATGAATTTTGGATAACTTCAAACCATGCTGCAAACACTGTTTTAAATTTCGGTAATGAATGATATACTTAGATTTATCACACAAATTAGCAATGAGCATTTTCGTCGTTGATGCGATGTACGGGGACTTCACATTGTCAGGGCAGAAAGGTAAGTCATTATGAGAAGTGTGTAACTCTTTAGATTACTGTAAGTCAACTTCGAGGAAATAGCCTTTATCAGCTTCATCGCCTAGGGTGTGCAGCTGTAAAGCATCAATTTCGCACTGCGTTAGCCAGCGGAAACCACTCACCGGTAGATGCTGACTCATCGCCCACCCATACTGATTATTAGCATCGAGATAAAGGATATACTGAGATTCCTGACTAGAATCGAAACTCGGCATGTACTTATTATTTGCCTTGGAGTACCGCCCGCTGCACTGACTTAAACCGCCTCGAATAGATGATTTTATAAAGTGCACCATATCAATATCAGTTAGCAGTTCCAAATTCACCTGCGTGTATTTTAACATCGCATCCCAACTTAACCCAGGCGCAGTAAAATACTGACATGGGTCAAGGCTGTACGTTTTCTTGCAAACACAGCGAAAATTTTCAAAAACATCAGCTAACAAAAGTACATCCGTCTTTAAATATAAATCGGAGTATTCACCCAGCGTTTGAATGTGGAACTGCTCCCAGATATGTTGTGCATGTAAATAGTCATCATCACTAATATCTGCTGAATTCAGCGAGCTGTAAAAGGATTGTTTCGAGCGCAAAGCACGTTCTTCGAGGCGTTCTAAGCAGTCAAGATATTCATAACAAAAAACACCCTTACGCCGAAGTAAATTAAACTGCGCTTCTTCGGAAAAAAACGCGTCGAATTTCCGTAAATTGTTCTGGCTGTAAATGACTAGAAAGTTTATCGAGGCTACTCGCCATAAAGCGAAACGAGTCAAGGAATCTCAGTTTTATAGAATGCTCCGCATCTACTTTTACAGACTTTGCAAACGCAATGTACCGCTCTTTATTCTGAGGGATTATATCTACTTTTTCATCTGAAGCTCCAAATTGTGAAATGATGACATGAGAGTCGTAACCAGATAAGTTATGAAAAATTACAGGGATAAATTTAGGAACTCTATACTTAAGATTACAGCTATAATGAGCGGCACATCTGTAGAAACCAGTTAAATGATCATGATCAAAAAATTTAGGGTCATTTTCGGAAAATTCCCCATCACAAATGCTACACTTTGTAGCACGTTCATGATCATTTAACTGAATTTCGGTGAGTGGCTTCATAGGAATATTACTATTTAGAATACGACCAAGACGAACTGCATCACTTTCAAGTCTTTCTAAAAATACTTTAGCAGCATCATGTCCTCGATACAGCTCTAACTTGTTAAGCGTACTATCGTAACTACACTTGATGTAATACGCGAAGCTATACGGGACATGCGTGTGCGTAGTATTAGTGAAAGAGTTGTCAGGATTAGGTAAGCATGTGTTGCATGGCGTGAGGATGGCTTCAAAGTCTGCATAAATCACGAACGGTACACACATCTGCTTGTGAAAATTTGTAAATTTTAAAACATTATTGCCTGTAGTAGGTATCTCTGTACGTACATGATTGCAGTCATTCTTGGAATGCTTCGTTAACTGATCTTCAGTTCTAAAATACTGCAAGGATCCATCACATAGCCACTTTTTGTTACACCTGTTTGACAACTGACTACCAACAAGTCTACTCAGATTTTTAATCCAGCAAAAGTGACTATTCTCACTGTTTTCAATATAGAGTAAGTTAACATGAGTACTCTTCTTATGACATGTATAATACAGGGGACCTACTACAGACTTTTTCTCTACACCATACACATTAATGCTAATGTTATTTAGTTCCTCAAAGCGCTTAATATCCTTTATCTGCACAGGAAATTCTATACTATCGAAATTTAGTTGCGTTGAATAGTGTGGATACGATGATGTTCTATTCGCTACATTCCGTTTCACAGGATTTAAAGCCGATATCACCGCCCATGCAAAACATGCTTCGTCATTGTTTTGGATGTTTACAACAGCTTTTCTTTGCTGACTCCATGTCGGCAGCTCGATGTGCGAAGATCCACGCATAGGATTGTACTTATTGATGTTAACTTCTAGATACATTATTTCAACTAAAGCCCACCCTGATTCCTTTTCCTGAAATTCCTCGCTCTTAGTTGAAATAATGTTAGAGACATCCCTAAGTACATCACCAAAATTAGTCAACTCACTTATGACAAAGTTCTTCGTATTAAATGATTTAATGTCCGTTATTTCGGATTCATCCGTGCTTTTAATGTACAAGGCGAAAAGTTCAAAATTAACTTTAAATAAATTATGATTGGACAAAGATTTAGCAAGAAGCTGTTGTACATCCGGTTGAACACAATTTAAAAAGTTTGAAGTGCTCTGAAACTTTTGACTGGTGCGAATTCTGTAACTAGAAATCCTACTTTTAAATGCTGTATTAATTTCCTCGATGTTCGCGTTACTACCACTTCTACACGCATTATTTTTATGCGCATTACTCCGTAAGTGTCCCTGAAAATGTGAAGATGGTACATCAGTATTATAGTGTTCGCAGTAAATAGTTTGAAGTTCATTTTTCCTAGGTTTTTTACTACTAGTACTTTCTACAGCTACATCAGTAGCTGCACGCTTTTTCCCTACTACTACCTGAGGGCAAGTAGATATTTGATGTACCTCTACTAAGTGAGCCTGGTATTGCTTTACATTAGCGAAATACACCCCACAAACTTCGCATAAAGCGGATGTTATCCTAGGGTGTTTTACTTTTTTATGCCGCGTAAGGGCATCTACCCTCGTAAACGTCGCCTCACACTGCTCGCAGGTGAACGTAGTAGACGCTTCTCCATGTTTCATTTTTAAATGTCGTGTGAGAGCATCTCGTCTTGTAAACGTTACATTGCATTCCTCACAGCAGGGGAACATCTAAAAAGAGAACAACCAATAGAGATTAGGTGAAAGTTACGATGTTCGGAAGAAACCAAGTTTCAACGTATAGAGGTCGGACATTGCTATGAGTTTGAAATTATAAGATTAACCTCGTCTATAGCATGAGGATTGAAGAGAACAACTATTTATGATTAACTTAAAGTTAAGATGTTCGGAAGAAACTAAGTTTCAACGTATAGAGGTCGGACATTGCTGTGAGTTTGAAATTATAAGATTAACCTCGTCTATAGCATGAGGATTGAAGAGAACGACTATTTATCAATAGACTAAAGTTACGATGTTTTAGAAGAAACCAAGTTTCAGCCTGTTGAGGTCAGACATAGCTATGTGTGTTTGAAATTATAAAATTAACCTCGTCTATAGCATTATTATTGAAGAGAACGACTATTTACCAATAGACTAAAGTTACGATGTTTTAGAAGAAACCAAGTTTCAGCCTGTTGAGGTCAGACATAGCTATGTGTGTGTGTGTGTTTGAAATTATAAAATTAACCTCGTCTATAGCGTGAGGATTGAAGAGAACGACTATTTATCAATAGACTAAAGTTACGATGTTTTAGAAGAAACCAAGTTTCAGCCTGTTGAGGTCAGACATAGCTATGTGTGTTTGAAATTATAAAATTAACCTCGTCTATAGCATGAGGATTGAAGAGAACGACTATTTATCAATAGACTAAAGTTACGATGTTTTAGAAGAAACCAAGTTTCAGCCTGTTGAGGTCAGACATAGCTATGTGTGTGTGTGTTTTGAAATTATAAAATTAACCTCGTCTATAGCATGGGGATTGAAGAGAACAACTATTTATGATTAGCTTAAAGTTAAGATGTTCGGAAGAAACCAAGTTTCAGCCTGTTGAGGTCAGACATAGCTATGTGTGTGTGTGTTTGAAATTATAAAATTAACCTCGTCTATAGCATGAGGATTGAAGAGAACGATTATTTATCAATAGACTAAAGTTACGATGTTTTAGAAGAAACCAAGTTTCAGCCTGTTGAGGTCAGACATAGCTATGTGTGTTTGAAATTATAAAATTAACCTCATCTATAGCATGAGGATAGAAGAGAACGACTATTTATCAATAGACTTAAGTTACGATGTTTTAGAAGAAACCAGGTTTCAGCCTGTTGAGGTCAGACATAGCTATGTGTGTGTGTGTTTGAAATTATAAAATTAACCTCGTCTATAGCATGAGAATTGAAGAGAACGACTATTTATCAATAAACTAAAGTTACGACGTTTTAGAAGAAACCAAGTTTCAGTCTGTTGAGGTCAGACATAGCTATGTGTGTTTGAAATTATAAAATTAACCTCGTCTATAGCATGAGGATTGAATAGAACGACTATTTATCAATAGACTAAAGTTACGATGTTTTAGAAGAAACCAAGTTTCAGCCTGTTGAGGTCGGACATAGCTATGTGTGTTTGAAATTATAAAATTAAACTCGTCTATAGCATGAGGATTGAAGAGAACAACTGTTTATGATTAGCTTAAAGTTACGATGTTCGGAAGAAAACAAGTTTCAACGTATAGAGGTCAGACATACCTTAAAATCTTCGCGCTGCAAACTGTTACTCGGATGAATAAAATGCGTGCGTTCAAGATTGAAACTCGAATGCTAATATTCTGGTCATACCTAAAAAGAAAAGGACAAACATATATGAATGTAGTGTAGGGTACATCAGCTAGACTAGCTCTCTTTACAACTCAAAGTTCGAAAACATACCTTAAAAATGCACGTGTTGCAGACTGTTACTCGGATGAATAAAATGCGTACTTTCAAGCCTGTAACTCGAATGATAATATTCTAGTTGTACCTAAAAAGAAAAGAACAAACATATATGAATGTAGTGTAGGGTACATCAGCTAGCCTAGCTATCTTTACAACTCAAAGTTCGAAAACATACCTTAAAAATGCACGTGCTGCAGGCTATTACTCGGATGAATAAAATGCGTGCGTTCAAGCCTGAAACTCGAATGATAATATTCTAGTTGTACCTAAAAAGAAAAGAACAAACATATATGAATGTAGTGTAGGGTACATCAGCTAGCCTAGCTATCTTTACAACTCAAAGTTCGAAAACATACCTTAAAAATGCACGTGCTGCAGACTGTTACTCGGATGAATAAAATGCGTACTTTCAAGCCTGTAACTCGAACGATAATATTCTAGTTGTACCTGAAAAAGAAAAGAAAATATATGAATGTAGATGTTTATTACCTAGCGTAGAAGTTGCTTTGCAAACAGTAACTAACAGTTCTGGCTTACCTTAAGATAAAGGCTGAAGAATAATATTCACAGCAGACAGTACTTAGACGGGAGATGTGCACGTAATAAAAACATACAAGGAACTGTGAGCGCTTCACGCAGACTGCAGCGAGTCAATATACTCCTTGTTACCAAGCGGATATCAAGAATTGCAGACGTTTGCAGTACAGTTGGAACTAAATGTTTATGCAACAAGAGCTCTCCTGAGGGTCTTACGATGAGTTCTGCAGGCTGACGTATTTAAGCCGGGATCGAAACTGCTGTTGATGCCGAGGTGTCAGACTTTAAGAGTTCCGCCGCGGATCGAGCCTTGGAAAGTTAGCACGCGATCCTCGACTTCTGGACTTAAACGGGAGGGTACTAAGCTAAGCAAGAAGCCGACATCCGCAGTATTCCTTACCTGTAGACACTTAAAGGTATTGAGCTAAAACCGCATCTAGCTAGATCATGTCATTACACGTTATGACGATCGCGCAGGCCCCTCGCCTAGCATTTGCTATTTTTTACGGCTTCCGACAGTAGGAGTTTGAACCCGCTATCTCCCGAAGTAGCGAAAATGATTGCGGGCACAAAAGTGTTGAGGGTGATTCATTTGTCGGATGGAGGTGATAAGCCTTGTGCAGGCTTCTTCGGTAGGAGTAGGCTATGTGCTGGCACCGGGTTTTACCCTCTCCCTACGGTACTATATCACATTCTTAGGCAGTTTCGAGGGTGTGCAAAAAGCCAGCATTAAGTAAGGGCTGTTGATGGGGGTGTTAAACCTTGTACAGGCTCCTTCAACAGGAGTAGCCTAATTGCCGGCGCCGTGCAGGCTCTTTCGATAGGGGTAGGCTATGTTCTGGCGCTGTTTTTTATCCTTTCCGTACAATCATAATATTTTATGTTAGGAACTTACACGAGCTAAATGCTACACGGCTAAGAAAACGTTCCGCGAGTTACAAGTGGCTTATCAGCACGCAGTGTCCTCGTTCAAGGTTAGTACAGCCGGAAGCCGAGTGTACGATTTCAGCCAACGCATGCATTCCATACTTCGCTCTAACTGACTGCGCCGATACAACTTCAAAGATAGTGTTCTATGCGGTAGAACAAAAAAATGTAACCCATAACCCGTTCCTAAAGCTTAACACTGTAAATGTTTGGAGCTCCTGTTTTTACAGCTAGATGTGGTTCCTAACGTAGCAGGGCCGGGATTACAAATATGTTTTACAGCCGAGTGCCTCCTCCTGACGCAAGAGTTTAAATCGCAAGAATCTGTTTTACGACCGGTTGCCCTTCCTGACGCGAGATTTTAAATCACAAGAATCATTTTTACAACAGGATGCCCTTCTAGGATTTTAAAAAGCAGTATCTAACCTCTTACATCATACACTATTGTTTTACGGTACGGCCGGTTGCCCTTCCTGACGCGAGATTTTAAATCACAAGAATCTGTTTTACAACTGGATGCCCTCCTAGGATTTTAAATAGCAGTATCTAGCCTCTTACATCATACACTATTGGTTTACAGTCGGTCGCCCTTCCTAACGTCAAAGAACTGGGAATAAGAATCTGTTTTACAACTAGATGCTCTTTTTAACACGAGAATCGGGGTTTTACAGCTAGATGCTCTTCTTAGAATTTTAAAAAGCAGTATCTAGCCTCTTACATCACACACAATTGTTTTACGGTACGACCGGTTGCCCTTCCTGACGCTGAAAGACCAGGATTTAGCCAGTTACCCTTCCTGATGTAACAAGACTAGGATTTATTTTTAGACTGCACTTGGCTAGAAATAGCTACATGAAATTATTATATGGAAAGAGAATCACTTTGTATGTTCGATAAAGCTATGCCTTAACAGAGCAGGGAAAAGGAGGTTATAGCAATCGCTATCTTACGCAAGGTGTTCAGAACCGTAGTCTTGTTTTCTTTTAGAACAAAGGTATTCCTTGACATGTCCGCCACAACGAAGAGTACGTCACGGTGCTCTCAGATTGTGGATGTAAACTTACCGCCACCACATGTCAAAGAATAAAGATGCCAACACAAAGATGGCAGCACGGTGCTCTGTTCATTAAAAGATGGTGGATGACAGCTAACGAAATTGTCCCGCATGAGGGCAGCACGGTGCTCTGTACATTAAAGATGGTGGATGACAGCTAGCGAAATTGTCCCGCATGAGGGCAGCACGGTGCTCTGTTCATTAAAGATGGCGGATGACAGCTAGCGAAATTGTCCCGCATGAGGGCAGCACGGTGCTCTGTCGATTAATGATGGCGGATGACAGCTGACAAAAAAGCATTTTTCAAATTATCCGCCACCACATTTCAAAGGTAAGTAGCTAAAGAGGGCAGCACTGTGCTATATAGATTAAAGATGGCGGATGACAGCTGTCAAAAAAGCACGTAGATTTGTTTATCTCGCGCTAGTTAGGTTAAGTTGGTAGCACTAAGGTTTAGACCCGCCAAGATGGCACCACTGCCGATGATAGGTGACGAATTTGTAGCTACTGCGATAAAGAGGGCAGCACAGTGCTCTGTAGTTTAATGATGGCGGATGACAGCTGTCAAAAAAGCACGTGGCTTTGTTTACCACGCGCTAGTTAGGTTAAGTTGGTACCACTAAGGTTTAGGTCCGTCAAGATGGCTGCACTGAGGTTTGCGATGCGTTGTTGTCTGTCAAAAAGCACGTGGCTGTCAAAAAACACGTGGTTTTGTTTATCTCGCGCTATTTAGGTTAAGTTGGTACTACTGAGGTTTCGGCCCGTCAAGGTGGCAGCAGTGAGGTTAGCGATGCGTTATTGTCTGTCAAAAAGCACGCGGGTGTCAAAAAGCACGTGGATTTGTTTACAAATTCAAATCTCGCGCTAGTTAGGTTAAGTTGGTACTACTGAGGTTTAGGCCCGTCAAGATGGCAGTACTGAGGTTAGCGATGCGTTGTTGTCGATGATAGCTGTCAAAAAGCACGTGGCTTTGTTTACAAATTCAAATTTCCCGCGGGTGGTGGAGGAGACCTCTGGGAGGCCTCTGGCTGTGGTGGTGGTGGTGGAGGAGGCCTCTGGGAGTCCTCTGGCTGTGGTGGTGGTGGAGGAGGTATCTGGGAGCCCTCTGGCTGTGGTGGTGGTGGTGGAGGAGGCCTCTGGGAGCCGGTGGGGATGGTGGCGCCCGAACCATCCAATTATACTACTCCGACGGTATCCCATGTCTGTCGTAAGAGGCGACTAAATGGTGCCCCCGGGAGTCCCAACTAAGGAACGTGGGTTGGCTACTACGGAGCCTTTCACATGTCACATAACCGTGTTCGTTTCTTTCCAGTCCCCACTGTCTCCCACCCAAGTTTTTCTAGCATACTTGTCACACTATTACTAGGATTGAAATCGTTCATCGGAACGTATTCCCAAAAAAGTTGCTGTTTCAGATTAATGCATTTATATGAAATAGATCACTAGATGTTCGGTTCCCATCAGTATCTAGTACTGTATTCATTAAATAACATTACCTTCGGCATGTGCTCAATACGACCTAAGTTCATTGGTGAATCTTTAACTGCTACCGGTCTTGTTTGTTTGTTTGTTTGTTTGTTTGTTTGTTTGTTTGTTTGTTTGTTTGTTTGTTTGTTTGTTTCTCCAACCTTTGTACCGTTTCTCTACGGGGTCGGGTATGAGTTGAGGTGAGATGAATCCGTCGTGGCGGGTTTTTATGACCGGATGCCCTTCCTGACCTCAACCTCATCAGAGGAGTTAATGAGATGAAATGAATGACGTGATATATGATATCAGGAAGGGAGAGGGTGAAACCCGGTGCCGGACGTAGCCTACGCATGTCGAATATCACCAAGGGGTCTGCTCGGGTCTTAACGTCCCCATCCGACGGACGAATCACCATCAACAGCGTCATATGCCCTCACTCCCTATGAGCACTGAGGAGAGGTTTGGAATTCAATCCAGACAGGCTTTTGGCACGCAATCCAGTGATTTGAAATTGTATACCACTAACTCCCCTACCCTGCCGGCCAACATTCTGATGATGAACATTTTCGAACAATGGTACTCGAACCGGCTAACCACGGTGTCAGACCGATTAGACTTCAGCGTCTTAATGATCATGGCCACCAGGTGGGCTTCAGCTGATACCGGACTATTCACATGATAAATGTTACCCTGACAAGTGACTTGATTGAACCACAAATGTAATGACATAAGCTTTCCGAATGTGAAGAGACTGTGGCTTGAACCTAGTGCCATCAACTGCACTCGTCGCCCAGACAAGGTCTACTCATGTTATTTATTTAACAATAGCTACCTTCACTAGTTGATTGACAACGTTTCCCAGAAACGGTTTGTTGATAATGAATGACTGTTCCTTTATATGTCGTGTATTACACTATCTCAATATTTTTTTCTAACCTGTGGTTGTAAAAGGGTTTATTTATCTGAAACTTTTATATCTAGGAATTTCTATCCATTTAGAGAAGTTTGGTTTATGTTTTATCGGTAATAGCTTTCCTATGATTTGAAAAGTTTCAATTGGCCAGGCAATCATGGAAACAGAACTGCAAAATTCCATCATACGATGCTTGAGCAGGCCGGAGTAAAATGAAGTGAACTCAAGGAAGACGAAGTGGGCGTCATTTACGTGTACTTAATGCAACTCAAGTCCTCATTCTTTTAATGAAGATAGTCGAGTAAACTGCGGATCATCAAGTCCTCACATCCACTCGATCCCTTGCCATTCGCTACACCATCCTGTCCTTCACGTGAGATATTATTATTATTATTATTATTATTATTATTATTATTATTATTATTATTATTATTATTATTATTATTATTATTATTGCGTTCCGGCCTTCTAAGGACCACGTTATAATTTCAATTCTTCCTCCTTACTTCTTTCCTTCTCTTCCAGTATTCTTTCATTCTTTCACTGTGATTCTTTTTCCTGTCTTCAGTCCACTTTGTGCCTGTTTTCTTTTCCTTCCTCCATTAGAATCCTTCCATTTGTAAGACTTTCTTCCTAAAAATCTTTCTTTCCAATAATTTCTTCTTTTCGTATGTTGTTCCTTTCCAGGTCTTTCTTGACTTTTTGAATCCAAGTGGTGGTTGGTTTCTTTTCCCAAAGATTTGTTTAGTTAGTCTATTGTCATCCATTCTGTAAATGTGTCCAAGAAATAGCAATCTCCTTTTTCTTATTGTTTCTGATATGTTTTCTATGTTCTGGTAAATTTCATTGTTACTTCTTAATTTCCAAAACTCTGCAATTCTTAGAGGACCTAATATTCTCCTTATAATTCTTCTTTCTAATTTTTCTAATTTATCGAACTTGTAGTTCAGTGCTAGACATTCGCTGGCATAAAGGCATTCTGGTTTCACTACTGTGTTGTAGTGATTTATTTTAAGTTTTCTTGATAAGCACTTTTTGTTATGAGTATTCTTAGTTATACCGTACGCTCTTTCCATCTTCTGTATCCTCTCCTCTATAACAGACTTTTCTAAACAATTTTCTTGAATTGTCTCACCCAAATATTTGGATTTCTTTACCTTTTCTATTTGACGAATATCCGTTACTAAAAACTTTGGGGCACTT
The DNA here is from genome assembly GCF_040414725.1 of Anabrus simplex. NCBI lineage: Eukaryota > Metazoa > Arthropoda > Insecta > Orthoptera > Tettigoniidae > Anabrus > Anabrus simplex. Next base: position 775,135,072 of record NC_090265.1, read on the forward strand.
TTTATATTCGTCAAAATTTCGTTTTCTCGGCAGAGATTCTCAAGCCTGTCATGTTGGCTTTTCAAGGAGACTGACTTGCATTGCTGCATCTGTAAGGCTTTCTGAAAGTATGGCCAAGTCGTCTGCAAATGCTAGGCAATTTATTGCAACACCTGTGTTCTTCTTCCCCAGCATGAGTGGCAATAATTTGGATTCTTTCAGTTTTTCATTCCAAATTCTTACAATTTTCTCCATGACACAATTGAAAAGGGGTGGAGATAGACCATCGCCTTGCCTGACACCTGTATTTATTTTGAAAGGTCGAGATATTTCACCCATAAACTTTACTTTCGGGATAGTGTCTGTAAATGTTTCACGAATTTTGACAACATTAGTCATTCTACTACCGAATTAACAATGCACATCTACTTCTCTTAAGACTTCATTTCCAACATTTCGTAATGTAATATTTCCTGGATCACCTGAATTCATTCGACTGTACTCCATTACTTTTCTTTAGGAGTTATTTATTTTCATCTTGTACTCCTTCCTCAAGACTCCGTCAGTACCATTCAGCTATTTCTCCTGATCTTCTGCAGTCTCAGATAAAATAACCTCACCCCCAAGTCTCAAATTTTTTATGCCCTGTCCTTGGATTGTGATTCCCTTTCCAAATTCCTCAAATTTCTCTATGATTTCCTTTACCACCTGCGCTATACCGACTTTAAAAGGCGAGGGGACAATTTGCAGCTTTTCTCACTCGTTTCTGAATTGGTGCTTATTTTTCATAGCCCTTGATTCTTATCACTCCAGTCTGATTTTTGTACAGATTGTACTCTGGACATTCTTACATTTGGTCTCACTATATCGGAAATTTTAGTTGTGGACATTCTGTTCATTGGATGTTGTGCTGTGGACCAATTGACCTGGAATGAGAAATATGGATGAAGTCCTATCACTCAATTATGGGAAGAATTTTGGTGTACTTTTGAGATCCATCAGGGTTTTTTCGATGGATGCCACAACCGTTGGAAAGACAAGCCGTTTTCCTTTGCTACATATTTCATTTTTCGAATATTGATTATGGTGGTACCATCTTCATGCCACAACAAAACATCTCTTTAACGGAAACTGAGTACAATTAATTCAATTTGTTCAATTTAGCGTAAGATAATACATTTAATCTTTTTATATCAGCAATTCAATATTTTACTAATTCAGACGTGAGTTGCACCTCACACAATATGAATGGATGGTACTTTCTAATAGTGATAAAACGTTATATGATTAAATAACAGGTAGGAAATAAAAAAGGCATTCCTGAATCATAACAAATACTTTCAGGATCAATTAATCACTACTGATCAGCATTTATGGCAGCCGCCTAGGTGGCAGATTGCCTGTCTGTTGTTTTCCTAGCCTTTTCTTAAATGATTTCAAAGAAATTGGAAATTTATTGAATATCTCCGTTGGTAAGTTATTCCAATCCCTAACTCCTTTTCTTATAAACGAATATTTGCCCCAATTTGTCCTCATCTTACTATTGCCTGTAGTCCATCTCACAACATTATCGAGGTCATTTTGCAGTGGCTCACAATCTTGTAACTAATTTATTACTCTATACAGAACAACACCATCCGCAGAAAGCCTTATCTTTGATTCCACTTCTTTAATCATATCATATCACTGCCTTGAGGAATTTGTCTCTTAATTATTACAGTGTCAGATAAAGCTTCGCCTTCTCTAATTCTCTGAGTTATATATTTTAGAAAAATAGTCAGCCAGTCAGTCACTCTTTTGTCTAGTCGAATTGCACTCAATTTTGCTAGTAGTCACCTGTTTGAGTTGAAGTGTGTTTTGTCTACCTAAGTCTTTTAAATTCATTTTTCCTCTGGTTCGGATGTTTGATCTCAACATTCACAGCGACTCTGAATTGCCTTTTCACTATGACAGCACTTGGTAAATACTCGTCGGAGCGTGCTCCAAGTGGCAGGCAGGCGGACATATGTAGGATAAGAAGCGAGGCTTCTTCAACGTTACTGATCCTTGTTTACTTGCCGTGCTCTTTCTTCCTGACTACGGCTCTGCGCCCGGCACGATGCTGCCCACATGGCACGTCCCCATTTTATGACACGAGGTCACGGGATCGACCACGTTCTCGGCTCAACATCTAATATTAAACATCATCCAGTCAATTTTCACTCCTTGAACCATTTCGTTAACATCTCGAAGACCACTTTATTTTACCCTAGTCCTAGACTGCTCTTCCATCAGCCAGTCCATTTCCTGAGTGGCCCTACATCATTTGGTAATGAAACTAGAAGACGTTTGTGAAATACAAGAGCGTAACTTCTCAGCGTCGAACATTTCAGAACGTTCAATATTTATAGTTAATCTTCACTTCATTCGTACCGAGGGAGTTGGCCGTGCGGTTAGGGTCCTAACAGGTTTGAGTTAGCATTCTGGACATTATGTTGACGATGATGACGATGGTGATTTTTTTAAATTTGACATCCAGCAACAAGCATTTGGTATTTCTGGTATAATCGCAATATACTCGCAATTCGGGGATACGAAAGTAAAACAATTGCATTTTGGGGTTGGGTTCGAATACCACCTTCGGCAGCCCTGAATACGTTTCTCTGTTGTTTCCAATTTTCACACCAGGCAAATGTCGGTCATGTACCTTGATTAACGCCATGGGCGCTTCCTTCCCAGTCGCTGCCTTTTCCCATCCTTTCATCGTCAAAATCCATCAATGGTTTGACGCTAAACCACTTGCACAAAAAGTCTTCATTCGTTACTGTGCTTTTTTATTGGAGCGGTTTGTGATTTCGCCACTATGCTCTAAGTCAGCGGTATTCAGACTTTTATTGTAATTTATTAACGTTTGATAGATGCATTACGTTTTTCCTTAGAATTATTTGACTATTACTACACTAAATATAATTTATTTTGTCCTAGACGTTAACAATGTTATATAGCCTGGGACAACACATATCCTTCCTTAGCTTATTCAATGTTTACTTTTGTGTCACAAGTCTTTCTGGAGTATCCTACAATTAACTACATGCCTTACTTAATGGCTGAATTATGAATAGAAGATAATAACAACAATTTATATATTACTACATTTGATATTATATTAGTAGGACACGCAGGCCTCTTATTCATCTTATTCTTCACTATTCTTGCTTGTATTTGTTTTGATATTTTAATTTACCTTCTCCAGATACTTTTTAAAATGAATTATATTCTTTCCGGTGTAATCCACTCTTTATTTAATAGTTTAGAAATTGTATTGAATTCTCTCTCACTTTCTATTTTTATCTTTTATTCACTTCCGAGGTATTTTACCCTCAGAGCTTCGGTTGGCCTACAAACTCTTAATAGATGCGCTCCTTCCAGTTCTTCTCCTTCGAGTTGACACTGATTTTCGTTCTCTCTCTCTCTCTCTCTGACCCTTATTGTTTAAATTCCCATTAGCCACCACACCACTCCTTTCTCTTCTCTGTTTGGAAGACTTTCTCTCCCCTATTGTCATAATGTGTGCAGTTTTACAGAATTCCAGTGTCCTTTTAGCTCCAAATTCTGCGATAATCGTCTGTTTCTCAATATCTCTCACTCTGGCCAATGGTCGAATAATAGGATTATCATTAAGCAATGAAAATGCCAGGTACTTTTCTCCAGCCATTGCACTCCGTTCAGTTTTTGGGCTGCTTCTCTGAGCTTTACTCCGAAGGAGTTACGAGGATTTCTTTGCCCAGCGACGGTATATATTTTCAGTTGAAAATCCTGTGGTGTCAGGAAGGGCATATGGCCTAAACCACTACCCACAACACATTCATTCCCCAGTGCGTGCAGAGACCCTGCGCAAGCAGGGTGAAATGCGCAAGATGATGCTGATTATTATTATTATTATTATTATTATTATTATTATTATTATTATTATTATTATTATTATTATTATTATTATTATTATTATTATTATTATTATTATTATTATTATTATTATTATTACTTCACAACTTTATAATTGGTAATACAACACGTATTTCGATATTTTACCTATAAGAAATATTGCCCTATCGTAATTTATGTAACTTTGCAATATACGCCTTCATCATTTTCTTCATTGTGGAGGATACAGCCTTTTCAATTTTGGTCCGTACTGAACATTGAGGAATGTTCTGACGATGTTGCAGGTCTTGAAAATTGCAGCCTTTCGTGCCACATTGTGAGTGAAGATAGGGAGCTGTATTTTCATTATTTTTTCTGGAAATGATTTTGGTGTGAGTCCAGTGGAAGAAAGGAGAAAATTAAGAATTATCACTCTGCCTTGTTTCCAGATCCTTGCTACTTCCATAGCCAGAGGAGTTTATTTACCGACCTTCTATCTGTATTTCTGTTTCATACTGTGGTCATTCGGGATAGCGATGTCAATGAGATATGTGTGTTGATTCTTTTTATCCGTTAGTCTTATGTCTGGTTTATTGTGCGGAGTTGTCTTATCTGTTTGTATCGTTCGATCCCAGTATGGTTTAAAATTTTCATTATTATTATTATTATAATTAGTATTATTATTTGACATCCAGAAACAAGCTTTGTTATATCTGATATATAATCGCAAAATACTCGTAATTCACGGGGTACGAAAAAAAATCATTTTGGTTTTTTGGGGTACGCCATCCTGAAATTTTGAATACTACTGCCCTAAGTTACACTTCGTTTTATCCTTAAGTAGTATACGTCATCGTAAGCATTTAATGTGGGACTATTTCCCTGCTTACATTTATTCTTCCATGTAAATTGTTATTCACATGCAACACCCATTGTAATCATGGACATCATAATACAATAATATCAGATGGATTATAAGAGACAAATTCATGAAAATCTTGATACCCTTCTTACGAGAAACTACGACTCCTGTGATAAATCTGACCTTCTAGCCTCATGAAATGACCCGTGGTTCATTCCGAATAAGCTAATTAAGAAGCTTGAAAAATGTGGAGATTGTCAGCGCATTATGGATCGTGAATACATAATAAATAGCGAATACAGGGTCTCTCATATAAACTCATACCGAACGCACGGTGTTTGCACTCTGCGCTACGTCAGTTGCCTCAGCCGAACTCAACGTCACGCGTGGTCGCACTGCTTTAAGCCTGTATACGATCTTATATGCAATCGTACCTTATAAGAGATGCTGGAAGTGTCGTCCTTCTTGGGTTAAATAGGAATTATATCTGGTAACCTAATTCTGGCTGACGCGAGTGAGTTCTGAACCGCACCCCTCCCTTACCGATAACATATGACATAATATAATACGCACATCGGGAGATTCGAGGCATGGACCGCGACTAGGAAAGGCCTAAGACACAGCCCTGAACTGGAAATGACCCTTACCAACAATGCACAATAGGGATGAGACTAATACTACTAGCAATAAAATTCAAATAAAATTTAAATGAGGGTTTTTTGATGTAATAAATTTCAAAGAAAAAGAAAATGAAGCCACCAATTTAAAGTATTAAAAAGATACGTACATGAGTTCATTTGGTTCAGTCGATGTACTGACGTAAATGCGAGAGCACAGCATTTCTCAAAACACCAACCTTAATATTAAATTTACGACGTGCTCGCCGTCTCAATTGTAATCTCACTACATATTTAGCTAATTTGAATACAATCCACACCGATAAGTTTGGTCTTTCTTTCCACGAGATTAATTACATTGTTTACATACGCGTCCTTGAAAATCCATCAACAACAACAACAACAACAATAGCTATAGAAAGATAAGATCCCCAAGCATCCGGGAGAAGAAACTCAGAGCAGATAAAAAAATGGAATGCAGGTATCAGCATGGCTCAGAGAGAAAACATCTCTGGACCAAGGAAACAAAATTAATACCCAAGGAGAATCACAGGCATGCAGATAGCCTGAATATAAGAAAGCAAACATGGCGGCCTGGTGGGCAAGCTAACGGCCAAGACAGAGATCAAGGCAAAATAATTAACATCGTACCGAAAACAAACACAAGGTACGGAAACAAGATCAAAGGGAAAAAAATTAAGCTGACCGATACGCCGTCTTTTCACTCTTCTCACTCACCAACACACACGCACACTGACATTCAGACATTGCCGGTAACGGCAAACGATGCGAACAGTAACTCCCGTCAATAAGTTGAACGCAAACTCATATTCTGTGACCCTCACGGTCACAAACAAAGGTCTCACATATGTCAAAGATAGCGTGCACGGCGCAGACAATTAGCAGTAGAATAATAGGGACCCAGTGGTCACGCATAAACCCATCATCTTACGCACTTCGTAAGTTACGACACGAATTGATCTCCGCGTCGACACGCAGGGCATACATTCATTCAATGTCGAAATACATTAGATCGTAGTGCGCATAAATAGAATTGATCAGAGACACAGTTACCAACATCACACAATGACAGCAACAAACACGCGGCCCATTCACGCCGCAGAGCAGAAAGGTGCATATCAATCAGTTGTAATTAAATGCGGAGAATATCACTACGAACCGTAGAAAAATATATTAAATATATTAAAAATAAATTTAAATTAAATAAATTAAATATATTAAAAATATATTGAAACAAGGATCACCATACCTGCGATATTAGCCGTCAAAATAAAAAGAAGGATGGCAGTTTAAATCTAATAAATACCCATCTCTAGCTCAGAAAAGCCACTCCGATCAGTGTGGAATCCATATTATATTCCTCTCTCATAACCACAACAAACATTCGAGTCAAAGAGATAAAGTTACAGTTTCGCCGGAAAGAATGACCCTCCGTGTTCACGTGCTGCCCTCTCTAGTACAACCTTGGAAATAGTTAAGTCAATCAATGATAAGCCGCAAGAGGCCTTTAGCAATAATAGAAAGGTGACTTTATGAAACAGCCATTCAAACATGGCTCAGTTCTGCCGATGTAATGTTTATGATTTCATTCGTAATGTTTTCCTTCATTTTCTCCAATGTGTGAGGATTTGTTCTCGTTCTCACTAGGCTAAATGGTGACAGTATCAATGGCAGTTGTAATTGGGTATATCGTATCTACTGCGCGACACGTAAACACATACAACCATCACTTATGTTACTTTTGTTATTAGTCTGAAAGTATCGTGTAATTCGCAGACAATATGGACTGCAACAAGGATAAACTTCCACCCGAAACAATCTAAAACTTTAAGAACTAAAACATAAATAAAACTTGAAATTAAACAAAAAAGTACCAGGGCAACTCATGGAGTGATTTCAAATCAAGACACGTTATTTTACCTATTAATAATGAATGCACGGGTCCTATAGTAGAAACCCCTACTTGTTGGGTTAAATTTGTCGGTGATTTATTCGGTGATCGTTCAAGACTCGCACCAATGTCATCTTGCTTTTCCTCTGTAAAAACTGTTCGTGTGCGCGCATGTTCTTTTATTGAGCACCAAGCTAGTAGTTTCAAATTTGTTTACAATTAACTTATGTGAATCTATGCTCGTGAAGGTGGCACTTCACCCGGTAGTTGCTGATCAAATGCATCGCCTACCCATTGAGGCGACTTGTACATAAAGTGACTTTTACAAACGAAAATACGGTGTTACAATGGCAACTGTCTCACCATGTTATCAGCTGAGATTCAGACTGGCGTCTGATGCTTGCGAGATCGAACACATGGACGCTGCTTGCGAGGTCAAGAACTATGCGCGTGCCTCCAGTACCGCAGCTTAAGTATCGGAGAGTAAAAACGGCGCTTGGACGGTCTAGTTTATATGGGGGACCTTGTATGATAACGGAAGATTAAACTGGCGAACTCTACACTGGCAAGGTATGTTTCAGTCATCTTCTAAGGCTGCACATTGACGATAAAACCACCCTGCTGCACCTTCCTTCGTGAACACTTGTTTTTTTTCTAACCTAGAGTAAGCCAATGCAATATTTTATTTTCATTACCCTTTGTTCTTGAAGAAGTTTGCCCTCTCTTTATATTTTCTAATAATAGAGAATGGCTTTCCAATTGTTAGATAATAATCACAATCATTACAGCTCATGTTCTAATTTTTATATCCATCATACAATTTTCCTTAAGCCAACTTCTCCCTTTCTTCCCTAACACTTTGCATTTTTAGCGAACAATATATTGTGTCAAAAGATATGTCCAAACATTTTAAATTTTCTACTTCTGATTCCCTTCATCAGTCTTCCGGCCTCCTCTACATTTCTTAATAACTCTCGCCTTGTCTATCTTTCACTTGAGCTCCTGTTCTTCATTATTATCGGTGTGATAAGAGAAAATCTTTAAGGGACAATGCAGGCGGACGCGGAAATTTAGAGGACACGCAGACTCCTTGCTAAAACGTAACTAACTAACTAAATAAATAAATATAGCCTAATGTCACTCTGCACGGAAATGGTCTGATCAGTTTTCTAGAATCATTAAAAAATATTACAATTCGTACGTAGAAGAATCGCCATCTAGCGCCATTTATTATAACACAGCTGTAAACCATTCTTCCACTTGCCGTCTCCCACAACACCGCGACACGCTCCTCACAAAAGACCTGCACCAAATGAAAATTGATACCTAAGTATCATATTTTAGTTAGAAAATGATACTTTGTTGATGCGTAGTGCACCTGAGATCTTATTATGTACACATTTTGCTGAACATTTAACTTTCATCACACATTTACGCGGCGACAATAAAAACTAGCTGTAGTAACACTCAGTCAGTTCAATTTCGAAGGAGCTCTCCTTGTGCGAAGGCTTATCAATTGTGCTGTTTGATATTTTTTCGAACTTTATTTGAACAGTTCTTAATTACATTTTGTTAATGTATCTTTCTGTGTTGTAATCGAATAAATTATTATAACTGAGACGTTGGTTTTAGTTACTGAGGATAGTTCTGTAGTTACTGTAAAATGAAACCAATTTCAAGTACGAACAACTATGTGGTGTACTTTTCAGCAGCTTAGCAGTTAAAGCACGGAGGTAGCCAAATAATATGTAATAATATTAATTTTTTATAACCTTACAATAGTGAATAATCCCTTTGTTTATGTAATCTCACATTATACTTCTTATTATATGCCTGCTGTAATTAAATTGGTATTGGTTACTAGCTGTTACCCTCGGCTTTGCACGAATACATTTCATAATTTGATAAAAGTAATCTTTCGTGGCTACTGCACTAAGACATTCCTAAGTTACAAAATCTCACGGAATAACTGAGTTTCATTTACCCCAGTACCTTTCCGAAAACGATAAGTATGTTTCTAAGGAGATTCCAAATACCAATTTCCACGTCCACCCTCCTTCTTCTGCCTTCAGCCCCGCCCCGTAAGTGGTTTTCCCGAAAAGAAAAGTACGAGTTTCTTCATTTATAAATTAGATTAAAAACACCAATTTTCATATCTGTTACATCTCCAGTGTTTGAGATATAAGTTCCATGAAAGGTATTCAACCCCTTTCTTCACCCACCCTAAGGAGATTTTACGAGAAAAATATGTTTTTTTATTTTTAAAGGAGATTCCAAATACCAATTTTCATACCTGTTACTGTACATCTCCAGTGTTTGAGATAGAAGTTCCTCATGAAAGTTATTCAACCCCTTTTTTGCACCCACCTTAAGGAGATTTTACGAAAAAAATATGTTTCTTTATTTTTTAATGAGATTCCAAATACCAATTTTCACGTCTGTAACATCTTTAGTATTTCAGATATATGAATCCTCATACAAATAATTCAACTAATTCTTCAATTCTTTCACCCCCTCCCTTTAACAGGATTTTCCGAAAACGAAATAAATAATACGCGTTTCTTTACATTTAAAGAAGTTTCTAAGTACAAAATTTCATGTCTGTAACATATTCAATTTTTGAGATATGAGTATCCTTATAACGGAAATTCAACAGCGTTTTCAGTCCTCTTTACAACCCCGTTAATTGTATGTGCGAAAACAAAAAAGACGCGTTTCTTTATTTTTAAAGAATATTCCAAATACCAATTTTTACGTCTGGAACATCTTCAGTTTTTGAGATATACTCATTCTAAAATTTGACTGCATTTCTCACTTACCCTTAAATGGATTTTCCGAAAACAAATTATCCGTGTTTCTTTATTTTTAAAGGAGATTCCAGAAACCAATTTTACGTCTATGAGATATAAGTATCTACTACATAAAAGCTATTCAACCTACTTTTACGTTCTTTCACCCCCTTAGGGGGATTTTCCGAAAACAAAAAATACGTGTTTTTATTTTTAAAGTACATTACACATTACAATTGCAATTATCAATTTTTACGTCTGTAAACTCTTAAATTATTGAGATATATTAATACTCATTTAAAACATTGGCTCACCTTTACAACCCCTTAGCGCAGAGTATCGAAAAATCCTCTCTTAGTGAACACCTATACTCTAATATAAATGTATCACCAAAATGTTATTTCTTTATGTCCAGTAGTTTTGCCTCGGCGATGACGAATCAGTCAGTCAGTCAGTCAGTCAGTCAGTCAGTCAGTCAGTCAGTCAGTCAGTCAGTCAGTCAGTCAGTCAGTCAGTCAGTCAGTCAGTCAGTCAGTCAGTCAGTCAGTCAGTCAGTCAGTCAGTCAGTCAGTCAGTCAGTCAGTCAGTCAGTCAGTCAGTCAGTCAGTCAGTCAGTCAGTCAGTCAGGACATGTTATTTGATATATACAGATTCGTAGGTTTTACATTTTACTTGGAAGGGGGTGTGTGGTTATTTTGCCAGTCGAGCACGTACTACATTCGTTGCCTCCCTGCACACCTAAGGACCTTTGAAGAGGCACCATAATTTTAAAATATTTTGTTCGATTTGACGTGGAGTGCCGATACACTATTGAAAGTGAACGAGGTGTCACGTTTTAGCTTTTGATATTCATCGACGTAATACATTTCGAATTATACAAGTTTTTCTCAAATACAACAGTAAACAAAATGATACATACAATATTTTAAGATCGTACTGTGTGATACAGTCATGTTTATTGTACGGCCTGTTTGTTGATGTTCGTCTCCGGGGAGTGCTTAATGGATAACACACATGTTTATAGATTGCTCTCGTGATTAACAAATAAAATAAACTGTGAGCCGATTAATTTCGACAGAAAACTAAACAGGACGAAACTCTCGGCCCAATGTTCTAATTCCAGGCTGAAGTAAAATGAATGTTAATAACAGGGGGAGATGCACTGCTTGTATTTTCGTAAAGTAACTTGAGAAGGATTTAAAATTAACGGAAGATTTACTAGATCGTCCACCGTCTGTTTACGTGGTTCGATGAGTAATGTTCATATCTTTGTTTCCTTAAAGATAGAGTAGAAGGTAAAATCCTAGACTTCCGCTGGAAAAGCTAGTTCAAAACCATAGTGTCATATAACCGAGCGAACTGCATATCGATGGTCTAGAACCATACTGTTTTATGTCCATTTATTTTAGAATATTAGTCATGAAGTTCAGCGAATGTTCCATGTCCAGAACTACGCTGTGATTGACAGGGAGGGAGGAGACCCTTTTAAAACACCCGATATCAACAGAAAGGTTTTGTTTCATGTCAATAATTCCTTATTATATTTCGGACCATAATGCTCCACGTCCAAGAATCAATGTACTAATGCAACGCCAGGCACAACATATCAATTTGCCTGAATTATTTTTCTGGAAAGCGACAAATATGGCATAAACGATATAGAACATAAATACCAAGAACCTGGTCATGCTAATGTTCAAGAGGTCGATTAAATGCATGCAATTATAGAACCCCACATTAGAAACATGGAATTCTATAGATCATTGTCTGTGTTCAGGGTCATTCTGAACTGTAGGCCAAATAAGAAATTCAGAGTTATCTAAATGGTGCTAAAGGATGCTTTTGAATTTTATTATAAACCAGTCGCTCTTAAATGAAATCTATATGACGATTTGACTTAGAATTTAAGTATAGACAATATGAAAAGTGTAGTAGTTCAGTGAAATAAGAATGCTCTTTTTCAGAAAGTGATTTTAAGGAAGTTTGATATTTCTGCACATAAAACGAGGTGTAATTCTGCTGTACGTTTACCACAACCAAAAGTAAGTAGCACCGCAATCTGCAAAGAAGATAGAGGAGATTAAGTCAATTCACAAGTATTTTTCATTAGAAGAGAATGAGGTATGAAACTGTTTCCTGAAATGAAACATGTATCAGTGATAGCAGAAATAGAGAATAATAGTGTATTACAATTATTTGTTAAAATAAATATACGTAATATGAATGTTCCATGTCCTTGATCCCTTCCCGCTGTGGGTAGAGGCAGTAAAATAACACCCACGGTATCCCCTATCTGTCGTAAAGGGCGACTAAAAGAGGCCCCAAGGTTTCTTAAATTGGGAGCGTGGGTTGACGAACACGCGGCCCTTATCTGAGTCCTGCCATTGCTTCCCCTTACTTGTGCTAGACTCCTTACTTTCCTCTATCCTATCCGACCTCCCTTGGTCAAATCTTCTTCTTTTCCGCCCAAACGGAATTAGGTTTGGAGTCCTAGGGAATCTTTTATTTTCACGCCCTTCGTGGCCCGTGTCTTTCTTTTGTCGGTACCTTCATTTTTAAGTGTCCGATTCCTTCCATTTTTTCCCTCTGATTACTGTTAATAGAGGATTGTTGCCTAGTTGTACTTCCTCTTAAAACAATAACCACCGAGCTCGATAGCTGCAGTCGCTTAAGAGTGGCCAGAATCCAGTAATCGGGAGATAGTGTGTTCGAGCCCCACTGTCGGCAGCCCTGAAGATGCTTTTCCGTGGTTTCCCATTTTCACACCAGGCAAATGCCGGGGCTGTACCCAAATTAAAGCCACGGCCGCTTCCTTCCACTTCCTAGGCCTTTCCTATCCCATCGTCGCCATAAGACCTATCTCTGTCGGTGCGACATGAAGCAAATAAAAAACAATAATCACCACCACCACTCCTTCATCTCTGAAAAAATCTATTTCAGTAAGCCATTTTTTTCTATGTCCATCACCGTCACCTCCCTCACGCATATGTATTTCCAGTGTTTGGAATAGTTTGTTCATTAATACATCTCATAATTACAAAGGAACATAATAAAGTCACGAGGTCAGCCAATGATAACAAATAGGGTTTAAATTGACTGTCGTAAAATGAAATCGCTTCTACCGTAAAATGAGAAAAATGAGACTTGGAACATCATGGTTCTAAACGGTCGATATATCTAACGTATTTTTGTGAATACTCGTACAATAATTTTGTGTGGATATTTCTAGTTGAGTGCAACCCTTGTAAGGCAGACCCTCCGATGAGGGTGGGCTGCGTCTGCCATATGTAGGTAACTGCGTGTTATTGTGGTGGAGGATGGTGTTATGTTTGGTGTGTGAGTTGCAGGGATGTTCGGGACAGCACAAATCCCAGTCCCCGAGCCAAGGAATTAACCATTTACAGTTAAAATATCCTACCCGAATCGAACTCGGGACCCTTTGCACCAAATGTCAGCACACTAATCATTTAGCCATGGAGCCGGACGTCTGTACCCATAATAAAGTAAAAAGAGAAGGAGTTTTTGAGTTTGTCTGTATGCGGAGTCTAAGAAACACACAACTGTATTCTGTAATGCATTCACCACCAAAAATACAGCGTTATTATGGGCTCGCTACTTCATCAGGTTAGTTGAGCTAAGTGTAAGTTACTTGTACAGAAATTTCTAGGTTGTCCGTTAGAGAAAATCTTCACTCTTCTCAAGGTGCTGCAATTGTAAAGGAGGTTATGCAAAGGTCAGCAGCATATTATATTGCTAGGTCACAGAACGAACGCTGCTGGTGGATAGTTTCGTGTGGGAGAGTATTTTTATGTGCTCGTTCCTATCTGCGAACGGAAATTAGAGCGATGGCTTGGAAGCCTCCGTTTCATAATTACATTCTTATGTTGTTATCATAGCCTCGATACGTTAATTCATGTAAGCTATTTCGAAGGAGGCTGAATTAACATTTATTTATGCAAACTGCACGAATACAAACCCTTCTTAATGGCTACAAAGTATTCGAGACATCCAAATTGCAGCATATACATTGCTTGCCATTCATCCGGCCGCTGTAGCACCACTCAATTCGAGTATCCCAGCTTTCCATTTGCATTCTAGAACGGATGTATTACATCAAAAATGCCACCTTGTCATGCGAGTTTAATTGTACTTTAATGAACAATAAATGTGTGGTTCGTATTGATGGAATAACTTGAACTTTCTGTAATGACAGCGAAGTTCAGGGAAATGTCTAGAAAAACTAGATTACCATTCGTTCGAACCCCACTGTCGGTATTCGTGAAGATAGCTTTCCGTGGTTTCTAATTGACACACCAGGCAAATGCTGAGGCTGTACCTTAATTAAGGCCACAGACGCTTCCTTCCCACTTCTAGGCCTTCCCTATTCCATCGTCGTCATAAGACCTATCTGTGTCGGTGCGACGTAAAGCAACTTGTAAAAAGAGAAAGATTACCATTCAGTCCTTAACGTAAATATATAGGAGAATTAAGCCAAGCAATATGAAGGTATCTCACACTCCTTGGCCGAATGATCAGCATTGAGGCCTTCGATTCAAAGGGTCCAGGGTTCGAGTGCCGGCAGGGTCGTGTATTTTAATCGCGTCTGATAATTCTTTCTGACTCGGGGACTGGGTGTTAGTGTTTCTCCCAACATTCTCCATTGAAATTCGGTCAACACACCACACTGCAAACCACCACAAATGCAAACAATAGGGTTGGCGTCAGGAAAGGCATCCGGTCGTAAAACAGGGGCAAATTTACACGTGCAACACAGTTAGCACCCGCGATCCCACAGATGGAGGAAAAGCGGTGGAAGGAGAAGAAGAGTATCAAGGTATTTCAAGGTATTGTTTAACCACTAAAAATATATATTACTACAAATGATATGTGGTATCATTTACGGGAATATTGTGGACTATAACAGCATTTGATATTGTTTTCAATAATTACTTCAATTTAACCCTCTGAGAAATCAGACACTGAGACAATTTTAAGTCATCACTTATCGTACTTTATTTTCTTAATCCGTTTACCCCCCAGGGTTGATTTTTTTCTGGGACTCAGCGAGGGATCCCACTTTTACCACCTCAAGGGCAGTCTCCTGGAGGGTCAGATTTTGGGTCGAATGTTACAACTGTGGAAGAATACCAGTACCTCGCCCAGGCGGCCTCACCTGTTATGCTGAGTAGGAGACTTTTAGGGAAATGGGAAGATTGGAAGGGATAGAGAAGGATGGTCTTAAGTCAGGTACCATCCCGGCATTTGCTGGAGGAGAAGTGAGAAACGACGGAAAGCCACTTCGAGGATGGCTGAGGAGGGAATCGAATCCCCTCTGAGTGGACCCCGTTTCAGTCCTCTTACCGCCTTCTTCTTCTTTATCTGTTTACCCTCCAGGTTCGGTTTTTCCCACGGACTCAGCGAGGGATCCTACCTCAACCGCCTCAAGGGCAGTGTCCTGGAGCTTCAGACTCTGGGTCGGGAGATACAACTGGGGAGGAGGACCAGTATCTCGCCCAGGTGGCCACGTGTGCTATGCTGAACAAGGGCCTTGTGGGGGATGGGAAAATTGGGAGGGATAGACAAGGAAGAGAAAGGAAGCGGCCGTGGCCTTAAGTTAGGTACCATCCCGGCATTTGCCTGGAGGAGAAGTAGGAAACCACGGAATACCACTTCCAGGATGGCTGAGGTGGGAATCGAACCCACCTCTACTCAGTTGACCTCCCGAGGCTGAGTGGAACCTGTTTCAGCCCTCGTACCATTTTTCAAATTTCGTGACAGAGACTGAAATCGAACGCGAGCCTCCGCGGGTGGCAGCTAATCACACTAACCACTCCAACACAGAGGCGGACCATTCCTCGAACCACCTTTCAAATTTAGTCGCAGAGCCGGGAATCAAAGCCGGGCCTTCGGAGTTTGCTGCTAATCACACTAACCACTACACCACAGAGGCGGAATAAACTACACCTAGCCTAAATGATAAATCATTTAGTGTTTCCTTTTTGTACAATAAATTTAATATCTTCGGTCATCATCGCCTAAATTGTAAAAATTCCGGATCGTTGTGGTCATTCACTCTTTGTGAACTGGCGTATTTTAGTCACATGAATTACCAATAAGTGGATGGAAACAATCCGTGACCACCTCAACGTGTCCCCAATTTGTAGGAATATTGTTAATCAAAATATCAGGACACAGTGCGCGAATAAACTTTGTATCTTAGATTAAAGGTGTGTGAAGGGGAGAAAATGCAAGTGTTACGAACGGACCACGGATTTTAGGCAAACATCTATTTTGTTCCTGAAGGGATAACTTACAATGAAGCTGTGTTTACAAGTTTCGTGCATTTATAGTGTTAAAAACGGTGGTCCTCACATGCCTTCATTGTCGTCGGAGCATAGTCTATATTGTCAGGTCATCCGGCCAGAGGCTGGTTGGATCCTCAAATAGCACCACCAAAGGCTTTGCAGTTATAGGAAAACAGCAAAAACCAATGGCAGAGCCCAAATGAGGCGTACTAGGCAAGATGAGGAGTGAGGTAGTTTGCCATTGCTTTCCTCACTGGGCCAGAATGTGCCACTGCAGCACGACTGACCCTATAAGCAACACCTTTCATAACACTCAGATACTATTTGTGCTCCGAATGTAATTATTCAGCACCACTCCCAGCAACTTCCATATTGTCACAGTCATGGATGAGACTGGGACTTCAGTGGAAGCTACACTTTGCCCGGGCCTGTGCCGAGAGACGGATACAAAAGTAATGCACCCATCAAGAAAAGGCAACAACAATCCTATAATTCCTACTTTTTGTCTCTATATGGATTTTAAGATATTTTAAATTTATTCCGAGAAAGTAAAATAATTACCGACTCGTTTGCAGTATCTTTAACAGTACACTTTTAAAATACTTTACAAACAAAATTTTGAAATAGGGTAACTGTAAACTGCACTCCCTGGAAGTCCTCCGGCAGTAAACACGCCCGTAGCCTGCGTGTCACAAGGCAGGAGACAGGCTAGAGTGACCGTCTGGAAACATAACTCTACATTTATTTCTCTGAGTACATTACAGTTATCTGTTTGTTCAGGGAGTGATTTATGCCGAAAGTGTCAGCTTCCGAGTCGTCTTTACTCAAAATGTGGTTACAGGAGTTTCCCCATTTCACATCGGATGATGAAATTATATTGTAGCAAAGAGGTGAGTGATATTTGATTTATATTTCTCCCTAACGAGTCATTATCCATTCAGCGAAATATAAATGTTACGATGCCTATTAAAAACAACTAAAATTATAGCTACCTAAAATTCATTTTAGAACCTATATTTTCATATTTGAGAGTCTCTTTTAGTCACCTTAAATATAATTTTTAGCACAATACCGAGCGAGTTGGCCTTGCGGTTAGAGCCGCGTGACTGTGATCTTGCATCGGGAGAAAATGGGTTCGAATCCCACTGTCGGCAGCCCTGAAGACGGTTTTCCGTGGTTTCCCAATCCTACACCAGGCAAATTCTGGGGCTGTACCTTAATTGAGGCCAAGACCACTTCCTTCCAGTTCCTAGGCCTTTCCTCTCCAATCGTCGCCAAAACCCTATCTGTGTCTGTGCGACGTAAAGCGACTAGCAAGAAGTAAAAATAAAAATGTTAGCACCTAAAAATCGGAGATCTAATTATGAAGAAAATAACGACAAGAATGCGGCGATATGTTTCGGCGCTTGAAGATTTAGGATCGGCTTCCAACCTCCCAAGTGCACGAGCGTAAACGTGACACACACTTAATATTTTAGCTACACGCAATGAATACGGACAAACGTACAGTAGCTCAGAGCAGATTTATCGACACCGGAGCAACATAATTTCGCATATTTTTTGGAGAATTCCCGGCGTTTCTCGACAAGATGTGCAGCATCAACTATCCGGAAAGACACAAGGAAGAGAGAAAGAATATCGCGTGAACAGCTCTCCATCGAAAAAAAAATGTGGTTCGTTGACGCTTTAGGATTTGGGAGGTAGAGAACTGAGAATAATCGTTCTTATTCTCACAATACTTGTATTTGTACCCTCAAACTCTCTGTAAATTTTCAAAACAAAGCTTTTTCACACCCTGTATTATATGTTTTTTCGACATTTTATTTCCCGGCCATTTGGAACAACTTTGAATATTCCAGCTTCGTCTCGTAGTGTTTCACTAATTTCCGATAGGTGGCAGGGATATTGCTAACCTTCAAAATTGCGTTCTTAACGGGGTGCGTACCCAACAGAGATAAATTATTGAGTTTCTTTTGGCGGAAAGACAGGGTATCACAGATATTCATAGGTACTTGCAGAATGTCTACGGAGACCTGAAAGTGGACAGAAGCACGGTGAGTCTTTGGGCGAGGCGTTTCATCATTAAATCATCGACAGGAGCTCATGGGGAATAACACGGTGTATTTGAATCCTCAATAAAGCTTTTAGAAAAGAAAATAGTTGTATTATGTATTGAACCCCCTTCGTAATTCAAATTATCACTCACAGAAATCAGTGAAAGTCTGAATAAAAACGTGCTATTTGGGAGTGGAGGTTAAAGAATACACTCAGTCTGCTGAATGGGGGACGAAAATGGGGTCCTGGGGCTGAACATGAGAGCGTGGTTTCCCTAGCTGAGTCCGGCAATCCTTCCACATCAGGTTCCTCGTTTTAATATTTCCTATCTAACCGCTATTGGTCAACTCTTGTTTTCTTCCGTCCCGACGGTGTATTATAAGTGCAAGTGTAGTTGTGTGAATGGTAATCATACGTGAAATATATTTGTGCAAAATTTTCAACACCAGATTTCATTTATTTCTTAATATTCACTGCACGTTTTCCTTTTTAAAATCGTAGACCAAGTGCCATTATCAATTAACAATATAATCCATCGAATAGCTGGTATCACAAATTTGTAACTTTTGTTTGGCAGGACAGAGCAAAACACGTGACTGTTAATGGTTAAAATGAGTCACGATGACAATATTGTCATCGTCCTTCACTGCACACATTCTGGATATTAATAGTTAATCATCATGCTTCAAAAGTAAAGTCTAGGCGATTAAACTTACTGGTCTGTAGCGCCTGAGCGTTGAACAGTCTCTAAATTCTTCCGGAAGACTAAAACATAAGATTTATTGAAATGTACACGATTGCAAAGAGTTTTACGCTATCCCAAGTTCTATCCCAGTTCATTTTCCGGATGCAAGAGCTCGGTTACCAATCGAAATGCAATATTCGTGATCTTGAAACTTTCTTGAGATGCGACATGAAACAAGTGGACGAGAAAGGAATTATTAAGAAAGAGACAAATGGACAAAGTTTGCGAGAGTGACAGATCCTTTAAAGAAGTTTAATTCATTTCACTCAACTGCTGTCTTCAGGTCAAAACAAAGGACATGCACCGATTTATTACGACGTGGAATTTCTCGTAGCGGTGGTGTCTTTGGTAATTAATGTTGATAGCCAAACTAAACTCCATTCATGGAGATAAAGCACAGTACTTACATATGTTGGAAATAAAGTAGCTTTGAAGTTCTGTACAACCTCTAATTAAACAGTACTTTTCTGCAATACTCTCTTCAGGATTCGAGATGTGTCGATACCGTAACAAAAAACTCGACGCCTGGATATTTTGATCTCGAATTTAGTGTGAGTCTACTCGAGGTCATACCTCTTACTTCAAAATAGGACTCAGAGAATTAGAGTAAGTGAAGCGTTATCTGATCCTGTAATAATTAATTAGGGGTCCCACGAGGCAGTATTATTGGACTTATATATTTTATTATATATATAAATGATGAGAGGAAAGAACTGGAATAATAAGATTTTTTGCAGATGATGTTATACTGTATGGAATAATAAATGAGTTACAGGATTCCGAGCGACTACAAAAAACCTCAACAATGTTGTGAGCTGGACAACAGAAAATGGTATGATGGTAAACGGGATTAAAAGTCAATTTTAAGTTTCACGAAGTGGAGAAGATCTCTAATTTTTAATTACGGTATTGAAGGGGCGAAAGCACCTCACGGGAGTCACCATAAGTACCTTGCTGTTTATATGAGGAATTATATTCTTAGGAATAATCACTTTAATTATCTCTTCATATGATTATGAGCCAATTTTGGGGTTGTAATAAGTATGTAAAGAAGGAGTCTGTCACATTGAATGGCTCTTCAGCGTTGAGTCCATTGGTTCAGAGGGCCCCGCTTTCGATTTCAGGTTGGGTTGGGGATTTTATTCACGTCCGATTATTCCGGTACGGGAACTGGGTATTTGTGTTTCTTACAGCACTCTCCTCTTCATATTCAAACAACACACAGCGTAGGGTATCCATCAGTAAACATGTGCCAAATCCACTTGTGCTCAACAGTTTGTTCCCGAAACCCCACAGCTGTGGAAAAAGTACTAGAAGAAGTAGTAGTAAGGTTAAAAAGGAGGAGGCATATAAACCGAAAAATGTTATTGTTTTTACGTCCTACTAACTAAATTGGACGGTTTTCGGAGATGCCGAGGTGCCAGAATTTTGTCCCACAGGAGCTCCTTTATGTTCCAATAAATCTATCTATACGATGCTGACGTATTTGAGCACGTTCAATTACCACCGAACTTGTAAAGTTGGTTTCAGAAGGCCAGCGCCTCAACCGTCTGAACCACTCAGCCCAGCATATACAAATCTCTGGCAAGACCCCGTTAGAGTATGGTTCCAATGTATTGGACTCACACCAGGACGACTTCATACGAGAACTGGAAAAGTTCCAAACGAAAGCAGCACAATTTGTTCTGGGTGATTTCCGACAAAAGCTTAATGTTACGAAAGTGTTGCAAACAGAAGACTTGGGATAAGCTGACGAGCTGCTAGACCAGCGCCTCTCAAACGCCCAAAATCACACGCGTGCAAACCGAGGCGCAGAGGTTCTGTGCACCGAGCATCGGTACGACTCGACTCGGTTCGGATGAGTGTTTTGTCTCGGGGCGACTCGTGTAAGCTCGGCTAAACTCTACTCGGATGCAGGAGAGCTGCAGAGCAATTAAGGAAGTGGAGAGAGGCGGGGAGAGCGAGACAGGCGTAGGGAAAGAGAGAGACAGCGCTATTGCTCAGAAGCGATGAATGGGGATCTGCACTCTGTCAGACCAACAAAGTCGTCTTTCGCACCAATGCATGCACCATGAGAAGCTCTGTGCTGGACTAAGCGGAATATTCTGAGCTGTGGAATGACAATAGCAGACGAATAAGCTTGAGTGGAGCTTTTAAATGTTGGAAAGATCATAACTTGAAGATAAAATTGAAATTCAAGAGGATCAATTGGGGACAATATTCATTTAAAAGATGAGGAGTAAGGAATCGGAATAATTTATCAAGGGAAATGTGCAATAAATATCCAAGTTCTTGGTAATAATTTAAGAAAAGTCTAGGAAAACAATAGAGAGATAATCGGCGATCCGGGCGAGAACACTAAATAGAGATTGATTGATTGATTGATTGATTGATTGATTGATTGATTGATTGATTGATTGATTGATTGATTGATTGATTGATTGATTGATTGATTGATTGATTGATTGATTGATTGATTGATTGATTGATTGATTGATTGATTGATTGATTGATTGATTGATTGATTGATTGATTGATTTAATATGGAAAATGTATTTTAATTGCTAGTAGGAAATAGTAAACGAAGCTGGTGTACTATGGATGATCAGCCAAATAAATTCTATCAGTTGAGTTCGTTCTCTTCCTGGAAATCTTGGAGTCCCCGTGAGCTCCATAAAACTTGTCATCAAGGAGGTGAAATTGTATTGTATTAATGTGTGCCGAATTAAATCAATTTATTTTAATAACACCACCTCGGCCGTGTATTTTAAAATGAAAGAAATATTCTCTCAGCGTGACTCGACATTTCATGTCATTAACGCTGAAATATTTTTGTTCCCAAGAAAAGGGACGGCTAAATAACATTGACACTGCCTGCCTTGTCTCATACATTTGAGTTAAATAAACACGGTTTCGCTTGCCCCAGCCACATAAATATCTTGTGCGCTTTGTTGAAGCTCGAAATGTTTGCTCTGATGCGTGAATATATGGTGGAAGGTATAATTTAATTTCAAACACTCTTAAGTTAGAAGCGAGTGGTATTTATTTCTTTAGCTAACTTACTCCCTAGGTATCCGTTATGTACATAGTAGCTCACGAGTTTCTTCCCATCAACACTACTATTATTCCTCTCGTAAGTACATACCATTGTACTTTGTGGATCACGCGAGCTGCAGTGATTGCTGGTTTTTATGAGTTTCAGATAGTTGAGTCCAACCAGAGGTTGTTTGGTCTTCGACAAAGATTATGGACTGGAGTCAACTGATGATCTTCGAATATGTTCTAACTAGCCATAAATAATTGTATTAATAATCCTGCATCCTTACGTAGTGTCACTCCTTGGCTGAATGGTCAGCGTTGAGGCCTTTGTTTTAGAGTGTCTCGCTTTCGATTCCTTGGCCGGTCGGAGATTTAATGTTGAAAATATTTCTTAGCAGAAAAAGTAGGGGCCGAAAGTTTAAAGGCTAAAGGGTCCACAAAGGTTTCATTTGTGAGTCTTGAATAGCTCTATCGAAATAAGAAACAGATGTTGAAAATCACTTCCGGCCTAAATACAGTTCCGGAAAAACTGCCTAAAATCGTTTGTTTGTTTCTTTACTCTTGTTTTTAAATTCAAATCCTGGCCAAATTAATTTATTTACATAATCATTTTTGTAATGTTTTCCTTGGTTCAATACCCTCAGGTGTTTTTTGATTTTTTAAAAAATTTCCGCACCGAATGTAGTTACAAAGGCTTAAGTGAGACTCTGCATTTACTCACATTAGCGCTTGTAAAATGAGACAATGCGTTGACTCACACTAGCGCTCGTACTGGTATAAAAGGACAACCTGCTAATCTAATCGACCGGGTAACGATGATTAAGGAAATGATTGTAATTTATAGGAATGAATAAAGAATCTATTCTCATACTTTATTATATTTCATTTGCCTAAAATTCGTAGCTCATATTCCTAGAGTGTTTTCAACATTGAGTTGCTTGCCTGAATGGATTTTAATCCCGTCTGATTATTTCTTATGGCTCGGGCAGTGGGCGTTTGTGTTCGTCCCAACATAGTCCCCTTCAAAGCACCAGACAACCAGCCACCACAAAAACACGCAATAGTGATTACATCCCTCCACATGGGTTTGCGTTCAGAAGGGATTCTGTACGTAAACCAGGACCAAATCCGCGTGCGCGATACAGTTCGCACCTGACATCCCACAGGTGAGGGAAAAGAGGTATCAGAAATGTGGACTCACCCACCGAGTGCAGGCATTTTAATTATACGCCATTTAAACCTTCTGCAGGTCACTTTGGACATTGCATTTTACTCTACGGGATGGCAGAGTAAATGGGACCTCTGTTGGGTGAGATTCAATGAACACCAACTTTGTCACAAGAGAACTTTTTCATGCACCATCGTGGTAGACTCTCTCCCGTCTTCCAAACTGGACTACCTCTGCCGGGTTTGAACCTTGGTACCTTGATACTTTACCACTGAGCACAGAATAAGCGATGTCCCAAGTCTTCTTGTTGAATGAGTGGAATATTCTTCTCTCCCAGTTAGGCAACTGTGAGCGCTGGAGTCAGTTATAAGTTCCTAAATTTAACCATGATACATACCGAAGTGTGAGTCATACATCCATTCACAAATAGCAAATTCCCTTCATCTGTTCATCCTGAAATTCGTACTTCCCTACACACGTACCTGTCGGACGTATTCGATGAGAATCAGATCTCTCCCCCAAGTAGAGATTCTGCCACTCTACAATTTGTGAAGTTGGTATTAAACCTGACATCAAAAAAGGATGCTTTCTGACTGTTACGAATTTTCATGTTTCAATCGTAGAATACCGAAACTTCTTTTCTAAACTTTCCGCTAGATATGGCTCGGATCCTGCTCACCTCCGGCATATTTTAGTGCTGAATTTGGGAGTTCTACATTGGATTTAGTTTCTAGTAGTGAACTGTCAAACAACTCTCAGAACGCATCTTCATATTGCGCACATCATTGAAACGTCGTATACATCTTCCTAAATTCCTGACTGCATCTTCCTGCGCTTTTAATTAAAGACTGGCCGAAACCCGTCAAAACATGACGGTCAACGGGGTAAATATTTAGTGCAGGATTTTTACATATGATAAATTCTTTGTACAATTACTTTTTATCATTACTGCAAATTTTGAGGGTGTCAAAAGGTCACACTCTTGGAATTGCGATATATACCATGGCTGAGACCTACATATTACAGTGTTTTCCCTTGAGAATTTTCGATCGTAATACAAAATGCCGACTGAGTATGAAATTGATGGCACTGAAAATAAAATAGAAATGTTTTATTTAAAGGAGTTAAAACTCGAGGGATTAAAGATCTCTGCCAATTTTTAATGTACAGTGCACTGATAGACCGTTGGGATACAAAATGGTGGCTATTCCTGTCCAAGCAACAAATATATATATCACAGCCTTAGTGCAAAAGTTACGACAGGGAGAAAATGACTTTTACTCTTCTCCCACATAAATTCAAGCTAGCAAATATAGGGAGAGCTACAAAGAGACTATAACATTGCGCCGAATACCTTCTTCTCGACTAAATGCCTCGCTGCAGCTGCAGCTCAACGCAGAATGGAACAGCTGACCAGGAAAACAGCGCATGCATGCTTCCCCCCCCCCCCCAACATCTTCTCCACCCCTCGCGCATCGTATGCTTCAGTGCTACCAGAGTCCATGTGGCCTTGAACTTACTGGTGAGTGTTTTGGCCGATCACAATGCTACATTTTTCTTTAATAATTAGCAAACATGCGGCAAGGAATGTGTATGCTTATAAAAACACTTTGTAAATCTAAAGGCCAAGAGCGCTTTACGATGTCAGTCGGTTCAGCCATTCTCTCAAACTCGATGTAACCAAAACCAGCCTAGTGTTTAAGTATACAGATAAGTCTTCTCCTTAGGCGGGTGGGTGGCGGTATAATTCATCCATTGCTTTGATTTACTTGTGTCAGGGTCCTCATGTTTCTTTAGTCTATGGTCCGACTTCTCTTGTTCTACTCATGTTCTCTTTCAACCCCTACTGTATTCGGTTTAGGAGGGCTATGATGTATTTTATTTATCGGTCCCCTTCTCCCCCTGCCGTAATTGGTGACTAAAAGGGGCCCCAGTGTCTCTGAACTTGGGAGAGTGGGTCGGTAACCACGGGACCCTTAGCCGAGCCCTAGCATTGGTTCCACTTACTCCTGCCAGGTTCCTCACTTCCATCTATTCTACCTGACCTTCCATGGCCAACTCTTATTCTTTTCCCACCCCGAAGCTATGAGAGCATTCGAGGGCTAGGGAGTCCTTCATTTTCACGCCTTTCTTAGCCCTTGCCATATTTTGACCGATATCTTCATTTTTAAAGTGTAGGATCCCTTCAGTTTTTCTCTCTGATTATTGTTATATAGAGGATGATTGTTCGACGGATGGCGCTTCATACGATACACAAGCAATAATTAGCTTAAAAATCGAGGTTTTCTTTATAACACATGCTCAGCATATCGGCCGTCATTCATCAACAATATCTGTAGTCGAGGGACAATGTTCCGATCAGCACTGTACAGCATATCCGTAGGTATGGTGAGAAATTACCGGTGGATGTTGTCTTCTAGCATCCCTAATGAAGTCGGACGATAGTGGTAGCCCTGCGACTTTTTGTGTACTTTATTTTGGTGTCAATAAAACCCCATGTAATGCCAATCATGTGTGACAGTTCTACCTCCAATATTCCGTGAAGTATTGCCTCATCAAATATTAACGGACTTTTGGGTCATTCTGTATAATGATTTCTTCCTAAGACGAGACCGCTTGGGTAGAATGAGTGTTCCTTAACACATTTAAAAGACTGGTACTATTTTTGTAATATTCAAATAAAAGGCCAAGTTGTTTTCTGTTAAAAATTACAACACGAGCTGCAGGTCGTACTGTCAAGGCCTGCTGGAATCATTGTTTAATTAGTTACACCAACATCGGCTTTAAAGCGTAACTTTGCTTATGATAGACAGTTGGCATGAGAGACAAACTGCAGTTTTAAATAAGAAGCAGTTTCAGCACTGATGTTGAGATGCGGTATAGAGAGTTCTAACTGAACTTGGCTGCCGTTTCTACATCCCGAGTTTCCCCTCTCAATGGCTGTTTCTTTCCAACACAAGAAGCTTTCACAAATTATGCCTACGTCTTCATTTTTTCAGAAGGAACTAATTTCGTTCTGTCAGTAAGGGTTGCTTAAGTTGGAATTTATGTCTGAATAGCCAGGGTTGAGACCTTCGGTTCAAACGGGCCCGTGTTCGATTATCGGTGGGGTCGGTGATTTTAATAGTGTTTCATTAATTACTCTGGCTCGGAGACAGGCTGTTTGTTTGCGTACCAAAACTATTTTCTTCATATCCAGGCAACACCCGTCACTACCAACCATAACAGAAACACGCAACGGCGATTACATCCCTTCATATAGCGTCAGCGTGAAACGACATACCATTAGTATTAACAAATACATCGCAATTGAGAAATATCCCGGTGGGAATGTTCGCTTACAGTAGTGTGATGATAAAGTTAAAACATAATTATCCAACTACTACTAATACTACTACTACTACTACTGCTACTACTACAAATGTACAACTAGCAATTCCATGGAAAGAAAATGTTACGAGAAATACGAATAGTTTAACATTCTAAATCCAGCATTATCATACACAATTTAACACACAACTTAAGTACTTTCAATGCTTAACACTACGGCTTACAATACTATAGTTCGTGCTTACTGCTAACTTTACATTACATCACCATCATAGTAAATGTCTTAAGCGTTCTGGTGATTATTTTGAGGTACGAAATGCTCCAATACAATTTTTGGCAGGTGACCTGTTTTTGTTCGTCCGCCCCTTTTACTTCAAGACGGTACCTCACCCCACGTAGGCTGGGCATTAGGAGGAGTATCTGGCTGTATAACAGGAACAAGTCCACATGTACGGCACAGTTTGCTGCGAGGATGTGAGAGAAACATCACAGGAATAATGAAACTTTGTGTTCGACGCAGTGGGAACTTACACGTTGTTCCACCAAATATCTGTCAATGTCTGAGTATTAATTAAATTGCCGAGAAAGCACCAAATGTGTCACCAGGCACATGCCTATATCATGCGCCGTGGATTGTTGGATGCAAGTTCCTCAGTCCTTCAAAAATATCCCTGCACGCGACAAATTTAGACCCACACTCTTGGAACAATTGTTTCCAACAAAACACTAATAGGCCTAAATGAACGTTGAGAAGAAGGATCATGGTGTATTCACGTCCGGTAGAACAAAGAATAAGTGATTTTGTTACCGCCTCCTTTCAAAACTAGATGTTACTCTTATAATGCAAACAAGATACATTGAAATTTGAGTGTGTATTTTGCAGTGCACATAATCATCACTATCTCCAAGTAAAACAGTAATTATAACACTCCCGCTTGGGTAACTGCGATTGCTTACAAAAGGAATGTAATGTAGTATAATTGCCTGCACCTTTGTAGCTGTCAATGCTTTGTGTGCCGAGCTAGTTAATTAATTATAATAAATCTCGCGGCGCTGCAACAGAACATCAGTGGATACATTGAGCGAACGTCCTAAGTGAACGTACTCTTCTGATGATATTATTGTTATTGAAGTTACCATTATTCCTAGTGGCGAAGTTAGGAATCGTGGTCCTTTCCTACACATAACCACACGTCCTTTACTGTGTACAAATGAGCAAAATATTAACTCTTAATCTTATGTTAGAAACTACGTTTACAATCTAGAAGTATCCTGACACAAAATATCTTTACACAAACATTCACTCCTCAAGATTCATTCAACCCGGCAACACGCACTGAGGAGACGCTCACGGCAAGACGACTTAAAAATAATATAAGCTAGTAAGGAAAAGTAAAAAAATGCTAGAAGCCCTTGTTTTCCCTCATTTCGACTGTTGTAAGGCGATTCATAGAGACTCTGGGTTCAAGTTATTGAGCAGATTACAACGTGGTCAAAATGCATGTGTGAGGTACGTCTATAACCTTCGGTACTATGACCATATAACTCCTTCATATAACCACCTTTCTTGGCCCTGGCTAGAAGCCCGTTGCACTGTGCATACCCTATGCCATCTCCATAAAATCCTTCATTCTTCACAGCAATTTTACCTTACTTCATATTTCAAATACCTCTCATCTTATCACAGTCTTAACACCACATCTACTAATAATTATATTCTTGCTTTGAACTACGATAATTCATTCACAGTAATAGCCTGCCGTGAGTGGAGTTTCCTTCCCGAAAGTATCAGAGGGTTAAGCGCTATTCACACTTTCAAGGGAGCACTGTAGAGGCATTTTAATCACCAGTAACGATCATCTGTAAACTTCATGCTGCTACTCACATCCATTCTATTGTAATGAATGCCCTGGTAGAAGATTAGTTTAAAATTATTAACCGTTGTTGCAGCTCATAGCTGGCTGAAATGACTGCCTGAATAATAACAATAATAATAATAATAATACCCGGAGTGCACCTTCCCTGGCTAGTAAAACTGCGCGCCTTCTCTAAGGTCATCTATGTCAACAGACTTGAAATTGTGAATTTTCCAGTAACCTTTGCCTTCTACAGTTAGATGTCTCTACCATCGATTTAGTTGCTCCCTCTTCTGGACTAACGATTAACTACTGGAAAGAGTAATATTTATTTTTGGGTTGGCAAACCTTTTCTTCTGAGGATTGTATTGTTTGAGAGTTCTTGAGAGTGCCGACTGGACGGAGGCCGAAGGGAGGCAGGGACAAGGCCAGCGTGAGGAAGATTCAGCGGCTCAAGGTAATGGCAGAATTTACCTAGACAAGTGATAGCTCCTGGGGGTAGTTTGAGGGAAATGTTTCAACGTCTTTTCTTTAAATGTAATTTTGTAAACTGGTGGTTTCAATGTAGAATTTTTGGCAAGTCTGAGGACTCTGGTTTTATTTCCTACTGGGAAATACGTAATGTAAGGGAACAAAGAGTGATGACCGTCTGTCGTTTCCCATTCTACACTGCGTTGTGTGACTAAAGCTGTCTACCTCTAAATTTTGTAAATCTTGTGTTGGCATTAATGTTTCTCCTTTAGTCACCACCGTGTAGTATAGTATCTTCGGGCCGTAAGCACACTTAGGGCTTTAACAATTTCTACAATGAGTGCTGGTGTTTCACCTCCTCACTTCTTCTTTATGGCCGGATATGTGCAACAATTTTCTTCTTCCATTAAGGCCATGTAGTATGCGAAATTACCCCCACTGTTTACTAGGTAACTGTTTTTGCATCCTGGTTTTCTTTAGGAACAGTGCTCAATGTTATTTCATTTGTGGAGTACTCTCTAAAGTGAGGTCACGCGATAGTTTTCCTATTGTAATTTTTTGTGTATCAAAGGAAATTGACTGCCTCTGCGAGGCTAGACTACGGTTTTTCGGAGCTCAGACTCCTGAGTAGTGCCCCTTCTTGGAGCAAGTCGTGCTCTTGTAAAACATTATACCTGTCAAAAACAATAATACTATTTTCTAT
The DNA here is from genome assembly GCF_040414725.1 of Anabrus simplex. Lineage (NCBI taxonomy): Eukaryota > Metazoa > Arthropoda > Insecta > Orthoptera > Tettigoniidae > Anabrus > Anabrus simplex. The sequence continues at coordinate 775,164,803 of NC_090265.1, forward strand.
GTAAATTAACTGCCTAGCTTTTGTACCTGATTTTCGGACTTAATTATTAATTATATTGTTTGTTATTCATTCATATTTTATATTTCTTAATTTTAAACTAGAAAAGGATAAAGGAAAGAAATAAAATTTCCAAATTTCTTTGTTAGTTATGCTCTAGTTAATTCCTTGTCCAGTCATTCATCCAGGCGCTTCTTATCCCTCTGTGAGCCACGGAAACACATTAATAATAATAATAATAATAATAATAATAATAATAATAATAATAATAATAATAATCATATGGAAGTAGCTAGTACCAGCTATCCTCCCTCGAACGCATAGCAGCTAAAGTAGGGTTGAAAATCGCTGTCAACAAAACAAAATTTCTGACTAACTTCAGAGAAGCACATAACTTCATTTCTTTGGCGGACAAAATAATACGACCATCTTTACTGTACGCCTTAGAATGCCAAAACATGAACCCGAAAGGACAACTCAGAAAATTGGAACTGAAAGAGAGAATGGTCCTCAGACGTATTATGGGTATCATTAAAGAAGGAGATGAGTACAGAATCAGGCACGACAAGTAAAATAGAGCATTACAACAACTATGAGGAAGAGAAGACAAATTTTCTATGGTCACATAGCGAGGATGGACAGCCAGAGACTCAATTCTAGGATCTTCAACGCTGTGTCTAGAGAGATAGCAACAAATGCCCAATGGACGAATTCAGTTCGGAAAGACCTACAATACATAGATATTGATTACAACCGAGATAGGTTCATAAAAGGAATCAAGTCATCTGACTCTCTCCAGTTACTAAATCACTGCGTCCATGTGTAGGAGTGAAATGGATTCAAGAAAAAAAAAGACATCCATAGCGCTGAAATGAAGGAATACTGGGCTAATAATAAGAAAAAAAACTCGCCAGAGTTAAGAACCACGTGGTCCATTGTAGGCCTAAACTAATAATAATAATAATAATAATAATAATAATAATAATAATAATAATAATAATAATAATAATAATAATAAATACATTACAGCACGGTTGTTAGACGAGAAGGCTTACATGCTTCGGAAATCCTGTGCATGAATCGAAAAGTACAAGCCAATTAGATATTTACAATAGAACGCAGGCTACTACGGAAGATCGTGGGCAACAGATGGATTGACGGGCAGGTTCGACTGAAATCAAATAAAGAAGTATACAGAAAGATGGAACCGATAACAACAAGAATTAGAAAGAGAAGATTGCTGTTTTATAGCCACATCTTCCGTATGAACAATGAACGGCTCACAAAGAAAGATAGAAGTTTCTAAAACCAAAGGCATCCAAGTTGGGATGGTTCGAAGAGTGTGAGAATGATCTGAGAATGGTGGACATTACAGAGGATAAAATCAATGACAGGAATATTTTCAGAAGTATGGTGAAAAGCTGTCAGGATTTTATGGTGGGGCAGAACCCAGAATACCGCCCTTTACCAGAGGAGCAGAAGAAAGCACTTATCCATGGGCTCAAGAGAAACTGGCAGGAAGTCAAAGCCGGCAGACGAACAAGCCACAGAGAATGAAAATGAGATTGATCGTTAACACGCATTCCATAGAGGTTCAGTTCGATAAACAAAAAAACAAGACAACAAATTACAAGCTTGATTTACCTCCTAATGTCAAAGACATAGCCAACTGTAGAACTGAGGCCTGCAAATACAGTATAATCTCGGTTGTTGTTCAGTCTCCACCTGGGTGACTCGGCACAAAGCACTTTATCCTAAACTACCACAGACTATGTAACAGTACTCCCACTATCGCAGGTGGAGCTTGTTTAGATAAATTACAAGTTGAAGTGTTAGTTTTGTTCTACAAGTAATTGTTGTATATGTCATAACAATCTATAGAGATATGTGATCTTCAGAAATGAGGACTCCACTGTCTCGTAACGACCGCTCAGTAGAGAGACTTAATAAGTTCACTCATTGAACTTTGCAGTAACCGTATGGGCCGTGTGATTTACTGCTGCAACACAGCGATAAGACCAATGTCAACACAGCACGACCGGAGATGGGAATCTGGAGCGGTAGTGTGCAGGAAGTCGCGCTGTTCTCTCTGGGAAACAAGTTCCTTAAATTACATTTCCTGACAGTCTTCATAGTGCACTCTTTTACTCGCATGCCGCTTCTTTATTAAGGGGGGTCAGGACCAAAAGTATGAACTTCTACTACTCACCAATTATAAAAACCAAATTTGAAACACACGCGCATATTAATACGATATAGCCGAACGCAAGACTTGAAGTTGATTACTTAAATGGCTGCAAAGTTATTGACAAATAAGTTTTATTTCTATATGTTGGATGGGAAATGCTCCTTGAGGCACACTTTTCAGTTTCTTGGACCACAATTTGGGAGACTTGTCAAAAATACTCATATATTTAAGAAAAACTTCGGGTTTTGCACTCAGATATAAACGACTGGAGATATTTTTTTATTTTCATTGTTCATTATTCTTTCAATAGGCAAAAATCTAGTTTCATGCTACTTCAGAAGTAACGGTACAATAATAAATATAATAATAAAATAAAATAAATATGTAATAATCTTCTTTGTTGTTTGGGCCTACTGAGGGCTCGTATCTTCTCGTCACTTGTGCCTTCTGTTTCGTCCTCTTCCACTATTCCTTCATCTTCTGGCTGTGAGTCAGCTTTCTTTCCTCGGCCAACACAGGTCTTCTGGTTCCTGTGTTTACTAGGCGAGTTGGCCGTGCGGTTAGGGGCGCGCAGCTGTGAGCTTGCATCCGGGACATAGTGGTTCGAATCCCACTGTAGGCAGCCTTGAAGATGATTTTCTGTGGTTTCCCATTTTCACAACAGGCAAATGCCGGGGCTGTATGTTACTTACGGCTACGGCCGCTTCCTCCCCACTCCTAGGCCTTTCCTATCCCATCGTCGGCATAAGACCTGTCCGTGTCGGTGCTTCGAGAAACAAATTCTAAAATCAAAAAGGTTCCTGTGTTGTTCCTATTCGTAAGTGACGTTGGAAAGATTCCCTTCTGGAAATAATAATAATAATAATAATAATAATAATAATAATAATAATAATAATAATAATAATGTGAGCTTGCATCCGGGAGATAGTAGGTTCGAATCCCACTATCGGCAGCCCTGAAAATGGTTTTCCGTGGTTTCCCATTTTCACACCAGGCAAATGCTGGGGCTGTACCTTAATTAATGCCACGGCCGCTTCCTTCCAACTCCTAGGCCTTTCCTATCCCATCGTCGCCATAAGACCTATCTGTGTCGGTGCGACGTAAAGCCCTAGCAAAAAAAATAATATGATGCGTTTAATCCCCCTACATCTTCGAACATTCTCTGAATATTTCATGTGAATCCGAAAAGAACTCTGTTGCAAGGAACATTTTATGCATAACAAAGCGTTGAAAATGATTTTAGTTACATAAAAGTAATTGAATATTTTAAGAAGCATACTTGCTTTAAAAGTGCCCTGGAGTGTAAATTACTTCCTTAGATGTCCTTTCTTCTTTTACGCACAGCATAGGCTTACTACAAGGTAAATATCTTCCAGTGGTATTATTCAAATTGTAGTCCGAAAGAACATTGAAGCCAATTTTGTCTGACAGCTAGCGAGAAAGGGACTTGGACTTGCTCCACATACACCGAACTACTACTTTTTAAATCCGGCATTTAGTGCCAAAACTGGCGTTAGAGTGAAACTGATGACGGGATTTTAAAGAGGAAGAATCGAGGGATCTTTTAAGGTTAAAATAAAAAGTCTATTGTTTGGTTAAAAATCGAACCATTTCAACACCGACCACCACTCGCTACCATGAATATAGAGAAGCTAAGTCATCTCTGTTTAGGCCATGAAAAACCTTGGAGTGGTGGAAGGTAAAAGCTACACAACATAAGCAGTTGGTGGGGTAGAATGACCGCTATTGTTCCCTGGTGTTCATTTCTGGCACAGACTCAATGAACCTCATTCCCATGTGCACCTCCGCAAGTTCAAATGACGATTCTTAAATGTTTCCTTAAGTGGAATCGAACTCACATCCTACCGGGTGAACCGAACACGTTTATCTCCCTCGGCCAGGCAGCTCCTAATACACAGAAGTACTCGACTTGAATTCTAAGGAAGCACCTTAAGGCCCACTAACAGCGAACATGCTGACGTTCATGGATTCCAGAGTGTGGAACGCAGGCTAAAATAGAAATGCATTCAGACTTCTTTGAGGGTTCCTTGGAGATGATTAGTTCAACGATATTCCAGGATTTGAACATCAAATTTCCGTTTGCCAACGTTCCTATTAAGACACGGGTATGGACTACATAATTTTTCTGTAAGCAGTTACAGATTTAATAATATATTACAACACCTCAAATGTTCCTAGTAAAATGAATACGTTCCCCAGTGGATGAGAGAGGAACATATAGCGTGTCCCACACCCAGCCGGGGCGGGATGCAGCATGCGTGTTCCGAGCGGCATATCCATAAACTCCCACGTATTCTATTACCGATATTATTACATTTATTGCACTCAATAACTTTTATCATAAGTACTGACCTTTTTCACAGGCGGTGTTGGAAGTGTTGTCCTCCAGTATTCAAACATTCCTGGCATCTTCTAATGAAATTGCTATTCACATGCATAAGTTCCTGTTGCGTGATGATTTACAGTAGTAGGTCTATGTACTGAGGATTTTGAGATACCGACTAGTTGTGCAACACGTCGTACAGATTTACTGGGAGATCGTATGAATCATGTGTTAATGTCGTCGATTTTTTCTTCCGATAGAAACTTTCGTTTCGATTTAGGAATCATAGTATTAATTGATCCCGTTTTTCTTAATTTATTCAGGAGACACCTAACTGTTTCTCTGCCTAGAACTGGAACCCCAGAAATCTCTCCTGAAATCACCTACAATCCTCTCTACATGACTCTGTTGTTATATATGTATGTCATACGTAAAAATTCTTTCTTCAAGCATGAATTTAACTGGCATTTCAACGGTGTTATAATGTAATTCATTCTACTGTAATTCATCCACATGTGCTCTCGCAACAAACGTATCACTTCACGGCTTCCCATAACACACACACTTGAATAACTGACCGCCTCATAGCTATGCAGTGAGTTTCACGAGGTTAAGAATACACCGTTGAGAGCGTACATGTGCATGTCGACTGCCGGCCCCGCTGGGAGTGAGACACACTGTACATCAGACAGCAGGAATGATGTAGGCATTTAGGGCTTGTGCCATGTCAAGGAAATAAAGTGAAATAATTTATGTTTCGCAGAGAAGTTTGTTCCGCGTCTTCAGAGGAAAATCTCAACTGTTCACGAGGAAGATTTCTCCAATAATAAAGGTTAGAATTTAGCCGTTCATTCGTCACCAGATGGCTCACCGTACGCTGGCACAACGCTAGCATTCCAAGGAGCAGCTGTCGGCACCATCTAGAGTCGGTCTAGGAGGTGGGGAGAAATAACAGGTGTACATATGTTATGAAATTATGAAACTGACACACGCCTGGAATGGGATATCTGGTGATGAGGAACGTACGAATTTAGAAAACACTGAAACGAAACAACAATAGTGAAAGGACCACCTAGGTAAATGCTTAATGTGTGGCATTCACGTATTACTTAATTGATAGCCAGTATCCCTTTAGAAATTGTTAGGGTTTCTATGTATTTCCACGTCTTCCCTGTAGTGTTTAGTGTGGGTAAGAGCTCGAACATCTTGGAACACGATATTATGACCCCCACGATAGGGCGTGCTCAGCTATTGCTGATTTGTCTGGCTGGTTGAGACGAATATTTCATTCATGTTCCTTGACGCGAGAGCCAATGGATCGGCATGTTTGGCCAATGTATACCTTGCCGCAGGTACAGGGAATTTTTTACGCCCCAGGGTGTAATGTTGTGGATAATTTTTTCTTGGTTTTACCTAAATTGTGAGCAATTTCAGTGTAGGTACCAATCACGGTTTTAATATAGTGCTTGTGGAGGACTTTGGCAAATCGATCTGTGGTATTGTGAATTTAAGGCAGGTAGGCAGTTCCCTTCATTCTCCTTTCTGTGATTCTTGCTTAGTCGTCCCTCTGCTGTTTTAACATCCGCTCCAAATTCACTCAAAATGTCAATTACCACTTTTCGTTCGACTGAATTTTATTCTTTCAGGAAAATGTACAAATACGACTACCAGATCTTTTCAGGTGTAATTTTCCATAAACCTTTACCAAACTCCATATCTGCTGAATGCATGTGGATTTTTTAAATTTACCCCGTGTCTAATTTTTTTTAATTTCTTTGTAATATATTAATTATATATATTTTATTTTTGACATTAGCTGAAAATGGTCCATACTAGGACCTAAACGTGTGATCATTTGAGATTATATTGACTATTTTTATAACTAAATTAGTTGAACTGTATTGGACAGGTGGATGCTTACTTAAACAAATTTTCTTGTGGACATTTCTTAGTTCTTGAGTGTCCATGTTCACACCAGAAAGATATGATAGACGTTAGTGATTGCTCCCTGAATGAGAGACTGCGGGAGCCATTGAGAGAAGTGATCGGGAGCTCAGTAGCACCTGGCTCAATCAGAAGGCAATTTGTGCCGCACTGGGAGGGTTTTGTATCAAACTAAACTTTCCCTCGGCCTGTGAATAAGAGATTGGAATCTACAGGCGCTGCCTTACCTCCAAGTAAAATGAAGCTTTAATGTTAGTACCTATAGGGATAACTGCTTTAGTCTCAAACTTTCAAAACATTAATTTTTCAACTTCTAAATTAGTTTAGCTTTCGGGCAATAGAGCAGCAGGAAAGCTCATTTCTAGCGCAGTACTCTACAGGGTACGCGTGAACAATGTCACAATAGCTCTGACGGTAAGGGTGAAGGCTGAAACTGAACGGAATGTGGTGAATCATGATTGTCTTTATATTTCTATAGCTGGAGGATTATGATAATGATAATAATACCGGTTTCATCAAAATACTCTCGTAATGTATACTCGAAAGAGCACAATAACAAAATACTTTAAAGGGGATAATATCAAGCAGAATTTTTGCCAGGAAGATGGTTCAAAAACAAATTCTGAACCTTAAGCTAGTCCTAAGACAAAAAAAGGTTGTAGGAAAAATTAATTATTATATTTCTTAGAAGTGAAGCTTCCACGGTGTGAAGAATTATTTAATTTATTTTCCGGGTTGAACCGTGTTGTACTTGTACGCATATCACGTACAGTTTGCCGACGTTTCGAATACATTGCAGTATTCATTGTCAAGGCGACTGAAATACCCCTACTCGATCCGAGGTAATCAGTCTCCCAGGCAGAGTTACACTACTAGAGTGGCCTTGATCTTGGCCTTTTATATCCTAGCCTATCTGGCTGGCGTAAGCCCTGGCTGTCTCGCGAGGCTTCTGGAAAGTTTATGTCACAGCCAGGTAGTGGGGGCTTGCCCGCGCTGTTATGTAATGGGGTTGCGGCCCGTGTGTTTATGTTGTGGTCTGTATGTCTTAAGCTATGAATGATGGGCATCCAAGAATTACTGATTTTGTATCCTTCTTCTAAATTTATGTTATTCGGATGTTTCTTGATTTCGATAGCCTCGCGGATTTTTCTTTCCAGATTCCAAGGGATAGCTGCTAGGATCTTGGTCTTGTCAAATGATATTCCGTGCCTAGTTTCGTAGGAATGCTTGGCTACTGCTGAAATATCTGTGTTTTGGTTCTTGGTGTGACGGATATGTTCTTTTAGGCGGGTGGAGATCAGACGTTTTGTCTCACCTACATAACAAGCTCCGCAGCTACATTCAATGTGATACACTCCAGGGGCCTGTAATTCTATTGTGTCTTTTACTGGTGGTAGATAACGGGCTAGCTTACGGTGAGGTTTATAGATAGTTTTTATGTTGTATTTGTCCAGTATCTTGCCGATCCTGTCTGTAGTGTTTTTAATGTATGGCAGTATCGCTGTTTTCTGGCGGGTCAGTTCTTCTTTCCCGTTGTTTTCTCCTGCGGCGGTCTTTTCTTTCTTCTCTTCTGATTTTTTAAGGACTCGTCGGATGTTATTGAGCGAGTAGCCATTTTTCCTAAGGGTTTCCGTGAGGAAGAAAAAGAACACCTCACGGAAACCCTTAGGAAAAATGGCTACTCGCTCAATAACATCCGACGAGTCCTTAAAAAATCAGAAGAGAAGAAAGAAAAGACCGCCGCAGGAGAAAACAACGGGAAAGAAGAACTGACCCGCCAGAAAACAGCGATACTGCCATACATTAAAAACACTACAGACAGGATCGGCAAGATACTGGACAAATACAACATAAAAACTATCTATAAACCTCACCGTAAGCTAGCCCGTTATCTACCACCAGTAAAAGACACAATAGAATTACAGGCCCCTGGAGTGTATCACATTGAATGTAGCTGCGGAGCTTGTTATGTAGGTGAGACAAAACGTCTGATCTCCACCCGCCTAAAAGAACATATCCGTCACACCAAGAACCAAAACACAGATATTTCAGCAGTAGCCAAGCATTCCTACGAAACTAGGCACGGAATATCATTTGACAAGACCAAGATCCTAGCAGCTATCCCTTGGAATCTGGAAAGAAAAATCCGCGAGGCTATCGAAATCAAGAAACATCCGAATAACATAAATTTAGAAGAAGGATACAAAATCAGTAATTCTTGGATGCCCATCATTCATAGCTTAAGACATACAGACCACAACATAAACACACGGGCCGCAACCCCATTACATAACAGCGCGGGCAAGCCCCCACTACCTGGCTGTGACATAAACTTTCCAGAAGCCTCGCGAGACAGCCAGGGCTTACGCCAGCCAGATAGGCTAGGATATAAAAGGCCAAGATCAAGGCCACTCTAGTAGTGTAACTCTGCCTGGGAGACTGATTACCTCGGATCGAGTAGGGGTATTTCAGTCGCCTTGACAATGAATACTGCAATGTATTCGAAACGTCGGCAAACTGTACGTGATATGCGTACAAGTACAACACGGTTCAACCCGGAAAATAAATTAAATAATTATTATATTTGCTGATTTCAAAAACGTATGACTCAATTGATTGTGATTCATTACATCATATTCTGAAAGAACAAAGCTTAGATCTCAAAATGCTAACACAGACACTAAGTCGAATGTTAAATTCATGGGAAAGCACAGAAACATTCTAAACCTAAACGAGAGTAAGATTAAGAGATGAGCTTTCCCCATTGATCTTCAACTCTTTACTCTAATAAGTAAATTAATCCTCAAAATTTAACTAGCTACAATCGGTTGAGGAAAATTAGATACGGATGGCCCAGCATTTGCAGACGACCTGGCAATATTAACTAGCGTTATCGCATCACCGGATGATAAATACACATGTACCCTACCTGCAACAAGGAAGTTCAAAAATACGTGGAGACAAAGTACGGAAAAAAATGTATTGTATTGTATTGTAAAAGTAATGGAATTGAAAGAAAGATCACCAAGCAAGTGGTCGCGTGACTTGTGTCACAGCTTGTATTCCTTGATATAGTGGGTTCGAACCCCACTGTCGGCAGCCCTGAAGATGGTTTTACGTGGTTTTCCGTTTTCACACCTGGAAATTAAGGCCACGGTCGCTTCATTCCCATTCCTAACTCTTTCCTGTTCCATCGTCGCCATAAGATTTATCTGTGCCGGTGCGACGTAAAGAAAATTGTAAAAGAAAGGAAAAAGAAAATCCCACGAAATTAGACATCAAGCTTTGGACTCTACATGCCAATTCACCCAGAATACCTGTAAGAAAAATGCATATCCGAACTTACAATACGGTCGCTAGATTAGAACATCTCAGGGATGGGGGACACCGATCTTGAATGGGAAGGGAGACTTCAGAAACTTTGACAAAAACTTCAAAGATGGTCGCACCATGTGACACGTGTCTGGTCAGTATGGGTTTAACATTGTAATGTCGACTTTCTTTATTTAAAATGTACATATATTCAAGGCCAGTGGGACAGGAAATCTGCCCGACTGTGGAGCGTTCAGCCTGGCCCAGCCATGTATTAGAGTCATGGAGATTGCTTTGCAGAGGATCAACCACAGTAACAGATTTTACTTCTGTTTTTAGAGTATGACCGCGCTGTACACTCTCTCACCCAGACAGTGAACACAGCGCTTCAGTGGCTTGCTATTCGGGAGATAGTAGGTTCGAACCCCACTGTCGGCAGCCCTGAAAATGGCTTTCCGTGTTTCCCATTTTCACACCAGGCAAATGCCGGGGCTGTACCTTAATTAAGGCCACGGCCGGTTCCTTCCCACTCCTAGCCCTTTCCTGTCCCATCGTCGCCGTAAGACCTATCTGTGTCGGTGCGACGTAAAACAACTAGCAAAAAAAAGTGGCTTGCTACTCATTCGAACTGGTGTGAAACACTTGCTCCTAGAGTAAACAATCTGATTAAAAAATGAATTAGAAAGAAAGTCTTGAATATCTAATGATAAATAGTCTGATTTATTTTGTCATTTACTGTACACAACTGCAGGAAAGAAAAAACATCCAACCACAGAGATTATAACATATTCACGAATTACACGCTGCGTCTCTAATGACTTAGAAACTCAAGTCCTGGAGGAATCGTTAATGAGTTGTGGAACTGAGCAATTAATTTCCTTAGACACTCTCATATTACGAGACGTGAGTAATTGAAAGTTCCCTTAAGACGTGCAAGATGTTACGTGAAACTTCATGGAAATATCATAACTGTTCTCAATTACTGAGGAGTTCGTGAAGCTCTACGTAAGATAGTGGGTTTGATCCCAACGTGTTGTTTGCCATTTATACACCAGTTTTCCAGAATTTCTACATTTTCACCTCCGAGTGAAGCTCTAGTTCTCCGGTCTGGTCTACGATATGCAGTGTTGCCAACAGTGGAATAGGATTACCCTCTAAACGCCTGCTTCAAAATTCAACAGATACCACTAGCACCCCATCCACACATTCCTTTCAAGCTTTACTGAGTTTCGAAAATACTACATCAAAAGGAAAATTAAGTGTATTCTTTTAGTTCAAAGGTTAATCACAATCATTTTCATCATGATAATTTCCCTTTGCCCAGCTCCTGCGAGGTCGAGATGTTGAAGGCACTTCTCCAACGTTACCTCTCCTTCCGCATCTCCTCTTCAGTAATCATATTCCAGTCCAGTTTTCTTTTTCTTATACTGTTCTTGACAGTGTCAATCCACCTTGCTCTGGCCTCCCTCTTGCCCTCTTCCCTTCTACCTTATACCATCCAACACTTGTATTTTTATCCTTCGCTCCTCCATCCTCCTAAAATGTCCAAATCATCTCAATTTATTCTTCTTCCAACCCATCACTCAATATTTCCTGTCTGGGTGAGTTGGCCGTGCGGTTAGGGGCCCGCAGCTGTGAGCTTGCATCCGGAAGATCTTGAATTCGAATCCCACTGTCGGCAGCCCTGAACATGGTTTTCCGTGGTTTCTCTGTACCTTAATTAAGGCCACGGCCAGTTACTTCCCACTACTAGGCCTTTCCTATCCCATCGTCGCGAGAAGACCTGTCTGTGTCGGAGCGACGCAAAGCCACTAGCAAAAAAAAACATTTCTACACCTATGTCTTTTCTGAACTCAGCATTTCTTACTCTGCCTATCTTTGTCTTCCCTACCATAATCCATAGGAACTTCATCTCACTGGCCTGAATTTTACTATCATCTCTTACTAACGGAGTAAAGGCCGGCCTGGAGACTTCCAACAACATCTCTATATGTTTTAACCAGGAATTATAAACAACTAAGATTCTGATTTGAAGGAGTTTCCGCCGGTTACTAGAGTTAAAAATGCAAAACCTCCGTACATATTCTAAGTTAATGGAATGCGCGTTGTATAATATCAATATATTTACAAGAAAAAACTGTTGTACATCTTTAAGGTATAATAGACAATTACAGTGACAAACTAGACATAGAAAAGCAGTGTACGAGTGAAATAAGTACGGTAGTAGCCGAACGCGCAGTGAGAAGGTAGTAGCCCCGCAGAGGAAGTAAAAAGGGACAAGAGAGAACCAAATATTAACTATGTAAAGGAATATATTTAATAATCATCAAGTGAATAAATGAACATATCTCGATAAGATAGGAAACACCAGATAAGTTTTGCCTAACAATAAGATATAGATAAAAGCTGGGAAGACGACCAAAACATGCCACGTTTACAATATCAAGAATTTGAAGTACATCGAGAATGGAATAACAAATGGTGAGGCACAGGTACAATTACAGTAGTGTATAGTTAATAATGAATTAACTCAAATCGGAGAAAGCAGCGTAAAGATCAAGAAAAATGTAAGAAAGGGAGAGGGAAAAGTAATAAGGATCAAAACTAGAGAAAAGATTCTCTTCGCCGGGTAGTTAATTACTAAAGAACTTTCACAAGTGAAGAGCTAGCAATAGACGTCGCAAGCAGGCCATGTAAGTGATCCAGATTAAAGTTCTCATTGTCCAAAGTATAGTCCGTTACAAAATAATAAAGTCTGCGTATTTCAATTTTAACGCCGCTAAAAGCTGGCACGAGGAAAGTACATAAGAGACCAGATAGCCCAATGAAAAATTTAAGTCCAAATAACATATTCAAAGGTCTTGTTCACCAAGCTGTCAGCAGGTTTTAGGTCAATAAGGTAATGACCATTCATAAGATGGCACAGATGTTCGGTACTCCACCACTCCGCTGCGAAAACAAACTCATTTGTGAGAGGTGGAGCCTGGGTGGAGCACGATGGAAAAGTCTAGATGTTTAAGATAAGATAAAGCTAGCATGTTCTAGAAATGACGACGTCACGATCACATGTCCGTACGTGTAGCACAGGAACGCATGGCGTAGGAGGAGAAGGCCGCAGCGTCTTGAGAATGATGACGTTACAGTCACATGTCCAGCAGAGTAGTTGACAGCGGACGAGCACAGCGATCGAACAGAAATGCGGCAGCAGAAGGTAGAAGTATGACAGTAGTATGTAGTAGAGGGATCGTAACAGAACCTACTCCCTTTAAAAAAATAATGCTACAAGGAACTATATTACCAATACGAACAACGACGGGTTCAGTGTTTTAATTCTCTACGGAAAAGCATTTTAATTTCACTATCAACTTAAGTGTTCTCATTATTTTACATGTGCCAATATTTGTACTTAATATACTTTTTTAAATAGCCCGCCTGGTGGCCATGATCGTTAAGGCGCTGAAGTCTAAAAACGGTCTAACACCGAGGTTAGCCGGTTCGAGTCCCGTTGGTCGAAAAAATTTTCACCATCAGAATGTTGGCCGGCAGGGTAGGGGAGGTGGTGGTATACAATTTCTAATCACTAGATTGCGTGCCAAAAGCCTGGATTAAATTCCAAACCTCTCCGCAGTGCTCATATGGAGTGAGGGCATATGACGCTGTAGATGGTGATTCGTCCGTCGGATGGGGACGTTAAGCCTTGAGCAGACCCCTTGGTGCTATTCGACATGAGTAGGCTATGTGCCGGCACCGGGTTTCACCCTCTCCCTACTATCATATATCACGTCATTCATTTCATCTCTCATTAACTCCTCTGATGAGGTTGACGTCAGGAAGGGCATCCGGTCATAAAAAACCGCCACGACAAATTCATCTCACCTCATACCCGACCCCGTAGGGAAACGGGACAAGGGTTGGACAAAAAATATACTTTTTTAAATCTGAATATGTTTAAAACTGGAATGAACCATGTTCTTGTAACGTTTAATTAGAATTTAAGCTGACACATGTTTGTATGCGCATCAGAACTAGCTATAAAATTAAAATAAACATTGGATGGTGGGAAAAATTATTTAACCTTAGTTTCATCTCTTTCTGTCGAAGTCCAAGTCCGTGATGCATACATAAATTAATGTAGGATTATAGTACAAATTGTATATTATCTCTATACATTTCATAAGAAATGCTTTGTCGGACACCACCTTCCTTACACTTCCCTCTTGCACACTTCTGCTCATCTCCTTATGCAGCCTTGCATCTTGCATTATTTCACTTCACAAATATTTGAAGTATTCAACAACCTCAAGATTTTGTCCCCTGATACTAACGATTCCTTTTGTTTCTCCTCTTGTCATCACCAATGATTTTCTCTTCTCCACACTGATTTCCAAACCATATTTCTCAATATTGTCATTTAAAGGCTATGGTCGTATTTGGACTTCAGTATAGCATCAACATTTGTTGTGTGTGTCCTCCGCCGCCTGCAAGCTCCGCAACCCGCCCAGCATCGACGCTTCTAGATACCACGAGGTGTAGATTGCAGCGCGCTGACGTAATCGTGTGTGACGTCAGTCAGCATGTATACACTGTACGACGTCTTCTCCACTGCAGGCACTCCCACAGTGTCCAGTGATCAGACTACGCCGTATGTCAGACACGGAGGTACCCTCTTAAAAATGTGTTCTGAACAGGTGGACTAATTCTGGTCGGGAGGTCTCACCTCAGGGCATTTCCGCCTCAAGTATCCTGCCTCCCGTATCACCGACATGCGTCCTGTCCTATCATTCTGCTACTCATGAACTTTACCACAAGTTCCCTGCAAGTTCTCCAAGTTCGGCCTAGCATTCTGCTACCACGAACTTTAATCCAAGTTCCCTGTATAATTCTACAAACTACAGATAGTCATCAGCTATCACGGACATTCGTTCCTTCAAGCGTCCTATCTTATCAAGGTAGACAGCATTGTACATATCACATTGTACATATTAATGTATATGATTGTACATATTTCTCAGACCATCAGTCTACTAGTTTATGTCATTATTTAACGTGTGCAGCGCTTCAAGCATCAAGTTTTCGTTCTTTTTTGTATATACTCTGTAAAGATTTACAAATAATAAACTTTTATGTTGTGCTTTATATATGGAGTTCCTTGTATACAACAACATTAATGTTCGAAATATATTTCAGGGTGAATAGTTAGTGATTATTGATGTCTTTTCTTAACACTTCGCTAGAAGGCATAGAGAAAGAATATGTCTGCTAAATTTTGGTAATACTTCCTTTGATAGGTCATAAGGCAGCATTGTTCCTTCCTTCTTGGTCCTTCCACAATAGATAAAATGCAAGGCAGTATAAATGGACATAAGCAGATAAATGAAACAAAAATAAATCATCAGGGGCGCAAAAGTTTGACGTTAAACTCACTACGCCCTGAAAGGTACGTAAAGCACGTCGGAAACTTGGACCGTCATTTTCTCAGAAACGGTCGAGTGTCTACGGATAAGCCGAAACATGTGTTCGCTTATTTCCGCCACTCTTTCACTGAGCGAAGTTTCTGGCAAATCGGGTTTTTATACTTGACGGGTTCCCCTCGTCAGACAGAGGGGAATGCTGTGTCGTGGTCGAACTACAGTCTCCGTGTGTATAGCAATGTGCTGCTGCGGGTGGACATTACGAGAACTACTTAGGGGCACCTACATCAATAGCTGACCATAAGAAGATCGAATATGTGTGATGTTTACATGCATATATTCAATCATTTTACAGTGGCCCTCTATCGCTGACTCCCTTTCGTTTTTTTTTGTGTAACGCCATTATTAGAATATGAGACCACATTCCCTACGTGTTCATCCGGTCATGTTTGTTATGTAGATAGCCGCCGTGATGGATCACACTGACGTGAAGAGTAAAACCTTGTGTCCCTGTACATTCTTTATCCCAAGTTTTTGATACAGTATATGATAGCTATGTATGATTTTTAAGCTAATTTCTTATCTTCCCCCCTTTTACAATTAATATATCATTCTTCATAGTTTTGCCTTTACTCGATAAAACGACTAGTGGCTAGGTATAACGCGAAAGTGGAACACCATAAATAAATTAAGGAGAAGAAGAAGAAGAAGAATTTTACAATACTGTCTTCAGATTATTATTTTAATACCATAAAGTTCGGGCAGAACTATATGCTTCTTGTTGGCTGCATGAATGAATACTGTGTTACGAAAATTTTCTTCACGACCTCATGAAATTCATTTTAACCATTTTATAAATAGGTTAACAATATTAGAATCAAATTAATATAGCAATGGTATATTTACAAACAAGCTACAGTAGGCCATCTGTTATAGATCACACACGTCATAATAGATACACATTGTATTGTTTTGTCATAGTCTTAATTATAGCCAGTATAATAATAATAATAATAATAATAATAATAATAATAATAATAATAATAATAATAATAATAATGTACCTTACTTTACTACAGACCAAAGTGTGAAACTCTACAGTATTCCGTTACAAACTAATGAAATGGATTTGGAAAGGCAGTAGACAAATACAATTATACAAATGAGCCTCTATTACACAATATCAATAGCTCAGAGAAATACCGTATTTTAAATCCCTACATTCATTTTCTCGTCCCGAGGTGGTGCATTTTCTTTCAATGGAAACGAGCTGCATGCACTGTTTTAACCACATACAAACCCTCATGCCAATCTTAAGTTTCTGACGGTATCACAATTCAAGCCCGGGCCCACGAGGAAGGCAGCTAGTAGCACCAACCGTTATATTACAGAGGTGGACTTGATCATATTATAAATGCAAACACACCATATAAATAATCACTCATTGGCAACTTTAAGTGATTCTGAACTTATATTCTCATGCATAATTTTTGATAGAGTACATGCAGTTTCAGTATCAGGAATTTCATTAAGTCCAACATCAAGCCTGAGCCTTTTTATCAGAAAAAGTTTCTCTACTCTCTTCCCGCTGTTGTAGTTCACTTTCCCTATGTTTGAGAAGCGAGGCCGAGACCATTCACACGGTCGATCAGTATGCGAGGTGACATTTTCTGAGCAAACTGCATAAACAACAGCTGAACTATGCTTACATTTCATGAAAACTGTTCCGGGGTTACCTGTAGAGCAGAAACTACAATATCAAAATTAATTTAAAAATTGAACGGAAGGTTATATTTCTTCAAAAGGACAACAACTCAACAAATAACAATATGTCAGGTACAAAAGCAATCTTGAAACAAGAGTAGGAAAGTCCAAGATTACTGTTTTTACAAATTCTGGGCTTCAAGACCCTAGTTTTATAATTTTACAAAAGAAAGAGGTATTATTTAATGATGGGCAGAAATCCCCTAATTCAAGTACACTTGTTCCCTAAATCACAATACAACTACAAATCTTTAAAAAGAGCTAACAGGCTCTCAGGTTTCCAAGCCTACTCAAGGCAACATCAACTTACAATCACTGGCCTCTCAAGGCACAACTTACAATTTGAAAATGATTTATATAGGGGTATTTAATACCCAACCTACGGGGCCTTCATGAAAAAGGAAGAGGTTAAATAACTGGCCCAAACTCAAAATGAATGGAGGCATACACTGCGCTCCAAGATAATGAAAACTTAAAAACTTACAGGGCTCTAGGCCGATGAAACAGGGGCTATTCCCAAACTACTGAGGTGACTGGCATAGAAATTACTTTAACACATTACAGAAGGAAAACAGTTACAAAACGTAGTCATCTCAAACCAAGATGAAAGGGAGCTCGAGAGGGTACATCACTCTCTATCCCCGATTTACAGTTAAAGATTTTATGAAACTTTTACATTAGCCGGAAGAAAGTTACATTTTAGAAACGTAGGTTACATGGTTAAAGGTTCGGACCATCCCCTTGGAATAATCTGCGGAACTAGCTACAAAAAGAAAGCTGTAGTTTATGTGGCCATTACCTTACAGATGTTCTGCTGCCGAAGAAAGAGGCCACCCGCCTCCTGCTTAAGCACACGCACTCAGATAGACGACGATCAGTTGGCCAAGAAACGTGAAAAGCCGAAGTTTATAAACCGTCAGGGAAGGTTCGAGATCATTCAAGACTAAACTAGCCACACCCTCTCAATTTTATTGGTTGAGTTCAAAAGTAACACTCAAAATCGAACAAGAAGCCTGTGATATGTTGAAAATTAATTACAGAACATTTTCATTGGCCAGATTCAAAACTGGCTGAAATAAAAAGGAAGTATTGCCGACCCAAAAATAAAGGAACATAGATCAGTTATGGAAAACCTAGGAATACAAAACTTCTTTAAGTTATAATTTCTTACACCTTGCACCAGGGTGCGTGATCATAGTTTTTAGTAGTGTCATCTGTAGAAGAATGTCCAAACTTCTTGATGAATGACAAACAAAACAAGGAGAAATTCACTCAGTTTAGGAAACTTCACAACAAAACAATTACTTAATTTTTCAGTGGTGTACTTCTTTTGATTAAAATTCAAAGTTCCTGTTGTAGTAGTTTCCACTTTTGTTCGATAGAGGAGTTCATTAGGCGCTAATTTTGAATGCGCGGCGTTGAGTTGTACCTCCCGGTACAGAAACAATTATTCACCTTTATGAAATAATAACGATTACTATCAAGGCCTCTCTTAGAAAAACATATTTATGTTTAAAATTAATTAAAATTTAAATCTAAAATTAATGGCCTCCCTAGCATCATTAACCAACGCTAACATGATATCGTATTACGTAGAAATAGACCAAGGATATTTTTCTGAAGACAGCTTTGTTGAATATGTATATGAACACTAATCTCGTTATCACCACCACTAATACATAAATTACTACGTTGCCTCTATCGTGAAATGGTAGGGTATCTAGGGAACCAAAGTTTCTTTCTGATCACATTTGCAGTTATTGCTTTGTTGCTATTTTCTGCAAACTGTTTTTCTTGTTAATTCATTACATTACCACTTTCTGCAAGTTTTGAATAATGTGGCCAATTGGTGTTGCATAAAACACTCTGAAATCCCAATGTTATCACTTAGTCGGCCATGGCAGCACGCGGTAAGACGACAGCGGATATGTGCGCGGTGAAACGCATTAACTTGCAATATTCGCCACTCGCGGCGTAGCGGTGCATTTCTCCCATCAGCGCACGGAAACTATACGCCCTTTACTCTGCTGTCATTCAGGTCGGAGCCCCGTTGGATCTTCCTTTTTCCTACATTCGTGTCGTATCTTGAGCGTGTTAAACGTAATTTCAAGCACTGTCTTCTTGGCTTTATGATGATCGAATCACCCCTTTTCAAATGAGAGGAAAGTATTCCTTTCGTTAAATGAAAGCCGGGCTGAGTGGCTCAGACGGTTGAGGCTCTGCCTTTCTGACCCCAACTTGGCAGGCTCGATCCTGACTCAGTCCGGTGGTATTTGAAGTTGCTCAAATACGTCAGCCTCGTGTCGGTAGATTTACTGGCACGTACTGCGGAACTAAATCCCGACAGCGCGGCGTCTCCGAAAACCGTAAATGTAGTCAGTGGGACGTTAAGCCAAAAAAAATATTCGATAGATGAAGCCTCACTCACTAATTGCATGCTATGTTCTCTCTCCACAGATGACTCCGTCCGTATTAAACATTCCTACAGAAGGCTTTGCTTGATCGCAGCAAATTACTTCGTGAATTATCGGCTTTAAGAGGACGCAGAAGTTGTTGTGTTGTGGAAAGGTTTACAATACATGGAATGAAAGCTGCTTCATTCGTAGTCCCTTTTTAATGCATTCAGCCAATTTTGTACGAAATAAAAGGCAGCTCTGATTTCCCAAGTTACTCCTTATTTTGTGTTTCGAGAATTCAACCAAGCCTGACTTTTGCTGAGATATTTAAGAAGCGGACTATATACAAGTGTATACAATGCACAAACAATTTCCCCTTGTAGCGCTTTTTCCGCCTCAGTTTGTGTATGTAGTAAACGTAATTTAAATTAAGTTTGGTTGACAAATGTATTTTATTTGCTATTTATCATTGTCTTTAATCAGCAAGTGGCTATGCGGTTTGCGTCAAGCATTCGAGAGCTAGTGGGTTCGTATCACATTACCGACAGCCCAGAAGGTGCCTTTCCGTGGTTTCACGAATGCTGGGACTGTACCTTAATTAAGGCCACAGTCGCTTCCTGCCCACTCCTACCCATTTCATAACCTATCGTTACCATAAGACCTATCTATATCGGTGCGACGTAAAACAAATTGTCAAAAAGAAAATTAATCCCTTTCTGTACATAACGCTGCTAAGGCTATAAACCCTATACATCTACATAGACTGAATATGCTGTCTAATATTCTTTCTTTCTTTCTTTCTTTCTTTCTTTCTTTCTTCTCGGCCTGACTTGGTCAGACGGCTGAGGCGCTGGCCTTCTGATCCCAACTTTTCAGGTTCGAACCTGGCTCAGTCTAGTGGTATTTGAAGGTGCTCAAATACGTCAGCTTCGTGTCGGTAATTTTACTGGCACGTAGTGAACTCCTTCAGGACAAAATTCCGGCACCTCAGCGTCTTCGAAAACCGTCAAGAAGGTAGCTAATGGGACGACAAAACAATAACATTATCTTTCTTTCCTAATCTCCTTACCCTCCAAGGTTGGTTTTTTCCCTCGGACTCAGTGAGAGATCCCACCTCTACTGCCTCAGGGGCAGTGACGTGGAGCATGTGGTCCATTGGGTCGGGGAATACAACTGGGAATGAGGACCAGTTCCTCGTCCAGGCGGCCTAACCTGCTTTGCTGAACAGGGGTCTGTGTGCGGCGATCTGAAGATCAGGGGGGATAGGCAAGGAGGTGGGAAGGAAGCAGCCTTGGCCTTAAATTAGGTAGCATCCCGGCATTTGCCTGGAAGAGAAGTGGGAAATCACGGATAACCACTTCGAGGATGGCTGAAGTGGGAATCGAAATATTGGAATAGTTGACCTGTCGAGGCTGAGTGGACCCCGTTCCAGCCCTCGTTCTACTTGCCAAATTTCGTGGCAGAGCCGGGAATCGAACCTGGGTCTCCGGATTAGCAGCGAGTCACACTAACCGCTACATCACAGAGGGGTATTCTCTCCAATACTAACATTTAAACTTGAAACTAAATTTAATTTCGTTTAAATTTAACACAAAACCTAACGTCGACATTGTTAACATGAATAGTTAATATAATAAAGGAGCTAATGTTTTATGAATGTAAGCTGTAATATTATTGAAATCTGCAATAATCTAACTGTCGAGAATGCATCGTAGTTTCTTTAAGCTCCATGTGGCAACACATTCTAGCACTTTCTATGGAATGACTTTAGGTTACTTACAGTTTACAGTATGTCTGATTTTAGTCGGGATACATTTCCAGGAAAATATGTTCGCCACAGTGTTGTACATACTGCTGTGATGAGCGTGACTGGAAAACAAGAGTTCTTGATGACCATCAGCGGGAGAGGTAATTGGAATCTAATCTGAGGTAATATGGATTGCCTGTTTGTAAGTAAGAAACAGCATAAAACTTCGGTCTACCAAATAATTTTAAACAGAATAGTTGATGGAGAAATGGGCTAAGGTGGGAATGAAGTGTAAGATCTAGAATCAATGGAACTCAAGCGTTATGCACCCGTTAAAGTCTACAGCCAAGTGAATAAATTAAGTTATTGTAGACTATCTCAGCATAATAAAATGTTGGGAGTATTAGTCCTTTAATGAGCAATTTACTGGTGTAGTACATCGTTTATAATTGACTTTGCACATTCAAAATATCAGCTTCTGAGGATATACACAGGCGCATTTTTATGAAGAGAGGAGATATTTTATGGTTGCTTTACAATATTAACTACACTGGATTCTCAAATTGTCTGATGTTCCGCGATATACTTAGTCACGAAATACAACTACTTTACTCAGACATTTGACCTTGTAACATGTAATAAAGAGAATGGAATGTTCCCGATATAGACAGAGATTTGTGTTTGTAATGGAATTGTACGTCCCGCATCGTTTAAAGTATTCTGTTGTGTTGATGAGTTTATCATTGTCAGAGTCTGACGAGGTCAACATAGTTAACAGATCAGTTTATAACAATTTTGGTACACTTTAAGCAATATTCAGAATTAATTACATGCCCAATGGTTTCTAGAACAAGAGTTGAAAGAGAATATTTTAATCCGTTTTACGTAGTGTGAAAATTGTGTTTTTGTGTCTACCGTTTTTTCGGATGAAACCCGCTAAAATGGCGAGCTGTAAAGTTAAACAAATTAATTAATTAATACATTCGTTCATTCATTTATCGATACGGACATCTGTGTGCCACGTTTACACACTCTACCTGCCCTTCTGTTTGGCTTCTCCTTTCTATTTCTTTCGCCGAGATTTTCCGTGGTTTTTAACATTCATCCCTCTCTCCCACAAACATTTTCCTAAATGTCGTTCTGTCCTGTACCTCTTCCTCCTCGACACCCACTTCTGCTAGGTCCTTATGTACTTTTGTAAGCCACTCAGGCTGTGTTTTCCACTTTTCTTGTAGAAGGAGTATTTTGTTGACCAATTTCTCCTGATTCATCCTTTTTAATGTGTCAGTCTTCTTTTCCTCAGCGTCGTCGTCAACTTTTCGATGATTCTGTGGACTTCCAGACTTGATTTCGGCCGGAAAGTACATTTGTCATTTTAAGTCATACCCAAGAGATTTCCAAGGAACGTTTTTCTCCTTTTAATGTTTTAAACATTGTAAACTGACAAATTAGGTGTCCCCATATTACGAAAAACATGAAATTAAGCAGTTTTCTCAATTGTGCCAAAAACTCAAGGCTTAAAGGGCCCGAAAGGTTTCAAATTGTGAGTCTTGAATAGCTCCATGAAGCTAAAAACAACAATTTACGAAAAGCACTTCCGGCCTAAATGCAGTTCCGGGAAAACTGCTTAAAATCGCGTGTTTCTTTAATTGTTTTACTTTTTATTTAAATCCTACCCAAATTAACACATTTACATAATTATTTCCGCAACGTGTTCCTTGGTTCAATAAACTCATTTTTTGTTTTTTGAAAAATATTTACACCGAACGTACTTATAAGGGCTTAAATGTAACTCCGAATTGACTCATATTAGCGCTTGTTTTGGTAGAAAAAAAGGCAAACTGCTAATCTAATAGACCGGATAACGATGATTTAGGGAAGATTTGTAATTTTTCGGAATAAATAACGTATATACCCTCATACTTTTTTAATATTTTATTTATCTAAAATTGGTCGCTCATATCCCTAGGGTGTTTTCAACATTGAGTTGTTTGTCTGAAGGGCTGAGGATTGTTCAAGATCTGAGTCTGCCACACTTGTCAGTGTTTCTGCTCCATCAAGAAACTGCCTTCTGATCACTGTGCACTAATGTCTTAATTTGGCTTGAATGGAAATGGACTTGGACTAGTACGTCATGGGATAGAATGAAGGACATCTCCGTCCTATCGTAATGAACAGATTTTTCTTTTATGAGAGTGATAATATATTTTCAATGAATATAGTTATATTTCAATCGTATTTTGTTATACACTATTTGTCGCCGAAGAAATAGTAATACAACATATGTATTTTATATCTATGCAATCAAAAGTAAGTTTGATTGATCCTTATATAAATCTACACCCTCTACTGATCGGTACCAAAAGTTGTACCAGAACGCATGAGGAAATCGGGCGAGACGTAGAGATACTTGTTTTGTCAAATTCGAACGTTTACTCCGCGTTTTAAAGGGAAAAACACAATATCATAAGCAAATTACTGAAGTTGTAGAAGGACCGGATACAGCTAATTTTACGACCCTGACTGCAATAAACACTAATCGATAAGTCCCTGAGGGACCCCGAAACACACATTCTAAGGATGTACACTCTGTGTGTTTTCGTTGTTCGTGTTCTCGAAGCACTATCAATACGGACCCATTCTCAACATTCTAATTATTAAATTAAATTTACTATTTTACTGTTTGAAAACGTGTTCTACATTGTGGAGTGGCATGGAAAGAGTGTAGTTGTATTTGAAGAACTGAGTATATTTGTTAACAGTTTTAAAACATTCAAAGGGTATTATGATCCTCTTGGCTACGTCACTGAAAATAAAAGCTGACATGGGGAGCTAAGATCCAGACAGTTGTAAGACCAGGACTGGATGATACCTGAAGATGATGTCAAACCTGCGAAACGACTTCCCTGGTCAGTGGACAGAAGAAACGCTCACATAAGAGAATGAAGGACTTGTGGACAAGGATACGTAAACCAGGTTGGAAACATAAATAAGCGTTATCCAATGAGAACGCAACGATGTTAATTGATAAAAGCTGAAAAAGGCTGTCTTTACCGACTTTTGACTCACTAGACGTGGACATTCTGAGACGTCATCGTGCTGGATGGAGTTATTCACGTGGACGGCCTGTCCTTTTCCAGCAGGTGGAAACAGCAGCTTTCTGCCAGATAGTCAGCCAATGAACTGGTGTAGTAATTTTAATAGATTCAATTAAAGGAAATACCCACCATCGTGTGATTTCCACCGAGGCGGGGGAACTGGCGCGCGGCAACACCGATTGGCGTCCGTGCGAGAGGAAATGCCTTACACCGCGCTGAATTGCGTTGGTTCCCCTGTATTCATAACTGGTCTGCGTTACCTATGAGTGGAGCCAATATACACTCATATTCACAGGACATGTTCACTAGCATGTTCTGCAGAAACGACTATCATGTCAGTCACCTAGGTTCACCATGTGCCCTGTTTCCGAGCAGGCACTAGGTCCTACATGGGTACTGATAACTTGTTCCACACGTAATAGCATTGACGCGTGCAAAGCATAAGGCGCGAATGGCGCCCTGGGGTATAGCCAACCATGATGCATTCAACTAGTTCAACAGTTCATCTTTGGTGGTTGCCATAGGGTCATAGCGCCGCAACCGTCATTTCACCATATCCCACACATTTTCGATTGTCGACAAGTTCGGTGATAGGGCGGGCCAGGGCAACAGCCTGACATCCTGTGATAACAAGAAGCACATGTTCGTTCAGCAATATGTGGTTGCACATTGTCCTGCTGAAATATGGTGTCTGGGGTGTCGTGCAGAAAGTGTATGGCTATGGGTCGCAGGATGTCATTCACGTAGGTCAAACTGGTCACACCATAAGGTATTGGGTTGGCGCTGTATGACTTGTGCGAATGCAGTCAATGTGATGCCTCTCCCCCTGTCTGCTGTGAATCAAAATCCGGCCATCATTTCCAAACAGAACGTGTATTCGTCCGAAAACACTATCTGCTGCCATTCTTGTCCCCAGTGACGTCGTTCCGTACACCATTGCAGTCTATCATGTTTATGAATATTAGTCAACGGTAGGCAGAGAAGTGGACGACGCGCCGGTAATCCAGACCGTAACAAATGGCGACGGACTGTCACTCCTGATAGTGTACAATGTGTTACACTGTTCCACTCTTGCGCCAGAACCGAGGAGAATGTAGATCTGTCCTGCAATGCCATTCAGTTAAGGTGTCGAACTTCTCGGCGTTGGTCTGTGCGGTGCGATCAGATCCATCTCGTCGTGTTCTACGGCCTTCTGTGAACCATTTTATGCACACCCGTTGCACTGCGGACACATTTCGTCCCACACGAGCAACAATTTCCCGTATGGATGCATCACGTCCTCTCATGCCAATAATGCGCCCTCATCCAAACTCACTCTTTTGACGGCACGGTTCTCGCATACGTCAGCGAGGAATCCTGCACGTCTGGTCAAGTCACACTGACCTTCGGTTTATAGGGACAACGAGAGCCGCTAGCACATTTTACCAGTCGGTGGGGGTACGCCGAGATACCGATGTAGACCTTGAACCTGAGGGACGACATGGTTCAAATGTTGATCATTTCTTCAGAAGATCCTAGTGCACAATGCACATGTCCTATGAATATGAAATTCCTACCTCTAGTCTTTCAAGGTGTTCTGATTTTTATGGACATGAGTGTATGAGGAGTACCATGGGTCTGAGTTGCCTGTGATTGTTCCCGCCATGTGAGGAACACCACGGGATTTTGCATTGCCCGTAATCAGTACCAATGTAGGGACCATCATTGATTACCTGTGGGTGGTAACATAATATGTGATACACCGCGGGTCTAAATTGCCTATGAATAATACCACTATGTGAGGAACTATGAATACATGTGGCCTGTGATTTATTCCACTAGGTGAGGAAAACCACAGGAATAACGGCGCCCGTGATTATTCTCATTAAATGTGGGACACTATGGGTCTCCGTTGCTTGTGAGTTGTACCCTTATGTGAGGAACACCATCGGTTTGTGTTACCTGTGAGTGGTGCCATTATGTGTGACATACCATGGGTCTATATTACCTACGATTAGTACCACTGTAGCTACAATGGTTCTGCTTTACTGGTGAACAGTACAATTACGAGGGGCCGGTGACCTGGATTTTTGACCCCTTTTGAAAAGAAGTACCATCTTAGAATATTGGGCATTGTGAAATGGATCCGCTGATTGTTTTGGATTCATGGTCAATTTTTTCATCATCATTCATTTTAGATTTTTGTCAATGGATATATTTTAAAGTTTTAATTACCGCTGCATTCCGTTGCACCTCCTGCCATTAGTGGACGATGCCCTAGCTCTTAAGCCCCTTTAAATCTCTGGGATCCAAACGACCACTGTGCCGGTACAATCCCCGGTGGTCACCGACCGAAGTGTTCAGCAGAGTGCACGTTTACAAGAGTGAAACACTCTCACATGCTGTAAGTAGGCAGACTTCTCGGTAGTAAAATATGTACTCGGTATGGATATAGAGATTGTTGTAGTAAATTAAGGTGAGGTGTATTTACACAGACTTCGTGAAATAGAGAAGGTGACCTCATAAGTTCTATTTTTGTCAGAATAACACGAGGAGGCTCAAAGTTATCTTGGTGGGCAAGGTAACTCTTGTACTGAGCAGTTCTCCTTGTTATGTTATCATTTACAAAGTTCTGTCCAGTTGGAGGAGTTCATTAATCTAAATAACACTCATAACCAATTTGGGGATTCAAGAGCTTTCAACGCTCGGAATTCAATTACTTTAATGGACTACCTTCTCGCTTCCAAAACATTCCTTGGGTGGGAGGAACTGCAAAATACTTCAGAATAATACGATTTGGTTATTTATCTCTGGTACTAGTGAAATTACATCGTCCTTCAGACTTTCTTGTTTGAGTCATAATTTGAAACAATTCGTCTTTCGCCGTGGCTGACGATTTAAGTACGTTCAACGGGAAAGTTTCAGGACCTTTAGAAGTTCTTTTTATTTCCGAATTCTTGTAGGATCCAATAGAAAAAACCTCGTCGGAACACCAAGATCAAACAATGAACGCATCGAAATCATATTTCTTCTTGTATTGTTCTAAATTTGACTGCTCTTCGTCTTTATTTCGGACTAGCTGTAGTACCCAGCCCTTCTCGGATACTTTATTTGAATGTTTAGAGTTTCTGTTAACTGTTTGAGGGTTTTGTGGCTCAGATGACATTGCAGCGGCCTCTCACCGCTGGGTTCCGTGATTCATATCCCGCTCATTCCATGTGAGATTTGTGTTGGACAAAGCGGAGGCGGGACAGGATTTTCTTCGTGTACTCCGGTTTTCCCAGTCATCTTTCATTCCAGCAACACTCTCTAATATCATTTCATTTCCTCTGTCATTCATTAATCATTGCCCCAGATATGTGTGACAGGCTTCGGCAGCTGGCACAATTACTGTCCTCACCGCTAGATGGGTCTTCATTCATTCCATCCCTCTCCTGGTCGAATGACTGCACACAGGCTGAGGATTTTCATTTGCATATTAACTGTTTGAAGTTACTTTTTTTAGATGTCCTTATTATGACGTTGACTGATAGTTTACGAACGCTTATGTAAATTTAGAGTTACTGTTATGTATTTAAGTTTTAAATTGAGATTATATTTTTCCGTTAACTATTTTCCTGTGCCATCCCAGATTCTCAGGGAAGTAACTGATTCTTTCAAATAATTAATAAGAGTATGTATTTACGCATCGCGCAGTAAATATTATGTACACGATTCTGTCACTGGCATCGTCACCAATGAGGTTAGGGACCCCGAAAACTGTGCAATCATCACAAATATTGGTCATTTTGGACATATTCTTGTTTACTCCTTCTCCAACACCCGTGATTATGGATGTAAACGGCATTCAGAGTGTCAAATTTCATCTAAGAGACCCCGAAAGTCATGGATTCCACACTAATATCGGTTATTTTTGTATATGGACCCTTCTCTTAGGGCTGCTAGTGGTGTCATACCCTCACATTATTTTTTCCTGATAGTAGGTCAAATGTGTACCAAGTTTGGTTCGGAGCTATGCTGGATGATACGAAAATTCATTCGTACTTACAGTAATTTTTTTAATTTTCATTTTCTCCTCTACCACCCCCTACCCTGCTACCATAACGTATCAACACAATACACGACATATACGCGCAGATACTTACCTCACTTACCTCTCATCATAAATTGCCTTGGATAGACTGGAACGAACTAAAACAGTTCGGAACTGGAGCCGTGCGTAGACAAAAGGGGAGCAAAAGGACAGAAAGGCAAGAACCCGTAACCCCCACGAATAAAAGAATGGATCAAGAGAAAATCGGGGTTTATTAACATAACTGCAGAAAAATAGAACATCAAGTAGTATCCCGTTCAATGACATAGTAAGTTTTGTGTTACACGGCGACAGTACATACGATCGCACTATTCACTTCCGTATGACCACATAAGAATACAAATTCGTTTCAGAAAATAATGTGACGTGGAACACGTTATCGAAGGAATCAGAAAATTGAACCACGAAAGGGATAATACAGTCGTACTAATGCGGACCGCGCACATATCAACAGTTAGTATACCCGTGCTCCAAACGAGCGTCCACTCGATGATAGCGCGTCACAACAACAATGCCAAAGCACAGCCTCCCAAAGGAGAAGAAGGAAAAGAACAAGATGATATTGCCACAGTTACAAAAACAGAAACTAATCGCCGACAATGGAGCAGATAACGGCCTAGAAATATGAAAGAGCACACCACACATGGCCCGAACCGGCCAACGAAAACGAAAAATAAAAGAAAGAGAAAGAAAAATTAAAATTAAAATTAAAATTACGAGATACGGAGACTGCTATAAACCGTACACAGGCAGACAGCACAGCCATGCGCACACACACGTATGAACAAGAAGAGAGACCCAATATAAAATCGACCCAGACCAGACCGGTAAGGTCAAGGCGCGACGTATACTTTCACACAGGATAGCGACGGATATCATGGACTCACGAGCATGGTTCGAACACCACAGATACAATGCTGGACCGCCGCAATAAAAAGGCAAGGCTGATCCAAATATAATCGTAGCGATCACAACAGTCGTCGACCCGCCACCCGGGACATCCAAATTGCCTCACGTGGACAAACATGGATTAAACCCCGTAGCGTCAAATCACACAATATACGAATGCTTAGCCATGATTCCAAGGGATGAGGAAACAGAAGTGCATGGTCCCAAACCCACAAACACACAGCCCCCAAACAAACATATAGGTAAATACCACTCTCCGTACTCGCGCGTGTGCACACAAAGAAAGAAAAATTAAAACACACACAAAATTAACTAAGAGCCTGCAAAGACAGGTGATAAAAGACTACCGAAATACAATTACATAGAACCGTTCATGTAACTATGGCACGTAAAATGAAATAAAATTAATGAATACCTGGGAGCAGCAATCGGGAATCTAGAAATATGTATGTCAATCAAAATAATGACTCCCAGCAGAGAGCCGAGCCTTGAAACAAGTAAATCCACGATAATAACAATTCGTAGATCAAGAAGCACATTTTAAATCCCAGTTTGTTCATCATTTTCGATCCCTCCATTGTTGGTACCACGAGCAGACCAATTTAACACTCGGAGAGCGAGAGACAGATTGTGTATCAACACAGATGGCTGGAGCGCCATCTTCAATGAGAAACTATAAGTTTCACGTCACACCCGGGTGATGTTATCGCTAATGGCGACAACGACAGTCAAGGAGAAGTAGGAATAAAGGAAGAGCATCACCAAGGCAGGATTAGTTCGGCACACACCTCTTCTACCCATACCGGTCTATCAGGACACAGAGTTAGCCGTATGGCAGTATGACTCCATGCGACAGCATTTAAGGGGCGTTTTGACTTGATGGTTCGTCCCGGTTGCTGTAAAGTGCCTTCATAGCACTGCGCATTGACGCTGAATCCACGCTCGAGGAAGTCAACAAGCAGAGGGCTCCTGCAGTCAAAGAAAAGGTTATCATGCACATTCGCCATGGACAAGAAGTGTTCACCATACACCGCAGATATGCGAAGATGAGTTTCGCGTATTCCAGCACGCTCAGCGACCAGAAAACGAGCCATCATTTTATGGTCTTCTTTGCTTGCCTCCATTTCTGTAGCTGACGAACACACTAGCCAGCCCACGCGCCAACAAAGACATAACCCAACAACTTCTTGCACCTATGAGTTGTCACTGTGCAGTTCTCCTACCACAGCGATGGAAGTATCTATACGTAACAAGAGTGTTGCCACCTTTCGCGCGAAATATGTGCTATGGCGGGTGTTCGGTTTTCATTTGACTTCTCCTGATAACACTACTTGTCCGGTGGTGAAGAACCGCCAGCGACGGTTAGTACAGTTAGCCCTTTATAATACAATTTCGACCAAGTCCTTACCTGATTTGAACACTGTGTCACGGAAAGTATTCTTGTGCCACTGGTGACTGAGGACTGAACTAGTAAGACGTCCTGAGACTCTGGATACTCGTTACTACATGTTAGAATGGTAGTTGCTAGGGTCATTCAATCCACAGAGGGACCCTGAAAGTCTGGTTATGTTCATCTGCTTCACAGATATTTGCAATGTTTAAGACCATTTGGCAGATGAGGACTGAACGCTGATTGGCATTTTCCTTCCTTCCTTCCTACGATTCGTTCTACGTCGCACCGACACAGAGAGGACTTGTAGTGACGATGGGAGAACAGTGGAAAGGAAGCGGCCGTGGCCTTAACTAAGATACAGCCCCATCATTTTCCTATTATAGAAGTGATAAACCACGTAAAACCGCCATCAGAGCTGCTGATAGTGGAGTTCCATCCACAATCTCCCGTGTGAAAGCTCACAGCATGTGACTTGAGTCACGCAGCCAACTCGCTTGCTCTTCTTCTTCTAGTGCTCTCTCTTCCTCTCGCTGAATATCGAGGTCCTTCAAGGACTAATTTTCCTATTTTGTCTTTCTCTATCGCAGAAAAGTCGAAGTACTGTCAGAGATTCCACGTACGGGATAAAATTCTTCGCCCACGTCCAACTTTCCCTTTGCTCCTCTCTTCTATGATCAGTTGCACCAGACTGTATATTATTTAATTACGAGGATTTGACGCAAGTAGGCCGAGGGTTAAGTCTTGACAGTATTTCAGTGCACGATCCGACTGCTTCCTCCCTGATCGGTACAGCGTGCGTGTATACTAATAAAGTGCTTATTTTTTTCTTGACCATTATGAGTCTCTGTTATGAACCCGCAAGCCGCAAGCCCTTCCATTATTCTCCAATTCAGACTGACGTTGTTGCATATTCTACTGCAGATAATGGAAAAGGAAAGTAGATTCCTGGAAACTAAAACACTGGAATGACGCTGTAACTGGTAGAACTCTCTCTGTACTAGCCTATAATTATGACGTACCCTTGTTTAGGCGTCTGAGCTTACAGACCTGTGAGAACGTAGGTTAAAGGTTGATGCCGGCTACATTGGCAAACCATCAAACATTTCTGTGAAGCGGTGTTGTATAGTACAACCTAATATGAAAGACCCGGCCTAGTCCCTCTGTGTCAAATCTCTCTTTTCCGAACAATTTGTTGCGTGGTTTGAGTCACGTAGCTATCAGTTTGTATTCGGGAAATAGCGGCTTCGAACCCCACTGTTGGCTGACTTGAACATAGTTTTCCGTGGTTTCCCATTTTCACACCAGCAAATACTGGGGCTTAATTAATGTCACGGCGTGGCTGTGAGCTTGCATCCGGGAGATAGTAGGTTCGAATCCCACTGTTGGCAGCCCTGAAGATGGTTTTCCGTGGTTTCCCATTTTCACACCAGGCTGTACCTCAATTAAGACCACGGCCACTTCCCTCCCATTCTTAGCTCTTTCCTATCCCATCATCGCCATAAGACCTATGTGTGTTGGTGCTACGTAAAGGAAATTGTAAGAGAAAATGTCATTTCAGGTAAATAGGTCAACATCACCACCAACAGCAACATGGTCATATGGTGGGGTATTTTCCTGTTTCACTTCTTATTGTGAATGAGAGAATAATTTTGCTTCAAATATTATACCCAAGTCCTTGTTTAATATAATTACTTCGTTAACACAGCATGGAAGACCACTGCTTTAATAATTTAGAACAAGGATAAATACGCCAGGTTATATCAATAATCTTAGATAACGAGTAACAAACGGCAAATTCCTATGGACACAGTCAGAAGGAAAAAAGACTAATTTCACACAAGAAGGAAAGAAAGACACAGAGTGTTTAAAAAATGTTCTCACTCTTGGAATTACAAAATTTAGGTGTTTATTTTTTGCTATTTGCTTTACGTCGCACCGACACAGACAGGTCTTATGGCGACGATGGGGCAGGAAAGGCCTTGGAATGGGAAGGAAGCGGCCGTGGCCTTAATTAAGGTACAGCTCCAGCATTTGCCTGGTGTGAAAATGGGATACCACTGACAACCATCTTCAGGGCTGCCGACAGTGGGGTTCGAAATCACTATCTCCCGGATGCGAGCTCACAGCTGCGTGCCCCTAACCGCACGTCCAACTCGCCCGGTTAGGTGTTTATTAATACGGATACGAGGCTAATGGTTTCATTTAAATTAAAGACAATTACGTGCAGGAAATTAAACTAACCTGGTCCAGAAGAAAAACAAGTCTATTGTACCTGTGTGTTTGCAGATGATCAAATCGATGACCTTTATTTTCCAGACACGCGGTCGAATGGAGTGAATAACTTACGAACCATTGCTTTTGGAACTACACGACATTGCCTTGCTATTTCCTCTTTCAACGCTTCAACTATTGTGGGTTTTGCACCACAAACCTTATCTTTAAGGTGCCAACATGAGGAAAAGTCCTTTGGAATTAGTTCTTGGGAACGCGCAGGGAATTCAGGGCTACCTCTTTGCCCAAGGTCCTGACATCACGGTCGTTGTGGGGTGGTGCTCCATCTTGCTGATAGTAACACTCCTCTTCACTAAACATTTCAGCAAGGCATAAACCGACGGATTATTGCAGCAAGTTTAGGTAAACGTCCCCCGTAACAGTACGGTACGTAATGAAAGGCCTTAGGATGCCCAATGCAGATATCTCACACCACGCGGTAACACTTGGTAGAGTCACGTGGGGTCCAACAGACATGCAGATCTTCACCCACCAGTTGGTGCAATTGTGTCGGTTGTTGTAACCATTTAACTTAAAGACAGCCTCATCACCCGGCACATTTTGGAACATTTATGAATATGCAGGGGGCACTAAACTTTTTTGGACTTGGTTTCTTTAATTTCTTGCGTTATATGGTGTTTAAATGAAACCGTTAACACTGTATCTATATCACCAAACGTTAAATATATTGTCATTCTAAAAGTGAATACTTTTTTCTGGACACCCTGTAAAAATATTGTCGATAACTCTCACTTCCATCGTATACTGTAATAGCTCAACTAATATGTAGGTACGCGAAAGAGCATCGTGTCTGTACATATTTGACAGTATTAGTGACGTGATACTGAAGCTTTTCAGTTGCCTTATCTATACAGTGACGGTCTACTCAAGGAGGAAGACCAGCCAGAATGAAATGCTTGGCCGATAAGAAATGTCGCATTATGGTAGCTGACTGGTGGTCAGCCCCATGTGGGTGGGGGATGCAGATGAAGAATACACCCACGGTATCCCCTACCGGTCGTAAGACGCAAATAAAAGTGCCGGCCAATCTGTGATTAGTACCATTTGGTGATGAACACCATGGGTTGACTTTACTTACGAATAGTACTACTACATGTGTCTGGTTGTGCTCCCTCTTAGAGTAATAATCACTACTATACTGAAATTCAACTCAAGAGCTTAGGAAAAGTATCATTCCGCACGTGAGCTCATCCCCTGCTCCCCCTTTCCGTCTCCGTTCTCCATCTCCGCCACAACCAGCTTATTATTAACGCCGTGCATCTATCTGACAAGTACTGTATTCTGAAATAGTGAAGCATCAAACGAAATCACAACCTTTCACATAGCTGTACTTTGATTACGTACCATACCTATTTATTCCTTCACTGACCATGTAAAACCTACAGATTACTGACGAATACCGAGGCAAGGGAAGCAAGGTTTATGTTTATTTCATAACGCAATTTGTGTGAGGCACATGGGGACTTACAACATAAGTATACGACTCCGCTCTCGTGCAACGACTGTCAGTGGCAGTTTCTCACAATTCCAGAAGCTGAAAAAGACACCTGTGAAGGAGACTGCAAAATACAATGTTTCCAGGAATGTTGTAAATATTGTAGTCTCGTCATTCGGAAGGTAAAAACGAGCTCATGATCCCCTCATGACATTATTTCTGCAGGTAGAGCGGGGTTACGAATATAAAGCAAAGTACAAATTATTATTATTATTATTATTATTATTATTATTATTATTATTATTATTATTATTATTATTATTATTATTATTATTATTATCGAATACGCCAAGGATCTTATTCCCATACCGTGTTAAGGCCCTTCCTGTTTCATTTACGGCGAGTGCTGAGCTGACCCATCGACCTTTCGCAGGAGACTTGGATTTTCCGTGGAGTTTAAATTCCACGCGAGCGACGTAAACACTACTTAATTTTT
This sequence comes from Anabrus simplex, assembly GCF_040414725.1. NCBI lineage: Eukaryota > Metazoa > Arthropoda > Insecta > Orthoptera > Tettigoniidae > Anabrus > Anabrus simplex. Next base: position 775,199,601 of record NC_090265.1, read on the forward strand.
CTCCATTTTTGTTAGTTTTGAAGTATTTCACAGGGGACTCAAGCGTCACAGCATCGACACACGTCTTGCTCACAGCTGGCAACCATTATGAATACTGAACATGCTGTTGCAGCCAGTATTGCCAACAGTTTCCTTGGATCCATCTTCAACGTCGTACATATTGTGCGAACTTATCAGCACTGGAATGAACTCGAAAAAAGCTTACTAAGTACACAATGCTATAAGATATCAATATCACATTATTATTATTTTGCTACATACACTTGAACTTACCATTCCATCGTTGGTCGGTCACAGCTGCGGCAATAGAGCAATATCGAACTCTTATATCTTGGGGCGTAGCGGGTATATTTCGGTCACGATCTTGACCAAACTATGGGGTTCAGAAGAAAGCCTAACTACTTGAAATAAGGAGCAAATATGTGCTTACGAGATTTGATTAAATTATCAAAATGCCAAAATTATGTTTATAAAATCATTCATTAGAAAGAATTAATTATTTAATATTTAAACGCAGTCACATTGCATTGCGTGAATGTTATCTTTTTAAATTTTTCGAAGAAATTTCTTCGGAGGAAAGTAGGAAGTATCACAAATTAGTGGACAGCGAAAACTAGAAAAACTAAAATTGAAAATCGGGCCCCTTTTGATCCAAACGATAACTGAGAATTAATCCACACTATCCGTGGAAAATCTGACCTTCAACAAGTACAATTCCAGATTTACATTGAATTAAGGTTATCCACCAGTCGAATATCCTGTCAGATATGGGAATACCAGCCGAATGGACCCTTAATCGAACCAAATTGACTATCAGTTGTTTTGGATAGGTTGCGAAATACTACTGGAAAGCACGGTGTTCACTACAAGTTAGCAGCAGCAGTCATAATTAAAAATAAAATTACAACATGTTTTGTCATTTCGTGACACCCTTAAGTTATGGAATAATCCCGAAGCTGAAACATGCATCACCCAAACAGATGTTCAGAAGGAACCAATAACAACTCTATCTGAGAGGATCTTACGTTACGTCGTTCTGAAGGTACAAAACTGCGAAATGCAGGAAACACTTATTCATCATGCATTTAGAAGAAATGATAAACACTGAAGTTAATGAAAAACTGGTAGATCACTTGAAAATATTCTTACAAAACCAACTTTCAGGTTATAAGCGGTTATGTTAAGTTTAATGAACTTACAAGTCCACACGATAAAATAAAATACAAAAGTACTAAAGGGAAATCTAAGGAAATCTTTCCATTCCCAAATGATAACTACCATTACAAATCCGTCTACTTATCTTTGTCCCAACAAACTAACTACAAGTTATTGATAGACCGAAGTCTCACCTATTATAAAATGAAAAAAACGAAAATTTAAATATAAAAGATATTCACAGCTGACGAATCGAAACCGCATTCAAAACTCAAGTCTCACATAAATAAGCTAAGTGTCCACACTGCACTGCCAAAGCAATCGCACGTCTGAACGACAAAATAATTAAGTCAAGAAATAACATTAAAGTACTAAAGTTCAATGCACTCGAACGTGCCGGGCAAACAGCAGTAATAATCAATCTCCGTTAGCTCAGTATCCAATGCTGGACAACCCTCATGTTTGGCCACTAGTAGTTCCATGCTCTTATATAAACACCTTCTAGCTGGTAAGGATTGTGCCGAAACATGGCCTCAATATTACTTTGCTAACACTCTCGGCATTACATACAATACTGCAGACACTACCATCGTTCAAGTCACTTCGCAAAAACACCTAACCTAAGACTTGAGTATATACAGACGACACCCTAATCCTGTCGTCGAGCCTACATATTGTCTACACACCCTAACAATAACATCTGTATACACACGCAGCCTCCTAAATCTATCGTTGAGCGTAAAGGGGCATGTCTACTCATACGTATACTCCTATGATACGTATACCATGTCAGGCCAAATCGTAACTTCAAACATACTTGCTGATATTTAGCATGAAACCTTATCGGAAACTCTAACACAATGAAACGAAGCTTGCCACAGTCCCTTCTTATCAATAAACGTGAAATGAAAAAAATAATAACGCGCGGCTGCTCAATTCACGACTCAAACATGATCTCGACACACGCAGTGAAGCGTGGGAAAATAATAATAATATTCAGCACTCGTCTAACTTTACATGAATATCGCCAAAAGAGTAATCATCACCATCACAAGAAATTCACAACGTAATTCTAGTGTGAGGTCCACAATCGCCTACCATCTCACTATTCCAAACATCTCTATCCACGAACTATCCAGTGAAGCTAAATTTAGTGATCTGCACAGCCAAACTATCACTTTAATAACGTCCAATATCTCATCCCACAATGTTTCCAATTTAATGATAATCTCGTCTCGTAATATAAAAAATATACTGAATGGAAATTTGTTACAACAGTTAAATAACACCAACCGTGTTTTCAGAATGCCCTTATGTTCTTGCTCTATGCTGACTTTACATAAATCGTCATTTGGACTTAACTGCCAAGAGCTACAGCCTTCTACAGAAATTGTTTATCATGGGGCAATTCTCGACTTGATATCAAAATTGGCGTTACAATGCACTCCTTTCGAATCTGCCCATCATCCAACCAGTCAGCTGTTCTGGATTGCTAACGGAACCTCATATACAGCCTGCCTCAGAAATATCACATTTAATATACAGCCTGTCTCAAAAATTCATCTCCATCGCCTATCATCACGGCGGCATTACTCTTGAAATACAGGCTTCATATGCCTTCAACATCTACACAACTAATCTCTCAACATATCATTCCGACACAATCCATTTCTTCCCACCCAAAAAACATTTCAAACCTCGATATTCCCATGACGAACAATTTTATAAGAATCGTTTCATTCATTTCGGACCTCAAAGACCAAATAACATACCATGATTTTCTATATCACAAAATACACGTTTTCACAAAGATTAACTTCCCACGAAGAAATATAACTGTATCAGACTTCACTGCATTTCGAAACAAACGCAAATCTCACTCGACATTTCTGTTACGTTCATGTTTTTATTATTATTATTATTATTATTACTATTATTATTATTTCGACTATTTTTTTCTGAACTCATAGGATATTCGAAATTATTGTATTCACCACAACTAGATTATCGTTATCACCTTCCTAATTTTAATGTTTGAACAATATCTCATTGAATTTTTGCACATTATTTAAACTTCGCATTTTACAGTTTCTCAGCGTGATTTTTACTGCCCTGAAGAGTTCCACACGACGACCAGAAATATAACACTTTCGCCCGATCATTTTTAAATACTAATTCGATACACGCACTAGAAAATGTTATTGGGATAAACAAATTCTATCTGCAACTTTAATACAAAATATAGACAGACCTGTAATGTAGTCATCTCGGAGTTCTGGCTATATTTTAGCCAGCTGACCTCAGATTCAGCCGCACATGACTGTAGAATACATCATCTTCTTATAGATTACTTAAAAATACACAGATTTTTCACTCGCTATTAATTAACAACAACACAAATGATGCACTCTCCTCGCTCTTTATCATGCGAACGTACTTCCCTCTCTGCTGGCGAGTGCGAACTCTCTTCGGGGACTCTGTTCTCGTTCACGCTAATATGCCTGGTGTTTCAAAAGATAACAAAATCAGACCTGTCTCTGACTAGCCACCAAACCTCCTTTGACAATGTCAAACACACAATGTAATAAATGAAATCAGCTACATATTTTAAGTAGATATCTACGCCTTCACGGTTTTCGTCGGCGGAAGCTCGGAATTTTCTATCACATTCAGATAAATACTCTCTTGACTCATCTACGTGAATATATAACGTAAGTTATTTTTAAGAAACAAATCCCGCTATTTCTTGTAGACGAACGACGTGGGTTCCACCGCACAGACCTTTAGATAGAATGTGTAAATGTGGGTTGAGGGTATTCCTTTTATAAGACTAGAGGTGATGCTACCCCGATCATGCATCCTGGTGGTGCAATCCTCTAATTCCATAACCGATGGACCAATATTTCCGACATTTATTCCAAAAATTCCACTAAAATTACAATTCACAATGGTGGTGATTTTATTTTTTTCCCATGCTTGCAACGGGCGTAATAAATTTATTTCTGACATGTAACTTGGCGCGCTTTCTTCGGATATGACCTCCACCCGTGCCGCAAATCCGCCAGTACGGACACCAACTTCTCTCCAGGCTTAATTGCATTTAAATTCACCCTATGGATTCCGTCTTCATTTAATGCTTATTAATAATTTCTATCCTTTATTCCTGGATTAACCATGTCACCAAAATTTCTCGTTGAGAAGGTTTTTCCTAAATTGTTAATTTAGTCAGTACTCGAAATCAACCGAAGCGTTCTGGCATTTCACGAGCGTGTGGCTCGCTCACCGGGGTGAATTCTGTTCCCACGGAGGGAGAGAATCTCGAAATAAAATATGGCTACTCCCAAAAAAGTTATTTGTAGCTGAAATAAATATCTGCAATTATTTATTATCGTAGAATTATGGGTTCAACACCACTGAGAACAATAACTATTCATAGCCATCTACGTATGAAATATAAGAGTTGGCAACGAACCCGAATAACATACAACCTGTGATTGTTTTCCATATTTATACAGGGCAAACAATTTTAGTTCGTTAAGTCAGTTCACCAGAATATCTAACCAAACTGAAAAAAGCTCCTGACTTCAGGAACAAGTAACAAACCAGGGGAGCTATTTGGCGCTGCGGAAGCCTTTTCACCGACCAGAAGTTTGACTAACATCAAAGGGACCGCTAATGTCTTGAGTACCGTGCTCGATAGCTGCAGTCGCTTAAGTGCGGCCAGTATCTAGTATTCGGGAGATAGTGGGTTCGAACCCCACTGTCGGCAGCCCTGAAGATGGGTTTCCGTGGTTTCCCATTTTTACACCAGGCAAAGGCCACGGCCGCTTCCTTCCCAGTCCTAATCCTTTCCTGTCCCATCGTCGCCATATGACCTATCAGTGTCGGTGCGACGTAAAGCCAATAGAAACAACAACAACAACAACAAGGTCTTGAATTGACTCTCAGTATACCTGAGGAACTCGTACCGCTACTGCCTCCAGCTGGGTCTGTGATTAGTACCATCCAGGGAGGATTGCAGTGGAAGTTGTACGATTAAATGTGGAACACCGTGGGTCTTTGTTGCCTCTGGGTGGTGCTATAATGTGTGATACACCGTGGGTCTACATTACCCACGGCTAGTACCACTGTGTGAGCAACACCATGAACATACATAGTTTGTGATGAGTACCACTATTCGAGCAACACCATGAGAATACGAGGCCTGTGATTAGTACCTCTATGTGAGGAACTCCGTAAGTCTGCGTTGCTCGTAAGTAAGTTCGTGTCTTCATCCCGAGGTGGCGCAGCTCATTTCAGGCACACCCCCAGTTGAGATGAGTTGCATGAACAATTTCAACCACGAAACAACCCTCCTGTCATTCGTAAATTTCTGGCAGTACCGGGAATCGAACGCGGACCCCCCGAGAAAGGCAGCTATCAACACTAACCGTTACGCTACGGAGGCGGACTGCGTTGCTTGTGAGTAGTATCCTTATGTGAGGAACGCCATGGGTCTCTATTGCCTGTGAGTAGTGCCGTTATGTATGGCATGCGATGACTGCAGACACATTCGAATGTCCTCAACAACTACTAAAGATTGAAGCTGCCATAACAAAGACGTGTGGCGAGTGAGAGTTCCGGGTAGAAAATTCTAGCATAACAACGGAAGAGGGTTCAGTGCAAAGTGAAGGTTTGTAAGGCGCTATTGAGTAATGCAACGTCACAGAAGTGTGATACAGGTTTGGTTTTATTTCGTCTAATATAGACGAAAAAATGAGTAGTATTTACTAATGCACAATTTACGGTTCAACTTATATAAATTTATTACTGGGACACCTTATTCCTAACAGTTACAGTGCTCGATGTGGGGCCTTCCGGCTTACGTCAATGTTTACTCAAACAACAGATAAGTAAGTGCTTGATTAATTAGTTTATAGGACCTCTACTGTGTGTACTAATTTGGGTTGTCAGATAGGATGCCAGGAATACATTCGCTCTGTCTCTCAATAATAGACATTCTGTATAACCTGGGAAAGTGATCCCCAATTCATGAAAGGCACTATCATGCAACTTAACATTATATATGCGCCAAAGTCAGAAGAAAAGTAATATTGTGCAGTATAAACGTCCAAATATTCGCTATTAAATCCAAAATGTTCAAAATATGCATTATGCATTAATTTTCTCCTAAAAAGACCAAAAATTGCAAACATGCAGGGAAAAACAACGGTTCTCTAGAATCATTAAGTCATAAAACGAATATTTTCAAAGTCTGAGAAGTGTAAGCAGGTTATTTGAAAACATGCTTTTGCCTGGAAATCTGAGCTCTACTGATAATATATCGAACGTAGACTTGTGGCATTTTAATTCAAGAAACAACGGTAAAGAAAGTGCGGCGACTTATCAGACCGAAAGGTGGTTAGAGATCTACCGTCAGCTGCCATGTAAAGGCCAGGTCACTGTACGAGGGATATGAGTTGGTTAGTTTACCGTTATTTACCTCACATACCTTAAATATTATTTCAAGTCAACGATCATCCAAAAGCAGGTACTGTAAAAGGAAAGAAAAAACCTTGTGACTAAAATATCGGGACGGCGCTGTAACATCCCCCTGTGGGAGGGGGCGGTAGAATAACACCCACGATAACCCATGTCTGTCGTAAGAGCCAACTAAGAAACGCTCTTAACTCCGGTGCGTATGTTGGCGACCACTGGGCCTTTATCAGAGTCCTGATATTGCTTCCACATACTTGTATCACGTACCTCACTTTCATCTATCCTATCATCGTATCCTATCTGACCCTCCTTGGTCAACTATTGTTCTTTTCACACCATGAGGGTATAAGGTGTAGAGTCCTGGGGAGTCTTTCATTTTCACGCCCTTCATGCCCTTCTCTTTGTTTCGCTGATACCTTCACTTGTCGAAATGTCTGACCAGTCCCACTTTTTTCCTCTGATTTGTGCTAATAGAGGATGGTTGGCCAGTTGTAATTCCTCTTAAAACAATAATCACCACCAACACCACCTAGCTGAGACACGGGAACTCTCGCTATACCGGACTAGGTCATGTACTCTTAGCCTAAACTGACAAACGTTTGTTCCACTGTGCACTGATATAAAGATAAACGAATCATTTTCCGTATTTTTTCAATCTATGAATTGTGGGCTAATTATTAGAAACACATTGAGTTCATTATTACTGTTTGCTTTGCATGTTATTTGAAATCGTGACTTCACCACAAACATATTTCACATACAGTTCTGGACAAAGGAGGAAGGTGTTTAGAGTTTAGTTCACATCGAGTCAGATCTTATGATCTCCAGCCTTACTCTACCTCTTTACGTTGAGAAATGAAACATACAGTATGTAACAATATCCTCAACGTGTCTGTTAGTTTACCTTTCAAAGCATTGCTCAATCTATATTTTCTCTTTCTTTTTCTGTCCGCAGGTGAGTGTCTTGGATTCTTACTTTCATCTCGTCTGGTTCAGAGATGTATAGGCTGCAAAAGGTGAGTTTATAGCTTACGAGAGTTCATAATGTATCTTAATGACAGATCGAGCATACTCGGTATGTTGACAATACCTGCAAGTTGTAATTCACTTTCGGGAAGACCACACTGAATCTTTATCCACAGAGTTAAATATTAGCTAGTGATTGACCATTGGAACACACATAGTTTTCTGAACGTCAAGTCCGTGACGAGTAAGCAGGTACTGTGAAAGTAACACAATCAGAGTGCTGTTTCATTGTGTCTATTATTCTGCCAGTTCTTCTATTGCAGCTTCCTTCAGATAATGAGTTCTACACGGTGGACAACACAAAACTGGCCCGGAAAATATTTATAAGACTAACGTGGAATTGACTCTTGTTAATGAACAGGAGAACTGCCCATCACAGGAAATGCTGGAAACCGTGATTTCGATGCAGCAATCGGTTGGTGTCTCATGTCTGCGCGTGCGCATCTCACGAGTACGTCACTGTGTCATAATGCGCGAGTGAGTGAGTGGAGCAGACGTGTTTGCTGATTACTTGAATGCAACACAAAATGGTGTTCACGATAACACAGAGTGTGTTCAATGTCGAAAGTTATGCGAAGCACGATTCGTGGAAAACCTGTGCGGAAGTGCAAGTGTTTGGAACTGGACGTGTTTTGGCAAAAATCTCCAGCAAAGTCTGCAATGCAAAAGTTAGTGGCAAAATGGAATGAAACAGGCCCTGTAGCTAATAAAGATCATAATTATCCTGGAACGACGTCCGACGAAATCTCAACACCGTTTCTCTGTGCAAGTTTTAATTAAGAGTTCGTCGTGTAGAAACTTTATAAAAAAGGGCCTGCATCTGTATCCTTGCAGATTTAGGGTTGTGTTAAAGCGTCCAGACGAACTTTCGCGTGTTGAACTCTGCCGGTGGTTTATGTATGAAGTGGAGCCAGGACTGTTGGATCCTCAGATTTTTTCTCTTCAGATGAGGCACTTTACAGCATATGCTGTGATGTTCATTAACAAGGTTCTCCAAGTAAGTCAAATTGTGAACATTTTCTGGACTAGTTTTATTTTGTCCACCCGGTCCACCCCTTGGACAAAAAGCCAGCATGCGTATCCACAGAGGTACACAATGTTCGAATGACCACCTTTTACACGAGTTTAGTTCTCAGTTCATGTGAAGCGAATAAAGCTACTTGTTCTACATTGGTCGCAGTAGGCTATCTGTTCTACTGTCTCTTGACATTGGCCAGGATAAAATATAGCTTCCACAGAAGTGTGAGTCTCTGTGACAGTATGAGTGCTGTCAGAGCATGACCAATATGTATGAAATTTCTGAGAGGCGCTCTTCATAGCTTCAGTAATGACTCAATAGCACGTTCTGGTCCAGTGAGGAAAGCAATGGCAAACTACCTCACCGTTATGTAACTCGCTGTCAAGGGATGACAAGAACTCGTCTATACCAATATTTCAGTTGTAGACCTGATGGAGTTCACCTTAAGAATAAGCACAATATTACAACAAATTTGAGTTCACCTTACTCCTACACTACTAACTTCAATGCACTGAAACTTCGCACAAGCATTTAATGCCATCTCCTCAACCCAGAGAAAGAATATGATTATGACTGTAATGTCTAGTTTATGCATTTTTTAAATTTACCGTAAATTAAGTATTCTTACATTCAGGTGCACTTTTCTCAGAAACTACTGAACTTATTGTCATGACACTTTTATGGGCGTGCATGCGGTCAGTATGTATTCAATAAGTGAAATATAACTTCTGATGAAATGATATCATACACTAGAAAAAATAAATATAGCAGAAACTTTGGCACATCAAGTACAAAATATTTTATTGGCCAAATAATTAAAAAAAATGAATGAAACCTTTCACCCACTGGGTAAATCTAAGCCTATATAACATACGTGGGCAGTTTAGTTGCTCTCTCTATGCTATTTTCTGACCAAAGTGTACCCAAAGAGATTGGATCATTCTCAAAATTTATTTTTCAATTTAAACTAAAAATTCATTTTATATAAAATGGACATTACAATCATAACGGGTTGAGGAGATATAATTAAATGCATATGCGAAGTTTCAATTCATTGAGATTAATTGTATAGTAGTAAGGTGGCCTCAAAATTTCTTGTATTATTGTGCTCATTCTCAAGGTGACTTCTACTAGGCATTTTATGTCTGCCTGTAAGAGAATGAGTAAAAGGCAGACTGACGGAGTTAAGGAACTAGGTTTGTGAGTGAACGGGTGATAAGAATGAATTAGTACACCGGTTGTTTGAGAAAATGTATGCGTAGTGAGAAATTATACAGATGGTCGGAAACAAGGTACACCCCGGATATGAGCATTAGAGGGTTGGTCATACTGATAAATAATATTAAAACGAATAATTCGATATCTCACGCTGTTTTCTTTTCAGCTGCGGAATTTAGGCAATCAGATCGCTTCGCGGAAGAATTCAAATGGGCTTTGTTAGGCGGTGTGTAAACCTGCACGCGGCTTGAGAGCACCAGACGAAGAGAAGAACTGAACACAGACCTCCGAGCTGAAGTATCACGCCATAGCAAGTGACATCGGCTGAGACCCACAGTGTGTTTGATCAACATAGCTGTCAAACCGGTCACATGTAGCAACACCGTCTCGTAAAACTCATCTGAATTCGCCCTCGAATTGGCTAACTTGAGCAGGTGATAAAATGACAATGGCGTGGGATATTGAATTACTTTTTATCAAATTACTTATCAGTATGACCAACCCTCTAATGCTCATATACTCTGTTCACGTTGTTTCCGACCACTCTGCATATATCGCCGTAGCGCCTGCAAAAGTGGCCATGAGAAATACTCCTTTATAGAATTTTGGCCTCTAAGGTTCTGTTGTTTAAGGTTCAATATTGTGCGAAGTGTCTCAAACAATTGAATACTAGACTGCGAGTGGGAGCTAACCCACACAGGCATGAGCTTTGCGTTTGTCTTTATAGTGCGAAATTGAGCACATTAACAATCACATTTCTGGTTCTATAGTCCAAAATACATAGGCAAATTATAATCGTCTTGTAATATCCATTTTTATCTGAAACATGTCCGCTCCAAATCGCCAAATTTGAATAATGAAACGTTAAAAATCGGTTACTCTTATTATAGTCGAATTACTATCAATTACTTACTTTAAAATGCAGTTAGGTTCAGATTTACTTCAACATGAATTTCGTGTTACATTTAAGGTTGACTAATAGTGTCTGGGGTTTAAGTCACACCGATTCTAAACAGCCATCTGTCACCGTCAGCTAAGAAGTCAACACTAAAAGATGTGACAGCAAGCACGCATTCTATTGGTTACCATTGGCTGACGTAATGTTACCGCTTGGCTTGCTCCTCTTGCATTCCTCTTGCATTCTATATATATGCTATGTACTTTTTACGTCCTATTAGTTTTCCCATAACTGAGCCAAATATTTCAGGTCCTAATGTGGTTTGAACGGCCGTAGCAGGATACGCCGGTTATGTAATTCTGTCCACGTGTACTGGTAGTACAGTAGCAGAATATATGGATTGTTGAACCGGTTTCTTATCGCAGGCCAACACATGTTGTGCACTTCACCTAAAGGCTTGGCAAGTAGGGGAGGTTGACTCACGTGCCAGGCCACTTGCTGTACTCGAAAACCGGTCCATGGTGCTCTGTGTCAAAAGTACACAGAATTCTTACACAGACGTCGAAGATCCGTACCAGCACATACGTGCGAATCAAGTGGTGTGTAGTTGTGTGTGATTTATAAGACATTAATGGCACCAATCACTGATCCAAGCTGACAAAGTGAAAGGAAATAAATATTTAATGATTACATGAAAACTGGGTGCAACATTTCTGTGCTCTTATTGCGACAGTCTACGATGAATTTCTGACAATAGACAATGCGAGTTGTCTGTGCTTATTCATAAAATGTTCAGGTCAATGAAGGGAAAACTGAAAGAAAAGGCTATAAGTATACAGTGAAATTGTTATTAATGAGACTAATTTCAAAAACCGTAGTTGCATCCATGCGTGAACATTGCTCTTCTTCTTATTCTGTTTACATTCAAAGGTTGGTTTTCGCTCGGACTCAGCGAAGGATCCCATCTCTACCGCCTCCAGGGCAGTGTCCTGGAGCGTGAGACATTGGATCGGGGGATACAACTGGGGAGAATGACCACTACCTCGTCCAGGTGGCCTCACCTGCTATGCTGAACAGGGGCCTTGTGGAGGGTAAGAAAGATTTGATGGGACAGGCAAGGAAGAGGGAAGGAAGCGGCCGTGGCCTTAAGTTAGGTACTATCCCGGCATTTGCCTGGAAGAGAAGTGGGAAACAACGGAAAACCTCTTCCAGGATGGCTGAGGTGCGAATAGAATCCACCTCTGTTCATTTGACCTCCCGAGGCTGAGTGGACCCCGTTCCAGCCCTCGTACCACTTTTCAAATTTCGTGGCAGAGCCGGGAATCGAACCCGAACCTCCGGGGTGGCAGCTAATCACACTAACCACTACACCACAGAGGCGGTCAGAAGACTTATTACTGGACAATAAGAGCCGATAGGTAAAATGATGGCTGTAATTGACCCGTTTAATTAGAATTTCCGCAATAATAATATTACTACAACTTCTACTACTACTACTAATACTACTAATAATAATGTCTTTATTTTCCACTAACTAATTTTCACGGTTTTTAGAGACGCTGAGGTACCAGAATTTCGTACCGCAGTATATTTTAATGCAAGTAAGTCTACAGATACGAGACTGGCGTATTTGAGTACCTTCAAATACCTCCGAGCTTAGCCATCAGCGAACCTGCCAAGGTAGGATCAGAAGACAAGCGCTCTATCGTCCGAGCTACTCAGACCGGCATTAGAGCTTAGAGTAAGTTGGGCGTGCGGTAAGGGGAGCGCAGCTGTGAGCTTTCGTTCTGGAGATAGTGGGTTCGAACTCCACTGTCGGCAGCCGAGAAGATGGTTTTAAGTGGTTTCCGATTTTCACACCAGGAACATGCTGGAACTGTATATTTATTAAGGCCTCCAACGCTTCCTTCCCACTTATATCTCTTTTCTCTCCCTTCGTCGCCGTAAGACCTATTTGTGTCGGTGCGATGTAAAACAATTTGTAAGTACATGCTTCGGTAAATTCGGAGACATGTCCGCAATGATAATATTAATAATAATTCTGAAATGTTGACAGTTCACTATTTTCTTTAGTGTTTTCTGACAGATTACGAGCTACGAGGTATGAGTGTGGCGATTAATTTTTTTTTTTTTTTTTTTTTTTTTTTTTTTTTTTGCTAGGGGCTTTACGTCGCGCCGACACAGATAGGTCTTATGGCGACGATGGGATAGGAAAAGCCTAGGAGTTGGAAGGAAGTGGCCGTGGCCTTAATTAAGGTACAGCCCCAGCATTTGCCTGGTGTGAAGATGGGAAACCAAGGAAAACCATCTTCAGGGCTGCCGACAGTGGGATTCGAACCCACTATCTCCCGGATGCAAACTCACAGCCGCGCGCTCCTAACCGCACGGCCAACTCGCCCGGTAATAATAATAATAATAATAATAATAATAATGTTTATGTCCGATTGGAGACGCGCCGTGTCGGAATTTTGCCCACAGGTATTCTTTAACGTGCCTGTAAATCTACCGATCAGAAGCGCACTTATTTAAGCACCTTCAAATATCATCGGATTGAACCAGGATCGAGCGTGCTTCGTTCATGAAAGTAGTGCTTGAAACGTCTGACCCAATCAGCCTGGCAACGTTTATTTTGATACGTTTAATAGTATTTTGAGTCTCGATAGTTCGATATTCTCATAAATCCGAGCAGAGAAATTGATATACCGGTAACAAAAATTATAAATAGAGAGTTTCATTGTGCGAGTGCCTTGTACGTGGCGAAAGCTGAGCACAACACACGGAAGACGTGCTTGTAAAACGGCTAGACATTGACCTTGAATGCAGTTCGGCAGTTCCTCAAACCTACCCTCCACGTGGTTTGGGTTCATTACGTGTGTTCGAGCAGTTTATATTTTGTTTCTTATTCACTACGAGTTAAAACAGAAGACACTTCGCGTTTTTAAGGGCCGATGACCTTAAATCAGCAATCACCATCATCGTCATCATCATGACCATTATTACCAGGTTTAAAAATTCAGTGAAATGCTTGTTTTATATTCAATACTACTGAAATAGTAACTATAAGTTAACATTTAACTTAAGAAGGTTACCTAGAGTGTTTTGTTAATTTACAAAAGGCAGTTTAAAATATCTTTTAGAGTACGGCAATCTGTATGTTTTTGTTTTCTAAACCGGTGTACTGTACTGTTCAACATAGGTGCTTTTCTGTACACAGGCGTTTTCATGTACGTTCGTAGATCCGTGCTTTTCTATGCGAGATAGTCTTGTTACCGTCCACCTGGAATTACGGAGCCCCTACTGTATGTTAGTTCATTCTTTTCTACAACAGAGTGTTACTATTGCGACTGTAGTTCCTACGACCACACACCTCTTATGCCTGTGTCACTACTGTGCGCCTTGTTCGGCTCTGTCCTGCTTGACTATGTGGCTCTCGTTACCTTCTTCTTCCACTTCTTTGTACTGGAGTCGTATGTCTTAACAGGTATACTGCATTCTACCGACACTATCTTAACACGCAGTAGTGTAATCTGCTGCGATTTGCAATTAGCACCATCATAGTAAAATGTAGGATGTAGTTGTGGCGGAATCTTCTTAGATACGTTCAACATATGTGAATTGTATTGATAACTCATCTTGTACTCATGAAAGAGACCGTCGGCCTGGCGGTCAGGTTAATAGCTACATATCTTTAACTTATAACCTTGTTTATGTTTCGCAGATTTGTTGATGAGTATGTTTGATGTTTATACACAGTACGAAGTTACAGCTGACTTATTCCCACGAGCTTTAACTGGCTCTCGTCTTACGTATAGCAATCTGTAATTAACTACTGCGACTGCTGTTGCCTCACGGGACGTATATTTCGTCTTGATTCCTCCTAAACCTCTCATATTTTAGTATTTTCTTCCACGTATTTCAGCTCTTAATGACCTAATAATAATAATAATAATAATAATAATAATAATAATAATAATAATAATAATAATAATAATAATAATAATAATTTTAAGTGCTTTACATCCCACTAACTACTTTTACGGTGTTCTGAGACATTGAGGTGCCCGAATTTAGTCCCTCAGGAGTTCTTTTTATGTACCAGTAAATCTACCGACACGAGGCTGACGTACAGTATTTGGGCACCTTCAAATACCACCGGACTGGGCCAGGTTCAAAACTGTGAAGTTGGAGTCAAAAGGGAGGCACCTCAACCGTCTGAGCCAGTCAGCCCGGCAGGAAATGTAGGTACTTTTAATGTATTTAGTTGTATATTTTTCGTTTGAAACAAAAGATTCCACGTGCTTCGATAATTCAATTCCGATGCTACTCATTTGGACATCCTATCTATGCTTTCGTTGGCGTAAGGAACTGCCTTCTTTCTTCTACCTTTACGCAATGCACAACGGGGATCGTACCGTATTGCACGTCCCGGCGCACCTGTCCCAACCGATAATTATATCACAATCTCGTACAGGTCCCGCACCGACACAGGTTTTCAGGTCATTTCCATACTCACTAGACCACGGGGCTGACGACCATAGATCTCCGAATCCCCTAAAGGACGTAACAGCAAATGATCTAGTATTAACGCTGACAATTCGATACATATCCCGGGTCCAAAACCGATGACGAGGGTTGTCTGAAGTCCCTAAGACGGAAACTAAATACTAACAACAACAAAATCAGTCTGGCGAGAATGTAACGTAACATAGCATGCACTAGTAGCAGCCTTCAGCTATTACCGTAGTTCAGTTGCTCTTAAGCGTAAAAACATTTAACAAGTATGTTACGTAACATCCTGTAGCAGTGCATACAGTAGTACATTTGCTCGTAAACATAAACCAGTTTGTAACGGATGGCACGTGACTTGCCTGTTATGAAAGGAAAGCTATTCATTCAAAAGAACAATGCATACTACCTATTCTAAAATCAGCGTATCCTTTTGCTCTTGGACATAACTTCAGAGGATTACTAGAAGTTTGATATATAGTTGTTCGTCACATCGTTCTCTATTGCTACAAGAAATATCTGCACATATATCCCTAACATTCTGTATACGTGCCGCGGACCAGTAAACTCTCCCAAAACATTATTACATGGCGGTTTTCGCTGGCGCAACGACGGTATAATATTTAACAAAACCAAAACCCATGGTGCAACAGATCAGAAGGGGGATGGCCTACGAAGCGACCAGTCCTCAGTCCGAAGACCTGCAGATTACGAGGTGTGGTGGGCTCAGCACGACGAATCTCTTCGGCCGTTATCCTTGGGTTTCTAGACCGATAACGCTATCTCGCCGTCAGATAGCACCTGAGTTGTTATCACGTGGGCTGTGTGGACCTCCTACCAGCACTCAAATGCAGGTAGAAATCCATGACCTTGCCGGAAATCGAATCTAGAGCCTCCTGATGAAAGTCAGACACGCTACCCCAACACTTCAGGGCCAGCGATAACAAAATCACGCATTATCGATTAAAAAATGCAATTATTGCAAATAATATCTGAGTTTACATACGTCTAAGGAACACTTCTCATGTACGTAGAGCTCGCACTTTTCCACTACACCTTTTATGTTTTGGTTGCCAGAATTGTGGTGAATTAAAGAAATGAGCTAGGCGGTCACTATTGTAACGGCTGCAAAATTTTGATGGTTTCCTAGACTTACTTATTAGAAATAAAAGACAAATATTATGTGGATAATAAACTTCATTATATTTATTCGGTCAACATACACTTTTCTCGTTTAAACTATTTTTCACGTTTTTACCGAATCCTAATCAAATATTTCTTTTCCATTATTATGTGTGTTATTCTATACAAGTGACCACGATGTATTCCCAATGACAGCTAACCTCCAACATAGCGCGTGAGTCAACACAGCGCCATCTTATAAAAGAATATGCGTGTGACGACACATATTTAGCACAAATATTGCCTTACTTTGAAGCGCTATTTCATGGACACTGCGTTTCAGATTTTCATTTTTCTCGTGCCGATTAAAACATTAAACATAACCGTAAGTTAAATGCTCTCGGCGATATACGCGTTCTACTCAAACACTAAATGCGTCGTATTTTTGTTCTTTCCATATACCAGTTGTCGAGGAACGTTAATAAACCTCCTTTTACCTAGAACACATTTCCTGATTTCCGGCTTCGCTGTAAAGCCAAAATCATTGGTCGTGCTTTGAGAACCCCGCAAGCCCCCGGGCGTCTGACTTAATAGACAGGCAGACAGAGAGATTATCTATAATATCGAGGGTCTCGGTCATACACAGTAGAGACACTTAGTTCATTGATTGAGGATCGGAGACACGTAACAGTTTCAGTGAGAACCCTTTATTTCTTCCTGATAAGAATTATGACGTAAAATTATCCTCCGTGCGGGAAAATGACACCACTAAAGGAAACTTTCTCTTGACTTTTTACATGAGAGCACGCCGTCGAAAGTTTCAAGACTCGAGTATTCCACGCGGAGGGCGGTTGGTAATCCCAGCAACTTTATGGGGATCTACATGTCGCTATTGTGCTGGAAAGTTCGGGGAGATCCCCAAGGAACTCCCACTCGGGGGGAATGAAGGATGAGGCGCTCCCAGAGGACGGCAATAAATCATTCAATCAATTAGGTCCATCGTGAGAATCGAAGACACCAGGGAATGTTGCTCGATCATTTAAACGAATTACGCGGACTCCTACAGATATTTCGACAAGGAAATTCCTTAAGAAGGTTGTATCGTAATTACGGTAGAAGATACAGTAGGAATATTCTGTTTATTGATCACCAAGCGTGGAAGTTATGTATTCTGAGTGCGCGCGACGACCATTTCAGATATCAGTATAGCCCTCACCACGAAAGGCTAAACAGTAAAAAAAAAGCAAATATCACTGCCCTATTCTCTTTTTTAATGGCTCATCACTGCTGCTAAAGTGACTAGTTACATACCGAAATCATCAGACATAATCACAACGAACTAACCTCAATATAAGTATCAATAATTGAGGTTCGCTTACCCAAGTTAATGATCAATCAACATATTCATAATTAACACGGTTTTTAAGTTCAGTGAGGAATTAAGGAAATAAACACCCTCACTCAATTTAATGTTATATATTTCTGCTTTTTTAATATATATACTCATTACTACAACCGTATTCTTCGGTGTTTGACTTGTGTAAGTATTTCAGCTCCCTTCTTGGAATTATTACTTTTCGGACTGAAATGAAACTACGCTGTAATAATACACACAAGCAAATATATTATATGAACATAAGCCGTAAGTCAATAACAATACACAAAGGCTAAGTCTGCAAACCGTACCAAAGTCGTGACAAGACGAGGTTACTTTAAGTTGATAATGAAACTTCTTCACATTTCAACTGAAGTGATATTTATAAAGAAGGTAACGTTGCCTTTCTTTTCAGAGGAGTTCTTTATGATTTTTCTTCCTTCTTATACATCCTAGTTGTTTTCTATACATACGAAATGGGCACGATAAGACCGTATCAAAGAAAGGCTGCGTTCGCCATTTCACACCAACTACGTTATTAAATGCCACAATTCTACTTGCCCGGTATTACCCAAACAGATTTACAATCCTACTGAAAAAGAAAATATACTTTACCTACTCCCGCAAATGTAACACTAGTGGTTTTCACAACACAGCAGTGGCAGCACGTATAATCTTGCACGTGACGAAAAAATCATGAGTACATAGTGCCAGCCTGCAAGATTAACAGTAACTGTAAGACGTGATATTGGCAAGTAGGGACCCTAAACTGTATGGTTATCGAGACGGAATCGAACCCAGGACACCCGGATGCCGCCGACAATTTTGTCTACCACTTGTTCAGCATTCTACACATAACTGCGAGTGGCGATATTAAGAGGAACAACAACTTCGCAGTCATCCTCCTTTGACACTGTTTGGAGCGAACAGGGAAGAAGTACAATCCTTCCAACGATGAAATTATCGGCAGAAGAAAAGGAAAGACAAGGAAGACGTGAAAATGAAATATTTCCTAGGCTTGGCCGAAAACCCCACGACCGCCAAAGCTTCCTCCCAAGAGGAGAGCCCCTGGGCTACTCCTAGTCGCCTCTTATGACAGATAGGCAATGCCCCGAGGATGTATTTTACCTCTCCTAGCCATAGGGGCAAGAATCTGGCACTTCTATATATCCGGATATCACTTTAATATGTTCATGTTTGGAAATTTCATTTCTGCATGTATCTTGTATAGAATACGAGTCTCCAAACTTCAAACCAGGATGTGAATAATAATGAAACTCAAAAACTGAAATAAAATGACATTCGTATTTCTTCCTACCAAACACAAGTTACAGACCCATTGCCTGTTTTAATAATTTGGCTCTCAGGGAGTACATCCACACAGGATTTAGGGACATTCACCATCTCTGTCCTCACACGGTTCGCAAATTACCAGTTTAAAAACCAGATATGAGGTAGATATTCAGAAAGTACAGACAGATGTACTAACCGTTTAGAAGATTTGTAGATTAATAGAGCCCTGAATCCTAGAGAAAAGACCAAGCAAACCTCACAGAAGGAAGAAGTGAAGGGAACTTCAGAACACCACAGATCGAATTGACAAGGTCTTCCGCAAACACAATATAAAAACCGTGTTGGGCACCGTCACTAAAATTCCGCACAGTCTGGGTGAAACCAAGGACAAATTTTCCCCACTTTTACATCCGGGGGTATACGATATTCCCTGTACATGCGGTAAGGTATACATTGGCCATAGATGCCGGTCCATTGGTACTCGTATCAATGAACATGAACGAAATATTCGTCTCAACCAGCCAGACAAATCAAATCTATTGTCGGGTCATGATGTCAAGTCCCAAGGTGATCGAGCTGTTAACCACACTAGACACTACAGGTCCAGGATTATACGGGAAGCTATGGAAATACGTAGAAATCCTAACAATTTCAACACGAACACTGGCTATTAATTAAGTAATACGTAGTTGACAGCCATTAAGAATTTAAGTAGGTAGTTCCCTTTCCTGTTCTTTCACTATTGTTATTACGTTTCGGTGTTTTCTAAATTCGAATGTTCCTCATCGCCAGATGTTTCATTCCAGGCTTGTGTCTATGCCATGTGCGTACACCTGTTATATTATGTGACCCTCTCAGAC